>NC_135964.1:54092411-54392411 GCF_053455715.1 Rhinoraja longicauda | reverse complement strand
GTTCTATCTAGGACATATGACAATAAAACACTCTTGATTCTTGACTCTTGACATGTTAGCTTGGATTCCGATCCATCTTACCCATGGCAGACAGGTTGGTGGTGGAAGGGTGTTACTTTGGATGGAAGTATATGACCAGTGGTGTTTGCTTCCCTACCTGAATGTTTAGAATAAAGAATTGCACATCAGTCAGAATATTAAGGGTAATGAATGACATGTCAGCCATCACCTTTTTTTTTCCCAGAAGAAAAATTAGCAATGGGGAAAAGAAGCATTTTTGTTATGATGCTCTGGGCATTATGAATAATGCTTGCATGTGATGGACCATTGGATCACTCCTTGACTTCCATGTCTGTGTATTACTTGGAAATAAAAATAAGGCATTGAGCCTACCAGCCTGTTCCACCATTCAATTGGATTACAGTAGACATAAAATGCTGGAGTAACTCAGCGGGCCAGGCAGCATCTCAGGAGGGAAGGAATGGGTGACATAGAAACATAGAAAATAGGTGCAGGAGGAGGCCATTCGGCACTTCGAGCCAGCACCGCCATTCATTGTGATCATGGCTGATCGTCCCCAATCAATAACCCGTGCCTGCCTTCTCCCCATATCCCTTGATTCCACTAGCCCCTAGAGCTCTATCCAACTCTCTCTTAAATCCATCCAGTGATTTGGTTTCCACTGCCCTCTGTGGCAGAGAATTCCACAAATTCACAACTCTCTGGGTGAAAAAGTTTTTTCTCACCTCAATTTTAAATGGCCTCCCCTTTATTCTAAGTCTGTGGCCCCTGGTTCTGGACTTGCCAACATTGGGAACATTTTTACTGCATCTAGCTTGCCCAGTCCTTTTATAATTTTATATGTTTCTATAAGATCCTCTCTCATCCTTCTAAACTCCAGTGAATACAAGCTTAGTCTTTTCAATATACAAGCCTAGTCTTTTCCATTACAAGCCTAGTCTTTTCTTTTCGGGTTGAGACCCTTCTTCAGACGGGTCTGAAATTGGATCTTCAAATTGGATTACAGTGATCATTATCTAAACTTAATTCTGTAATGCATAACGTGCAAAATCTATCAATATTAATTTTCATATTTTAATTGATATAAAGAAAAGCTTTCATTCATTTACGAGAAATGGGAATTTCAGCCTGCACTAAATTTTACTTTTCCCCCTAGTGCCCTTGAGAATGCGGTGATGATGCACCTTGAACTGTTGAAGACTGATTTGAAGATATTCCGAGAATGTTATTAAAGCTTGGTTTGCAGTGTATCGATCCAGAAAAGTAGAAGGAATGGTGATATATTTCCAAATTGGGCTGCAAATTGATTTAGAGATGGTGGTGGACCTGGTGCTTTATGGTGTTTTGGTTGGTAAATTTCATTGATTAATGAAGTACTGTCAAAGCAGCCTTGGCAAGTTTCCTCCGTGTCTGTATGAATGATGGTCTCGATAACCACATTGAAATGATGTCGCAGTGACTGTTTCAGTTGCAGGATGGAATACTAATTAATCCCTGGATGATTGAGAGGCATAGATGGGGCAGACAGTCAGAATCTTTTTCCCAGGGTGGAAGGTCAAACACTAAGGGGCATAGCTTTAAGGTGAGAGGGGCAAAGTTTAAAGGAGACGTGTGGGGCAAGTTTAAAAGTTTTAAATTTAAAAGGAAAATGTTACATTTAAAGGACCTGGTTAGGCATATGGATATGTGGGAATGGAAGGATATGGGTTACGTACTATACTGTTTTATGTCTAAGGTTCTTGTAATTAGTGGAGCTATTGTCATCCAGGCCAGTGAATGTTTCTGGTCAATGGTGATATCCAGAAAGTTGCCATGCGGGAGATTGGACAATGATAAACAAATAAATATTTATAGGACGTGAATGGGATTCTCTTTTTTTTGGCCAACGTAATTTTCCAAGACTTGTCAGACACGAGCTTTTAAGCCCAAGTCAGATCCAGGGATGGTCAAATAGGAATATATTTCCACTCTGTCTTTATGCAGTAATCTAGACCTACATCATCAAAATGGAGTGGTTTTCGGGACACCTACCACTATTCTTAATCTAATAGTAGTTTTGCTTCCCCTTTTATTTTCATTGCCATATCATTGTTTAATCTTATTTAGAAAAACTGTTTGTTAAAATATGGAGCAGTTGATAGGGGACCCATAACTTAATTTGAATTTACTTTGAAAAATTAAATTATGTCATCTATGACTTTTTAACATTTTCGTACTGTATATGATAATTAAGAGATGACCTAAACAAATCAGCAGCTGGAAGAAAATGCTTGATTAGAGTGTAACTGGTTGTGGTTAAATATAAATGTGTGGAGGAGTGCTGGAGGAGGAGAAGAGTGGCCTTGTGCATTATAATTTGTAGTGTACTTAAGCACTGTTGTGGGAAGGATGCTTGTGGGGGGATGGTGGGTGGCATACAGTTGAACATCACAGTGTCATCGTTAACCAATGCAATTTATTCACGTCTGTTTCCTCTGATTTGTAACTGGAAGTTTTGAAGCATCTGCAAATATAAAAACTTCCCTTACAAATTGCAATTAACTGGTAATTGACCTCCTGCGATTAGGCCTGTCAAGGGACAGGTCAGAGTAAAGATCCCTTTTAAATAAATTATTCCTAATTGAACTTTTCCCTGAACATATTTTCCGTAGTTGAAGCAGGTTAGGATGTAGCATATTTTTATTTAATTCCACGCAGACAAAGTAAGAATTAAAAATACTTAGTTATGCAAATTGTACAATTGGGCGCTAGCTTGCCCAACCTCTCCCGAGTGCTCAGGATCTCGAGTCCTGGCACCATCCTCATGAATCTTCTCTGCACTCCTTCCAGCTTAACAACACACTTCCTATAGCAGGGTGACATAAATTGAACGCAATACTCCATAGGCGGTCACATCAACATCTTGTACAACTGTAAAGTCCCAACTTCTATTTTCGACAGCCTGACTGATGAAGACCAATGTACCGACCACCCTATCAAACTGTGACACCATTTTCAAGGAACTATATACCTGCACTCCTAGATCCCTCTGCTCTACAACACTTCTCAGGGCTCTGCCATTCACTGTGAAGTAACCCCTGCATCCCCCTCTCTCCCCCCCCCTTCCCCACTCTAGTCATCCTATCAGTTCCACATGGCATATCTGTCTAGAACAATCACAGTTCCATGAAAATGAATGTTGTGGAGTCGTGCAATTGTACAGCCCACCTTTTCAATGATGACCAAGTTAGTATATTGGGATCATTCATTTGGTTGCATTGAACCTAAAGCCCTCTTACATTCTTCCCATCCATATTTGTCCAAATGTCTTTTAAAAGCCATAATTATATCCACTTCTATAGCTTCCTCTGGTAGCTCTGCAAATACAGGCTACCCCCTGAGTGGAAATAATTACCTCTGAGTCCTTCTTAAATCTCTCCCCTCTCACCTTTAGCCCATACCCTCTGGTAGAGGAAAGGGGAGAGGGAGCCACTCACCCCAGCCCCCATCGCGTCGGTCAGCAGCAGGAGAGCTCTGCATCCCCCCCCCCCATTGGCCGCCACTCCCATCACTTGGGTGGTCCCGCCCCGGTGGCTATCCTGGGCAACCCCCCCCCCCCCCATCATTGACCATCTCTCCCGTCACTTGGGCGTTAAAGTTTTTTAACTTTTAAATGTCAATAACTTTAAAAATATAACACCAATTTGAATGAATCTTCGCTCACGCACACCCCAGGACAATGGTGAGTAAGGTGGGCCTACATGCTATCGTGTACCGTTTTGGCTGTATTTCGGGAGCAAACGGTCAAATATGGATACAAACAAGATGAGAGTTTAGTAATATATATATATAGATATATAATATATATATATATATATATATATATATCTATATAGAGAGAGATTAAGGTCGAAGGGCCGAATGGCCTACTCCTGCACCTATTGTCTATAAGGTCACCCCTCAGCCTGCTACTCTTTGAAGATAAAAGTTCCTTCCTATCCAACCTCTTCCTATAAATTGAGCCCATAAGGCCAGGTAACATCCTGGAGAATTTCTTCTGCACTGCTGTAACAAAAATACTTGCAGTTCTCCACTTTAAAACTGCTACCTTAAAACCATGACCCTTTTTTTGAAACCCTATGCTTTTGACTGAGAAAATAAGCCAACCTATTAAACTCTTACCATGGATTTGTAAAGGGAAGTCGTGTCTCACAAATTGGATTGATTTTTGAAGAAGTGAGGAAGAGGATTGACAAGTGCAGGGCAGTGACCACTTTCTACATGGACTTTAACAAGGCCTTTGTCAAGGTACCACATGGTAGTCTGGTCTGAAAGATCAGATCACATGGAATACAGGGTGAGCAAACCAATTTGCAAATTGGTTTGGTGGAAGGAGTGAGAGGGTGGTAGTGCAGGGTTGTTATTCAGATTGAAGATCTATGACCAGTGGAGTGTCGTAGAGAATGGTGCGGGGTCCACTGTTATTTTTCACCTATATTAGCAATTAATTGTGTTAACATGGTCAGTAAGTTTGCAGATGACACCAAAAATGTGATGTGTGGACAGCAAAGAATGGAAGATGTGTGAATAGAAATGTGAAGAGGAAAAGATTAGTGCAGACAAATGTAGGTCCAGTACAGTCGGAAATGGGTGAATTTATAATGGGGAAAACAAGGAAATGGAAGACCAGTTAAACAAGTACTTTGTTTGTGACTTCCTCAGTGAAGACAGAACCAATCCCCCAGAAATGCTAGGGGACCGAGGATCTAGCTTGAGGGAGGAACTGAAGGAAATTCACATTAGTCAGGAAATGGTGTTAGGTAAACTGTTGGGACTGAAAGCAGATAAATCCCCAGGGCCTCACAAAATGCTGGAGTAACTCAGCGGGTCAGGCAGCATCTCCGGAGAGAAGGAATGGGTGACGTTTTAGGTCGAGACCCTTCCAGCATCTGCAGTTATTTTCCTACACAAAATCTCCAGGGCCTGATGGTCCCAGAGTACTCAAGGAGGTGGCCTTAGAAATCGTGGATACATTGATGATCATTTTCCAATGTTCTATCGACTTTTGGATCAGTTCCTGTGGACTGGAGGGTAGCTAATGTAACCCCACATTTTAAGAAAGGAGGGAGAGAGAAAACGGGGAATTAGAGACCAGTTAGCCTGACATCGGTAGTGGGGAAGATGCTTGAGTCGATTATTATTATTATAATAGCAGAGCATTTTGAAGGCAGTGACAGGATCGGTCAAAGTCAGCATGGATTTATGAAGGGGAAATCATGCTTGAATAATCTTTTAGAATTTTTTGAGGATGTAACAAGTAGAATGGATAAGTGGATGTGGTGTTTCTGGACTTTCAAAAAACCTTTGACAAGGTCCCACACAAGAGATGAGTGTGGAAAATTAGAGCACATGGTATTGGGGTAGGGTATTGACATGGTTGGCAGACAGGAAATAAAGAGTAGGAATTAACTGGTACTTTTTAGAATAGCAGGCAGTGACTAGTGGGGTGCCGCAAGGCTTGGTGCTGGGACCCCAGTTATTTACAATATATATTAATGATTTAGACAAAGGAATTAAATGTAACATCAACAAGTTTGCAGATGACACAAAGCTGGGTGGCAGTGTAAGCTGCGAGGAGGATGCTATGAGGCTGCAGGGTGACTTGGATAGGTTGGGTGAGTGGGCAGATGCATGGCAGATGCAGAAAAATGTGTATAAATGTGAGGTTATCCACTTTGGTGGCAAGAACAAGAAGGCAGATTATTATCTGAATAGTAGAATGACATAAAATCAAAAGGAGTAACTCAGTGGGACAGGCAGCATCTCTGAAGAGAAGGAATGGTTGACGTTTTGGATCGAGGCCCTTCAGACTGGTTAGGGATAAGGGAAACGAGAGATATAGTGCATTCAGAAAGTATTCAGACCCCTTCAGTTTTTCCATATTTTGCTACGTTACAGCCTTATTTTAAAATGGATTAAATTCTTTTTTTTTAATCATCAATCTACACACAATACCCCATAATAAAAAAGCGAAAATAGGCGTTTAGAAATTTTTGCAAAGTAATTAATAATCGACTCCAGCATCTTCCCCACTACGGGCTAACTGGTCTATAATTCCCTGTTTTCTTTCACCCTCCTTTCTTAAAAAGCGGAGTTACATTGGCTACCCTCCAGTCCACAGGAACTGATCCAGAGTCAAGAGAACATTGGAAAATGATCACCAATGCATCTATGATTTCTAGGGCCACCTTGAATCCGCTGGGATGCAGACCATCAGGCCCCATGGATTTATCATAAGTAAATAACTGCAGATGCTGGTACAAATCGAAGGTATTTATTCACAAAATGCTGGAGTAACTCAGCAGGTCAAGTAGCATCTCGGGTCGGGTCGTTACTTGACCTGCTGTCACCATTCCTTCTCTCCCGAGATGCTGCCTGACCTGCTGAGTTACTCCAGCATTTTGTGAATAAATACCTCCCATGGATTTATCTGCCTTCAGTCCCAACAGTTTACCTAACACCATTTCCTGGGTATTTATTCACAAAATGCTGGAGTAACTCAGCAGGTTAGGCAGCATCTCAGGAGTTTCATTCCTTCTTTCCTGAGATGCTGCCTGATCTGCTGAGTTACTCCAGCATTTTGTGAATAAATATCCAGGAAATGGTGTTAGGTAAACTGCAGTTATTTTCTTATACTGCATCTGCAGTTATTTTCTTATACTCTTTATAACACCATTTCCTGACCAATGTGGATTCCTTTCAGTTCCTCCTACTAGATCCAGAGTCCCCTAGTATTTCTGAGAGATTGGATCTGTCTTAGTGAAGACAGAACCAAAGTACTCGTTTAACTGTTCTGCCATTTCCTTGTTTCCCATTATAAATTCCCCTGTTTCTGACTGTAAGGGACCTACATTTGTCTTCACTAATCTTTTCCTTTTTACATATCTAAAGAAGCTTTTACAGTTAGTTTTTATATTCCCCGCAAGCTTTCTTTCGTGCTCTTCCCCCCCCCCTCTTAATTAACCCCTTTGTCCTCTGCTGAGTTCTAAATTTCTCCGTTTTACTGTTTCCTCTGACCAATTTATATGCCTCTTCCTTGGATTTAACACTATCCTTGATTTCCCTCGTTAGGCACGTTTGAGCTGCCTTCCCTGTTTTATTTTTTCACCATACAGGCATGAACATTTTTTGGAGTTTATCCATGCAGTCTTTAAATTTTTGCCATTGCATCTTCACCGTCAACCCTTTAAGTATAATTTGCCAGTCTATCCTAGCCAATTCCCGCCTCATACCTTCAAAGGCTCCTTTCTATAAGTTCAGGACCTTAGTCTCTGAATTAACCGTGTCACTCTCCATCCTAATGCAGAATTCCACCATATTATGGTCACTATTGCCCAAGGGGCTTTGCACAACAATATCGCTGACTGAGCCTTTCTCATTACACAATACCCAGTCAAGGATGGCCTGCCCTTCAGTCGGTTCTTCTATATATTGGTCTAAAAAATATCATCCCATATACGTTCCAGGAAATCCTCCTCAGCACTGTTATCAATTTGGTTGGCCCAATCTGTATGTAGATTAAAGGCACAATCAAGGACCAGTCTTACTGTGGTCACTCCTCTCTCTCAGGTACAAAAGTTTGAAAATGCATACCTCCAGATTCAGGAACAATTTCTTCCCAGCTGTTAGCCGACAACTGAATGGTTCTATAACCACTAGAGAAAGTTTTGAGTTGGAGGGAGAGACTGTACAGATTGGTTCTTTTTTACCTGGAGTATAGGAAGCTGAGGGGAGAGGTTTATAAAAACATGCTGGCCATAGATAAGGTGAATCGTCACAGGTATTTCCCCACAGTAAGAGAATCTAAAATTCGAGGGTATAGGTTTACGGTGAGAGGGGAAGATTTAAAATGCACCCTCATTTTGACATGAGGGTGGTGGGTACATGGAACAAACTGCTCTTGTGTACATTGATGGGAATGGTTTGGACGAGATATAGACCAGACGCAAGCAAGTGTGACTAGCTTGGTTAGGTAACTTAGTCAACATGAGTGAGCTGGGCTGCGGTGCTGCTTCAGTGCTGTATAATTGTCTGTGCTTTTGGCGCCTCCAGTCCTCTTCACTACTACATTTGATTTGCCCCGTCAGCTGCCTCCTCTGCTATTTGTTGAAGAATTTACTATTGGCCCCATCAGCTACCTTAGAATGCACAAAATTGGAATGGAAGCAAGTCATGCTTAAATGTAAGGCGAAGATAAGATTTATTGATTTCTCTGAGGCAGCAGCAAACCCAAAGGTTCTGCACTGTCAACATAATTAATATGACAAAGGGATGCAGGAAAAAAAGCAAAGAACTACAAAGTATTGAAAATGAAGCAGACTCCTGTACTTTGTAGGGAAGAGTGTTAATGGCATCATAAAGATCAAAATATTTAATTTCAATATTTAAGCATTATTTATTCACAAAATGCTGGAGTAACTCAGCAGGTCAGGCAGCATCTCGGGAGAGAAGGAATGGGTGACGTTTCGGGTCGAGACCCTTCTTCAGACTGATGTCGGGGGTGGGACAAAGGAAGGATATAGGTGGAGACAGGAAGATAGAGGGAGATCTGGGAAGGAGGAGGGGAAGGGAGGGACAGAGGAGCTATCTGAAGTTGGAGAAGTCGACGTTCATACCACCGGGCC
The DNA here is from genome assembly GCF_053455715.1 of Rhinoraja longicauda. NCBI lineage: Eukaryota > Metazoa > Chordata > Chondrichthyes > Rajiformes > Arhynchobatidae > Rhinoraja > Rhinoraja longicauda. Next base: position 54,383,727 of record NC_135964.1, on the reverse strand, counting down.
GCAAACTGCCCAGGCGAAATATGAGGTGCTGCTCCTCCAATTTCCGGCGGGCCTCACTATGGCACTGGAGGAGGCCCATGACAGAGAGGTCAGACTGGGAATGGGAGGGGGAGTTAAAGTGCTGGGCCACCGGGAGATCAGTTGCGTTAATGCAGACCGAGCGCAGGTGTTCAGCGAAGCGATCGCCGAGCCTGCGCTTGGTTAAGCATTATTTGTTGGATAGTTGCAGCCCGCCGCCTCCTCACGTTGACTTCAATGCTACAGCTATCCATTTCTATTTTCAAAACTTCTGACAGACTCAATTTATAGAATATAATTGGTATGATAAATATAGTGTAATTTTACAATGTGAAGAGGTTTCCCATTTGCTTGTTCCCTTTGTTTTGAGTGAGTTGGGTTTAGAATTGCCGGACAGAATTCCACAAAGGGGTGAGATTAATGTTTTTAAAATGGCTTACTTGATGACTATTCCAACAAATGAAGTACTTTTGAAGTATAATGAGCATCTTAAATAAATAAAATGCACTTTATCCTCGCAATGGAAAATGTTGATGACTTCTATATTCTGACAAGTTAAATTAGTTTATTTGATATCCGAGGCAAACAATGGCTGTCTAGTGAAGGGCAAAGAAAAAATCTTACAGAAAGGTTTTAATGCTGGAAAATATCTATCGCTTGATAGGTATAGCTGTAGAATTAATAGCCTAGTTATCATTGGAATAATGTTTTCTTTGTAAAATATACATACATTCCAGACACATTGTGATTTGTGAAGTGATAACCTTGCACAGAACTGGAAGTGAAATTGTTCAAATAATAGTTTTACGAAACATCTGTTCTATCCCTGGTTTAGGAATTATTTTTTATCATTTGGTTCCCTTGGTAACGTCTAAAAATCGAGATTTTAATTCTGTATCAGGGACTGTCATGGGTTGAATTTCAGAATATGGTAATATGAGAAATTCACTGTGGATTAAATCTCATTAATGCATATCCTGCTAACACATATGCTTGTCAAATAAGCATAGGGAATACTTTAAGGTCTTGTCAATTGGCCAAATGCAAATTCAGTAGTTTTTCCTTTTTCCCAGCAAAAAAATAGATAGTTTATAAATTACTTTGCACAACTCTTAAAAGGGTAGGTGCTACCAAGAAGGTAATTGTCTCGGCCTGGAGTTGAGCAACATTCTGTCCAATTCTGGATGCCCGAATACTTACAGTGTCCTCCATAATGTTTGGGACAAATAGCCATCAATTATTTATTTGTGTTTGTACTCCACAATTTGAGATTTGTAATAGAAAAAAAATCACATGGTTAAAGTGCACATTGTCAGATTTTAATAAAGGCCATTTTATACATTTTGATTTCACCATGTAGAAATTACAGCAGTGTTTATACATATTCCCCCCATTTCAGGGCACCATAATGTTTGGGACACAGCAATGTCATGTAAATGAAAGTAATCATGTAAATGAAAGTAGTCATGTTTAGTATTTTGTTGCATGTCCTTTGCATGCAATGACTGCTTGAAGTCTGCGATTCATGAACATCACCAGTTGTTGGGTGTCTTCTCGTGTGGTGCTCTGCCAGGCCTGTATTGCAGCCATCTTTAGCTTATGCTTGTTTTGGGGGCTAGTCCCCTTCAATTTTCTCTTCAGCATATAAAAGGCATGCTCAATTGGGTTCAGATTGGGTGATTGACTTGGCCACTCAAGAATTGACCATTTTTTAGCTTGGAACAACTCCTTTGTTGCTTCAGCAGTATGCTTGGGATCATTGTCTTGCTGTAGAATGAACCGCCGGCTAATGAGTTTTGAGGCATTTGTTTGAACTTGAGCAGATAAGATGTGTCTATACACTTCAGAATTCATATGCCATTATCATCAGCAGTTGTATCATCAATGAAGATAAGTGAGCCAGTACCTTCAGCAGCCATACATGGCCAGGCCAAAACACCCCCACCACAGATGAAATGGTATGCTTTGGATCTTGGGCAGTTCCTTCTCTCCTCCATACTTTGCTCTTGCCATCACTCTGATATAGGTTAATCTTCATCTCATCTGTCCACAAGACCTTTTTCCAGAATTTTGGTTGCTCTTTTAAGCACTTTTTGGCAAACTGTAACCTGGCCATCCTATTTGCGGCCACCAGTGGTTTGCATCTTGCCGTGTAGCCTCTGTATTTCTTTTCATGAAGTCTTCTGCGGACTGTGGTCATTAACAAATCCACACCTGACTCCAGAAGAGTGTTTCTGATCTGTCGGACAGGTGTTTGGGGATTTTTCTTTACTATAGAGAGAATTCTTCTGTCATCAGCTGTGGAGGTCTTCCTTGGCCTGCCAGTCCCTTTGCGATTAGTAAGCTCACCCGTGCTCTCTTCTGACTGATGTTCCAAACAGTTGATTTTGGTAAGCCTAAGGTTTGGCTGATGTCTCTAACAGTTTTATTCTTGTTTCTCAGTCTGATAATTGCTTCTTTGACTTTCATTGGCACAACTTTGGTCCTCATGTTGATAAACAGCAATAAAAGTTTCCAAAGGTGATGGAAAAACTGGAGGAAAGACTAGGTGCTGAAAGCTCTCTTATCCCTGCATTAAGGAGGCAATTAAACGCACCTGAGCAATTATAAACGCCTGTGATGCCATGTGTCCCAAACATTATGGTGCCCTGAAATGGGGGGACTATGTATAAACACAGCGGTAATTTCTACATGGTGAAACCAAAATGTATAAAAATATCCTGTAATAAAATCTGACAATGTGCACTTTACTCACGTGTGACTTTTTTCTATTACAAATCTCAAATTGTGGAGAACAGAGGCAAATAAATAAATAATGGGTCTTTGTCCCAAACATTATGGAGGGCACTGTATTAGGTAAATCACTTCCTGGTTTTTCAGTGGGATTTCTGTTTGACACTCATTTTTCTGCCATGAATTTCTCCCAAATACCATTAACAGAAGAGGATGTAATGCAACTATTCTCACCCCCTTCCTAAAATAGTATCTTTATTCTCTACCCTGAAAGGTATCATTAAGCTGGAGCGAATGCAAAGAAGATTTACGAGAATATTGCGAAGACTCGAGAGCCTGAGCTACAGGGAGAGATTGGGCAGACGAGGATATTATCCCTTTAGACTTTAGAGGTACAGCGTGGGAACAGGCACTTTGGCCCACCGAGTACGTGGCCAGTGCATCAGCCTGTACACTAGCACTATCCTACACACCAGGGACATTTTACATTTAGAGAAGCCAATTAACCTACGAATCTGTACGTCTTGAGTGTGGGAGGAAACTGGAGCACCCGAAGAAAACCACAGGGAGAACGTACATATTCCGTGCTGTAAGACAGCAACTCTACCGCTGCGCCACTCTGCCGCGCTTGATGCATAGGAGACCGAGGGGTAACCTTAGAATTATAGATAGTCCTGAGGGCATGGATAAGGTGAATACATGTCTCTTCCCCAGGAAAGGCGAATCAAAAAGGAAAACTAAGGTAAGAGGGAAAAGATGTAAAAGGGACCTGAGGGCAACTTCTGGTGCAAATGTGAAATGAGCTGCCAGAAAATGTGGATGAGATGGGTGCTAACATTTAAAAGACATTTGGACAGTGATATGTAGTAAAAGTTTGGAGGAATATGGACCAAATGCAGGCAGATGGGACCACCTTTAGTTGGGATTGTTGGTCAGCATGGATGAGTTGGGCAGAAGGGCCTGTTACTATGCTGTATGGCTCTATTACTCATTTGTAATTCTAATTTGATAACTTGCCTTGGATCCCATGTACTGTAATTGTTTGGATCAGCTTTCCATGTAGAACCTTGTTAAAGGTCTTACTGAAGACCATGCAGACAGCAAAGTGCCAGAAATTCAAGAAACCTGGGGTAGAAGTTAGTGGAATTGCTATTACTAAGCTTGGGAAGCTGAAAGGTCTGAAGGTGGATTAGTCACCTGAACCATGTGTACGAAAGAACTGCAGATGCTGGTTTAAATCAAAGGTAGACACAAAATGCTGGAGTAACTCAGTGGGACAAGCAGCATCTCTGGAGAGAAGGAATGCAGGTACAGCAGGCAGTGAAGAAAGCCAATGGAATGTTGGCCTTCGTAACAAGAGGAGTTGAGTATAGAAGCAAAGAGGTCCTTCTACAGTTGTACCGGGCCCTGGTGAGACCGCACCTGGAGTACTGTGTGCAGTTTTGGTCTCCAAATTTGAGGAAGGATATTCTTGCTATTGAGGGCGTGCAGCGTAGGTTCACTAGGTTAATTCCCGGAATGGCGGGACTGTCGTATATTGAAAGGCTGGAGCAATTAGGCTTGTATACACTGGAATTTAGAAGGATGAGGGGGGATCTTATTGAAACATATAAGATAATTAGGGGATTGGACACATTAGAGGCAGGAAACATGTACCCAATGTTGGGGGAGTCCAGAACAAGGGGCCACAGTTTAAGAATAAGGGGTAGGCCATTTAGAACGGAGATGAGGAAGAACTTTTTCAGTCAGAGAGTGGTGAAGGTGTGGAATTCTTTGCCTCAGAAGGCAGTGGAGGCCAGTTCGTTGGATGCTTTCAAGAGAGAGCTGGATAGAGCTCTTAAGGATAGCGGAGTGAGGGGGTATGGGGAGAAGGCAGGAACGGGGTACTGATTGAGAGTGATCAGCCATGATCGCATTGAATGGCGGTGCTGGCTCGAAGGGCTGAATGGCCTACTCCTGCACCTATTGTCTATTGAATGGGTGACGTTTTGGGTTGAGACCTTTCTTCAGATTGAAGTGACCTGAACCAGATGCACTACATATCAGGGTTCTGAAAGAGGTGGCTTAAGTGATTGTGGAGGAATTAATAGTGATCTTTCAAGAATCACCAGTGTAAGGAGAGGTCCAAAAGGACTGGGAAATTGCAAATGTTACTTCACTGTTCAAGAAGGGAACGTGACAAAAGAAGGGAAACTATAGGCCTATATAGCCTGAGTTCAGTGATTGATAAGATTTTAGTGTCAATTATTAAGGATGAGATCTCAGAGCACTTAGAAGCACGTGGTAAAATAGGCTGAAGTCAGCACAGTTTTTTGAAGGGGAGATCTTGCCTGACAAATCTGTTGAATTTCTTTGAGGAAGTAAATAGCAGTATAGACATGGAAAGTCAGTGGATGTTGTTTCCTTGTTTTTTCAGAGGGCCTTTGATAAAGTGTCACATGTGAAGCTGCTAAACTAGATGAGAGCCCATGGTATTAGAGGAAAGTACTGGCATTGATGGAAAATTGGTTGAATGGCAGAAGGCAAAGAGTGGGAATAAAGGGGGATTTTTCTAGTTGCCTGTCAGTGACTTGTAGTGTTCCTCAGGGGTCGGTGTTGGGTCCGCGACTTTTTATTTTGTATATTAATGATCTAGATGATAGAATGGATGATTTTATGGATGATACGAAGATAGTGGTGGGGCAGGTTGTCTGCAAAAGGACTTGGACAGGTTGGGAGAGTGGACAAAGAAGTGGCTGATGGAATACAGCATTGCAAATTGTGCGGTCGTGCACTTTGGTAGTAGGAATAAAAGTGTAGACAATTTTCTAAATGGGGAGAGGATCCAGAAATCTGAGGTGCAAAGGGACTTGGGAGTGTTGGTGCAGGATTCCCAAAAGGTGAGTTTCTTTAGCCAGAGGTGGTGAGACTGGAATTCATTGCCATAAATAGCTGTGGAGGCCAAGTCTTTGGGTATTTTTAAAGTTGAGACTGACAGATTCTTGATTAGTATGGGTGTCAAACGTTATGGGGAGAAGGGAGGAACATGGGGTTGAGAATAGAAAGGCAGATTATTATCTGAATGGTGTCAAGTTAGGAAGAGGGGATGTTCAACGAGATCTGGGTGTCCTAGTGCATCAGTCACTGAAAGGAAGCATGCAGGTACAACAGGCAGTGAGGAAAGCCAATGGAATGTTGGCCTTCATAACAAGAGGAGTTGAGTATAGGAGCAAAGAGGTCCTTCTACAGTTGTACCGGGCCCTGGTGAGACCGCACCTGGAGTACTGTGTACAGTTTTGGTCTCCAAATTTGAGGAAGGATATTCTTGCTATTGAGGGCGTGCAGCGTAGGTTCACTAGGTTAATTCCCGGAATGGCGGGACTGTCGTATGTTGAAAGGCTGGAGCAATTAGGCTTGTATACACTGGAATTTAGAAGGATGAGGGGGGATCTTATTGAAACATATAAGATAATTAGGGGATTGGACACATTAGAGGCAGGAAACATGTTCCCAATGTTGGGGGAGTCCAGAACAAGGGGCCACAGTTTAAGAATAAGGGGTAGGCCATTTAGAACGGAGATGAGGAAGAACTTTTTCAGTCAGAGAGTGGTGAAGGTGTGGAATTCTTTGCCTCAGAAGGCAGTGGAGGCCAGTTCGTTGGATGCTTTCAAGAGAGAGCTGGATAGAGCTCTTAAGGATAGCGGAGTGAGGGGGTATGGGGAGAAGGCAGGAACGGGGTACTGATTGAGAGTGATCAGCCACGATCGCATTGAATGTCTATTGTCTATTGTGAGACTGAAAGATAGATCAGTCAAGATTGAATGATGGGTTAGATTCAATGGGCAGAATAGCCTAATTTTGCTCCTATGACTTATGAACTTATGAACATGAACCACATTCAATAGACAATAGACAATAGTCGCAGGAGTAGGCCATTCAGCCCTTCGAGCCAGCACCGCCATTCAATGCGATCATGGCTGATCACTCTCAATCAGTACCCCGTTCCTGCCTTCTCCCCATACCCCCTCTGAAAGTCGAGGTACACCACATTCACTGTCTCTCCCCTGTCAATTTTCCTAGTTACATCCTCAAAAAATTCCAGTAGATTTGTCAAGCATGATTTCCCCTTCGTAAATCCATGCTGACTCGGAATGATCCCGTTCCCCATCTCAATGCGTTTTGTTCATTCTTCAAAAACCTCAATCAAATTAGTTCACAGTATCTCCCTCTGACAAAACCTTGATGACTATCTCTGATCAATCCCTCCATTTCCAAGTGTGACTAAGTGTAGAACGTATGAGCTTATACTCATACTCACCTCTGGCTAAAGAAATTAACCTTTTGGGAATCGTGCACCAACACTCCCAAGTCCCTTTGCACCTCAGATTTCTGCATCCTCTCCCCATTTAAAAAATTGTCTACACTTTTATTCCTACTACCAAAGTACACTATTTGGGCAGTGGACAAGTCCTAAATGGGACTTGTACGACCCCGCCCCCACGATGTCTCCACTGTCTTGTGTGCATGCCACATGTACAGTTGGCAAGTCGTTGGTTCCAGCGGCTTTAGGGCTTGTCTACCTAGCATGTGAAGCCTGGATTCGGCGGATTGCGCGGAGGAAACCACCAGAAGGTTCAAAGGGCAGAAAGACGATCCCAGCAAAGCGTCGTGGGGCGCAAACAGGGCAGAATGAGATACGTAGGACACTTCTGCCTATCCACTGCATCCTGACCTGTCTCCAGCCGTCCCGACTATGTCTTGCTGCTGGAACCCGATAGGCCAGTACGAGAGAGTGAGGCCGACGCTCTGTGCAACTAACTCCCCCTCACTTAAATCCAAGTCAAGCACAAGTCATGACTTCAACTCCAGACCGTGCAACCTCAAGTCCTGTGGCGATGGGAGAGTGGCGAAGCAGCAGGTGTGGATACACTGGAAGTTGTAGTCACGAACCTGCACATAGGCGGCCCAGGGCATAGGGTCGCTCTCTACTGGACCGAAGCAGCAGTGCAGTTCGGCAGCGCCCCGGGTGTCTGAGCAGCCCTTTTTAGGATTCGCTCTGCTCACCTCCATGGAGGAAGGGGCTAGAAAAGGTGCCTCAAACACAGCCTACTTCACTTCACCTTGGCCAGCATACCGCGGCTGGCGGCGATCCCAATCAGCGGTCGAAATAATAAAAACAAGTTGAAGGTGCTCAACCTGGGCACGTGGAACGTGCGAACCATGCTGGATAACATCAAGGCAGACAGACCAGAAAGAAGAACTGCACTGGTCACCAAAGAACTAGCTCGCTACAACGTGGACATAGCAGCACTCAGTGAAACTCGCCTTGCAGACAAGAGTCAGCTCTCAGAACTTGGTGGTGGGTACACCTTCTTTTGGAGTGGTTACAGCAGCGCTGAACGGCGAAAGGCAGGCGTTGGATTCGCCATCAGATCCCACCTTGCCCGAAAACTTGCCAAACTTCCAGAGGGCATCAATGATCGCCTGATGACACTTCAACTCCCACTTGGAAACAAGAAGAGTGCAACGTTGGTCAGCGCATATGCCCCAACAATGACCAAACCGAATGATATCAAAGATAAGTTCTATGAAGAACTCGACGCCCTCATTGCAGCAGTCCCACAGTCAGAGAAGCTTATTGTCCTCGGGGACTTCAACGCCAGAGTGGGGACAGATCACCAGACTTGGGAAGGGATCATTGGAAGACACGGCACCGGCAAGTGCAACAGCAACGGCGTTCTACTCCTGAAGATGTGTGACTCACATGACCTAGTCATCACCAACACACTCTTCCGCCTCGCCACTTGTAAAAAGACATCTTGGATGCACCCACGCTCCAGGCAATGGCATCTGATTGATTATGTCATCACCAGGAAGAGGGACAGGCAGGACGTGAGAGTGACAAAGGCCATGTGTGGTGCCGACTGCTGGACTGATCATCGCCTCATCGTGTCCAAACTCAAGCTTTACATCATGCCCATGAAAAGACCCCACGGTCAGAAGACTGCAAAGAGGCTCAACGTCTCCAAGCTGAAGAGCAGCAAAGTTGCAGAAGAAATTTCCAGAGACCTTGATGGCAAGCTAGTGGACACACCCCATGATGACCAGGACAGCACTGAAGAACAGTGGGTGGCCTTCAGAGATGCAGTCTACTCCACTGCCCTCGAACACCTCGGGTCAGCATCCCGCAGAAACCAGGACTGGTTCGATGAGAACGATGAAGAGATACAGGCATTGCTATCAGAGAAACACCAACTGTTCAGAGCACACCAGAACGACCTCGCGTCACAAGTGAAGAAAGATGTCTGCCAGCGCAAGACAAAAAGTACAGAAGAAACTCCGTGAGATGCAGGACGCATGGTATAGCAAGAAGGCCGATGAAATCCAGGGCTACGCAGACAGTCACAACACCAAGCGTTTCTACGACGCATGGTGTGTATGGACCCCAGTCCTCTGGCTCTTCTCCCCTCCTCAGTGCAGACGGGACCCAGTTGCTGACAGAGAAGAAGCAGATTCTGGAGAGATGGGCTGAACATTTCAACCAGGTCCTCAATCGCCCTGCTATTATCAACGACGAGGCCATCACTCGCCTACCTCAGATGGAGATCAACCAGGACCTTGACAACCTCCTGACAGAAGAAGAAGTCATAAAGGCCATCAAGCAACTTTTCTGTGGAAAAGCACAAGGATCAGATGCAATTCCTGCTGAAGTGTACGAAGCAGGAGGCCCTGTCATGATGCAGAAGCTGACTGAACTCTTCCAGTCCATGTGGAATGAAGGGAAGGTCCCACAACAGCTGAAAGATGCCAGCATAGTCCACATCGACAAGAGGAAAGGCAACCGCCAGTCTTGCGACAATCATCGAGGCATCTCCCTCCTGTCCATAGCTGGGAAGATCTTGGCTCGCATCCTGCTCAACCGTCTCATTCAACACCTTGAGCAGGGTCTCCTTCCAGAAAGCCAGTGCGGTTTCCGTGCTGGGCGTGGAACTGTCGACATGATATTTGCTGCACGCCAACTCCAGGAAAAATGCCAAGAGCAGCACAGCGACCTGTTCGTGACCTTCGTCGATCTGACAAAGGCCTTCGACACTGTCAGCAGAGATGGCTTGTGGAAGATAATGCGGAAGTTTGGCTGTCCTAGCAAGTTCATCACGATTGTCCGGCAGTTCCATGACGGCATGATGGTGAAAGTGCTAGATGATGGAGACGAGTCGGAAGCCTTTCCAGTGACAAATGGCGTGAAGCAAGGTTGTGTTCTTGCCCCTACACTCTTCAGCATGGTCTTCTCTGCCATGCCGACTGATGCATTCTGTACCTGCCAGGATGGAATACACATCAGGTATAGGACTGACAGCAGGCTGTTCAACCTCAGGCGCCTGCAAGCTGTTATAAAGGTGAAGGAGAACATCATCAGAGATATCTTGTTTGCTGATGACTGCACCCTCAATGCCAGCACAGAGCAGAAGATGCAGCATGAAATGGACTGTTTCTCACAGGCCTGTGACAACTGTGGTCTCTCCATTAGCACCAAAAAGTCTGAAGTTATGTACCAGCCCGCACCTGGAAAGCCCTACCAGGAACCACACATCACGGTGAAGGGGCAGAATCTACAGGCAGTCGACAGCTTTACCTATCTGGGTAGAACACTCTCGCGAGTGGTGAACATTGACGCTGAGGTCAACAACAGGATTGCCAAGGCCAGCGCTGCCTTTGGGCGACTCCGTGAGAGTGTTTGGGAGCGGAGAAGACTCAGCCTTACCACCAAGCTGAAGGTCTACCGTGCAGTGGAATTCACCACTCTTCTCTATGCCAGTGAGACCTGGACTTTCTACAGCAGACATGCCAAACAGCTCAACCACTTTCACTTGAGCTGCCTACGCAGACTCCTTCACAACAGGTGGCAGGACAAAATTCCCGGCACAGAGGTCTTGGAACGGGCCGGAATCCCCAGCGTCCACACCCTCCTACGGAAAGCCCAAGCCAGAAGGGCAGGCCATGTCGTCAGAATGCTCGAGAGTCGACTGCCAAAACAGCTTCTGGATAGAGAACTGTGTCAGGGCAAGCGCTCAGTAGGAGGACAGAAGATACGGTTTAAGGACTGCCTCAAAGTGTCCCTCAAAGACTTGGACATCAACCTCAGCACTTGGGAGTCTCTTGCTCTGGACCGTCCAACTTGGCGTAGCAAGCTCACCACAGGAGCCCGTGCAGCAGAGAACAAACGCACTGCAGAGGCCCAGAGGAAGCACACCGCGCGCAAGGCCCGGGCTACCTCCACTTCCACTGCAGCACCCGTCCACTTGTGTCCTACGTGTGGGTGTGCCTTCCGAGCCCAGATTGGCCGCACCAGTCACTTCCGAACCCACAGTCACCAATCCTCCAACTGAAAGTGAAGTCATGGTCATCTTCGAATCCGAAGGACGAACAACAACAACTCTTTGGAGGTGCTTGAGGCGAATTTTTTTAGATTTAGATTTAGAGATACAGCGCGGAAACAGGCCCTTCGGCCCACCGAGTCCGCGCCGCCCAGCGATCCCCGCACATTAACACTATCCTACACACACTAGGGACAATTTTTACATTTACCCAGTCAATTAACCTACGTACCTGTACGTCTTTGGAGTGTGGGAGGAAACCGAAGATCTCGGAGAAAACCCACGCAGGTCACGGGGAGAACGTACAAACTCCGTACAGTACAGCACCCGTAGTCAGGATCGAGCCTGAGTCTCCGGCGCTGCATTCGCTGTAAGGCAACAACTCAGCTGCTGCGCCATCGTGCCGCCACCGTTACATTTTGGTGAATATGTCAATTTGGTGGCTTGACAGTGTAGATTCTTAAAGTTTTACGCATGGGGGGGGGGGGGGGGGGGGGAGACTTAGAACTAAGGTCATATTCTCAGAATAAGGAATCGCCTATTTAAGATAGTGATCAGGAAGTCTTTCTAAACTGATGCTTGTGACTCTTTGGATTTTTCAGAGTCACAATTCTCTACTCTAGAGATCTGTGGAGGTTGAGTAATTGAATAGATTCAAGACTGAGATAGATTTTTATAGCTGTAGAGGAATCAAGGGATATTGAGAACAGGCAGGAAAGTGGATTTGAGACTAAGATCAGATCAACCACAATCTTGTTGAATGGCAGAACAGGCTCAAGAGGGTATATAGCCTCCTGCTGGTTCAACTTTTATTCTTGTATAAGCCTTGTTACCTCAAATATATTCAGTTAGGTAGTCAGACTTCACCTTCTTCAGAACAAAACCACGGAGATCGCCCTTGATTAACCTGCTCTTTTCAAATATTTATTCCTATTGATCCTCTTTTTTTCCCAATAATAAGTTCTCTCTTTTTAAACAATACCATATCAGCATTCTTCTCGCACTCTATTACTCTGATATTGTGTCTTTAAATGAAGATTGAAAAAATATCACAAGCCAATGCCATTTCCTTTGCTTCTTTAAGAGTATGGGTAAATTTTATCTAGGCCAGATGAATTATCCTGTTTTTCCGGATGCTAAATTCCTTGATGGATCCCTCTTCATGTTTATCATTTTAATTATTGTACATTATTAATGTGATCTCTGTCATTTTCCATCGTTCATGAAACTAGATGCAAAATGTTCATAAAATTATAAACATCATCCAATTTGATAAACTTTTACGTTTCACTCTAAATAAAATCCAATCTTTGTTTTTTCCTGTCACATTTACAAATCAACTCTGGGCTTATTCATTCTATCTGCCTATATTTATTGATCTATCCTTTTTGCAATTTATAATTTTACTAATGCAGCTTTGATACTTTGTACAGAATTTGTTTTTACCTTATCCTACCTTGAGTCTCTTGATTTTGCATCTCGATTTGGGAATTACCATTTTTCTTTTACTGGGAGCAAACTTGGTCTGAATATTCACCTTCTCTTCAATTAATACCTCCCATTATTCTGAGACTAATTAGAACATAAAACAAGCCCTCGGCCCACAATGTCTGTACCAGTCATGATGCCAAGATCATCACTTATCTATCCATCCATTCCCTGCGTATCTATATGCCTATCCAAAAGTCTTTTAAATGTTACTAACGTATCTTCCTCAACCACCATCCCTGGCTGCACATTCCGCGCTCTCACCACCCTCTCCATAGCATTCAGAGATTTTTTTAGACAGCATATATGGAACAGTTTTAAATCCCTTTTTATTGATCTGTGTTTTTATAACCCTGCTTAATAGTAGAAATAGTGATTGAAATGCCAGACTCTTGGTGCTTCTGATTATGATTCATTGCTCCTCATCAATATCCAGTTTTGCACAGCAAGATAGGTTCTTAATTTAACTACTTTGGCATTGATGTCACACATCCATTTGAAAATATCTATGCATGTATAAAATTATCAGTCAAGTTTGATTCCAGCATTATGCTTCAAAACCGTAAGGGTTTGCATATAACAGAACTGCAGATACTAGAAATTTGAAATAAAATTATTAAATACTGGAAACTGCAGCCTGGTCAGCATCTATGGAAAGAGAACACACATTTCATTCGTCTCGATGACCTTTCAACTGTAAATTAAAAAAAAAAAATTAAGTTGTAGTGGATAGGTAAAGGGTCTGAGAATGCAAAATGGCTGGTCTCTCTGTCCTTGTATTCTTTCTTTCCAATCTGCATCATTTCTATCTTCTCTCAATTCTGATAAAATGTAATTAACCTGAAAGATTAATGCTCTTTCTTTTTCTACAGTAGCTGCTTAGCCGCATTAGGTGTTTCCAGCATTTTTTATTTACATTTGCATTTGTAGAATTTTTTTAGATATTATGTACACACAATATTTAATTTACTTTCTGTAAGCCAATCTGAAGAAGGTATTTAACAGCTGAAAGTAGATAAGATAGCCATGTCAGTTTTTTAGTTTGGCTATACTGCATGGAAACAGGTCCTTTGGTCCACCAGGTCCATGCCACACTAAAAGGTGAGGGAGCAGAGGGGACTAACCAGGGTGTTGCCCTGCATGGAGCATTTCAGTTATGAAGAGAGACAGTGCTTCAGCTAGAAACAGGCCTTTTGGCCCACCATTCCTTTGGCTGACCATGTATCCATCTACACTATTTGCACTTACCAGTACTTGGTCTGTAACTGATTCAAATGCTTATCCAGATAATATTTAAATATTGTGAGAGCAACTGCCTTCATCACCTCAGTGCATTTCAGATTGTAAGCATACTGGGTGAAATTCCCCCCTCCTATCAAATCCACTGCAATTCTCCAGGATACTAGGAGGTTGCAGGGTGACTTGGACAGGTTGAGTGAGATGACAGATGCAGTATAATGTAGATAAATGTGAGGTTATCTACTTTGGTGGCAAAAACAAGGACGTAGATTATTTCAATAGTGTCAGATTAGGAAAAAGGGAAGTGCAACGAGACTTGGGTGTCCTTGTACACCAGTCACTGAAAGTAAACATGCAGATACCACAGGCAGTGAAGAAAGCTAATTGCATGTTGGCCTTCATAACGAGAGGATTTGAGTATAGGAGCAAAGACGTCCTTCTGCAGTTGTACAGGGCCCTGGTGAGACCACATCTGGAGTATTGTGTGCCGTTTTAACAATAGACAATAGGTGCAGGAGGAGGCCATTCGGCCCTTCGAGCCAGCACTGCCATTCAATGTGATCATGGCTGATCATTCTCAATCAGTACCCCGTTCCTGCCTTCTCCCCATACCCCCTGACTCCGCTATCCTTAAGAGCTCTATCCAGCTCTCTCTTGAATGCATTCAGAGAATTGGCCTCCACTGCCTTCTGAGGCAGAGAATTCCACAGATTCACAACTCTCTGACTGAAAAAGTTTTTCCTCATCTCAGTTCTAAATGGCCTACCCCTTATTCTTAAACTGTGGCCCCTTGTTCTGGACTCCCCCAACATTGGGAACATGTTTCCTGCCTCTAACGTGTCCAACCCCTTAATAATCTTATACGTTTCAATAAGATCTCTCATCCTTCTAAATTCCAGTGTATACAAGCCTAGTCGCTCCAGTCTTTCAACATATGATAGTCCCGCCATTCCGGGAATTAACCTAGTAAACCTACGCTGCACGCCCTCAATAGCAAGAATATCCTTCCTCAAATTTGGAGACCAAAACTGCACACAGTACTCCAGGTACGGTCTCTCTAGGGCCCTGTACAACTGCAGAAGGATCTCTTTGCTCCTATACTCAACTCCTCTTGTTATGAAGGCCAACATTCCATTGGCTTTCTTCACTGCCTGCTGTACCTGGTCTCCCAATTTGAGGAAGGACATCCTTGCTATTGAGGCAGTGCAGCGTAGGTTCACGAAGTTAATCCCCGGGATGGTGGGAATGTCATATGAGGAAAGATTGGAAAGACTGGGCTTGTATTCACTGGAATTTAGAAGGATGAGAGGGGATCTCATAGAAACGTATAAAATTACAAAGAGACTGGACAAGCTAGATGCAGGAAAAATGTTCCTAATGTTGGGGGAGTCTAGAACCAGGGGCCACAGTCTACGAATAAAGGGGAGGCCATTTAAAACTGAGATGACAAAATACTTTTTCACCCAGAGAGCTGTGAATTTGTGGAATTCCCTGCCACAGAAGGCAGTAGAGGCCAATTCACTGGATGAATTTAAGAGAGAGTTAGATAGGACTCTAGGGGCTGGCGGAATCAAGAGATATGGGGAGGTATGGGCACGGGTTACTGATTGTGGATAATCAGCCATGATCACAATGAATGGTGGTGCTGGCTCGAAGGGCTAAATGGCCTCCTGTTTTCCATGTTTCTATGTTTCTCTTACTCCTAAGACTTTAAGACTATACCCTCAGGGTTTACATGTCTCCATCATGGGGAAAGGTTGCTCACTATCAACCCTATCTATTGCCCTCTTATTTGTGTATATCTGGTGCCTCTTCAGCCTTCTCAGCTGCACGGAATGTAAACCAAGGTTATCCAGACTCTCCTCATAACTGAAACGTTTAATACTGGGCAACATCCTGGTTAATCTCCTCTGCATTCACATCATCCTTTAGTCTGGTGACCAGAGCTGCACATGATACTTAAACTATGGCCTAACCAAAGTTGCCAATGGTCCCTCCCCCTGTCAGGTTTCCATAACAGCTGTAACGTCCCAGTCAAAACCTACCTATTCATCCGCCTTACCCATCAGCCCTCTTGCATTGAAAAAAAAATGCAGCTTAGTCTGACAGTCTTGCCTCGCTTTCTGCTGTACTCTTCCCTATCGTGTCTCCTATACTTGCTTTCACTGCCTTCCTTACTGACCTCCACCCTCTCGCCTGTCTCTATTGTATCTTGGCCCCTTGCTAATTTAGTTTAGTTTGTTGTCACGTGTGCCGAGGTACCTTAAAGCTTTTGTTGCGTGTTATCCAGTCAGCAGAAAGAAACTACATGATTACAATCGAGCCATTTACAGTATACGGATACATGATAAGAGAATAACGTTTAGTGCAAGGTAAAGCCAGCAAACTTCGATCAAGGATATTCCGATGGTCACCAAAGAGGCAGATAGTAGTTCAGCACTGTTCTCTGGTTGTGGTAGGGTGATTCAATTGCCTGATAACAGCTGGGAAGAAACTGTCCCTGAATCTGGTGGTGTGTGCTTTCACACTCCTATACATTTTCCAGAGGGAGAGAGGAAACCCTCCCGAGTAGTACTAGGAACTCTGCCCACCAGGATATTGATCCGTTCAGTTTGGCTGCAACCCATCCCTTTTGTACAGATCACCTCTGCCCAGAAGAAATCTGGTGATGGCATGGACCTGATGCCGGGCCGGAAGCATATCCCGGGGGCCATGGGTGGACGAGAGTGGACAGGGAGAAACATAGAAAATAGGTGCAGGAGTAGTCCATTCGGCCCTTCGAGCCTGCACCGCCATTCAATATGATCATGGCTGATCATCCAACTCAGTATCCCGTACCTGCCTTCTCTCCATACCCCCTGATCCCTTTAGCCACAAGGGCCACATCTAACTCCCTCTTAAATATAGCCAATGAACTGGCCTCAACTACCTTCTGTGGCAGAGAATTCCACAGATTCACCACTCTCTGTGTGAAAAAAAACTTTCTCATCTCGGTCCTAAAAGACTTCTTAAAGTCCTTATCCTTAAACTGTGACCCCTTGTTCTAGACTTCCCCAACATCAGGAACAATCTTCCCGCATCTAGCCTGTCCAACCCCTTAAGAATTTTGTAAGAAGGCACTGGCCTCAGCCCCATTTCTCCTGCTGCGATCGGTGGGAACGGCCATCTTGTTGGACCCTCTACCGCCGCCTCTGCGGCATGCTGCACCATGGGAGGAAGGTCAGGCATGGGGCACGCCGGGACAGGCGCTGGTCCTCCCGGGGGTTGGGGGGGAGCGCATTTATTAAAGTTTATTAGGTAAAATGTTTTTAAAAAGTAACAAAAGTGGGTTTATTCACACCACAGGGGAATGGAGAGTCGGGTGGGCTTAAAATTGTTGCGCTGTCCTGTACCGTTTTGGCTGTGAAGAGGGATGGTACACACATAAACATATACACACAAACAAACAGAGTTTTAGTGATAGATAGATAGATAGATAGATAGATAGATAGATAGATAGATAGATAGATAGATAGATAGATAGATAGATAGATAGATAGATAGATAGATAGATAGATATTAACGATTTAGACGAGGGAATTAAATGTAACTTCTCCAAGTTTGCGATGACACAAAGCTGGGTGGCATTGTGAGCTGCGAGGAGGATGCTATGAGGCTGCAGGGTGACGGTTAGGTTTGGTGAGTGGGCAGATGCATGGCAGATGCAGTATAATGTGGATAAATATAAGGTTATCCACTTTGGTGACAAGAATAGGAAGGCAGATTATTATCTGAATGGTGTCCAATTAGGAAAAGGAGAGGTGCAACGAGATCCGGGTGTCCTTGTACATCAGTCACTGAAAGTAAGCATGCATGTACAGCAGGCAGTTAAGAAAGCTAATGGCATGTTGGCCTTCATTGTGAGATGAATTGCATTTAGAAGCAAGGAGCACCTGGAGTATTGTGTGCAATTTTGGTCTTCTAATTTGAGGAAGGACATTATTGCTATTGAGGGAGTGCAGCAGAGGTTCACCAGGTTAATTCCCGATTATGGCGGGACTGGCATATCATGAAAGAATGGCTTGTATTCACTGGAATTTAGGATGAGGGGATCTTATAGAAGCATATAAAATTCTTAAAGGATTGGACAGGCTAGATGCAGGAACAATGTTCCCGATGTTGGAGGAGTCCAGAACCAGGGATCACAGTTTAAGAATAAGGGGTAGGCCATTTAGGACGGAGATGAGGAAAAACCTTTTTCACCCAGAGAGTTATGAATCTGTGAAATTCTCTGCCCCGGGACAAATAACATCCATTCAATTACGGATCACTGTTTTTATTATGCGGACCAAATTAATTATAAGGTGATTTCTGCACCCATAGTTAGAGACTGCCAGTTTCACCGCAGGAGATGGAAGTGAGTTAATTTGGAATTGACAAGCAGAAAAAAGCTGTCTTGCTAGAAAAAAAATCCTGTTTCCATGCAACATTCCCACAGTAATCAGACACCATTGTCTGTTAAGAATGCAGGCTGTCAGTTTTACTGCAGGAGACCATTTAAGAGTTACTTTGCAAATTGACAAGAAATTGCTTCTATTGACACTTGTGCAACCACACTCTATCAAACAATGTCAACCTCAAGTGTCTACTCAAGAGTGTGCTATCAAAACACTATCAGCATGTCTCCTGTGCCACCAGAGGTCCAAACACCCTCGACCACTGCAATACCACCATCAGAAAAACCTATCGCTGAATCCCCTGATATTTTTGGAAGTCAGACCACCCTGGCTGTACTATCACTCCTAACAGAAACAGAAGTGGGAGAATCCGGTACAGAAAGTTGCATAGTGCTGGTTTGAGGAAACAGTTGTGATCCTTTGTGGCTACTTTGAGTTAGTGAACTGGTCCATACTCAAAGACTACTCAATCTAAATGAATATGCCACTGCCATAACAGCCTTCTTCAGTAAGTGTCCGGATGACTGCTTATTAAAGAAGGCAATAAGTGTTCCCAAAATGAAAGCTATGGATGAACTGTGAGATCCATTCCCAGATGAATTCTAAGACTGCAGCATTCAAGTCAAATGACCTCGAGTGGTGCAAGAAATTTATTTCTGACCTTTACAAAGCTGACAAGGATGCCAAGAGGCAATTCCGGACCAAGCTGGAGGCATAGGATAACCACATGGTTACCCGTCCATTGTGATCTCACCGTCTCCATCACTGGAGGTAGGTTATCGACTGATGCCTATTATAAAACTACTGACTCCCACAACCATCTAGACTACACTTCTTCCCTCTTTGAATATCTTTCAGTCATTTGTTCTATATCTCTATCTTAGTCAAGTCAAGTCAATTTTATTTGCATAGCACATTTAAAAACAACCCACGTTGACCAAAGTGCTGTACATCAGTTCAGGTACTAAGAACGAACATACAATGGCACACAAACATAACAGCACATACATAAACAGTTCACAGCGCCCCCTCAGAGGGCCTCAAACACGAGGGAGTAGAAATAGGTTTTGAGCCTGGACTTAAAGGAGTTGATGGAGGGGACAGTTCTGATGGGGAGAGGGATGCTGTTCCACAGTGTAGGAGCTGCAACCGCAAAAGCGCGGTCACCCCTGAGCTTAAGCCTAGATCGCAGGATAGTCAGTAGCCCCAAGTCGGCCGACCTCAGGGACCTGGAGATAGAGTGGTGGGTTAGAAGATTTTTGATATGGTTGGCGGTGGGGGGGGGGGGGGCTTCTTATGTGAATAGGAGGAGCTTGAAGTTGATTCTGTAATGTACGGGGACCCAGTGGAGAGAGGCCAGAATCGGGGTGATGTGGTCCCTTTTACGGGTACCCGTCAGGAGTCTCGCTGCGGCGAGGGGGGGGGGGGGGGGGCGAAGCGAATAGGATGACCTCAGACTTGCTCTCATTTAGTTGAAGGAAGTTCTGTGCCATCCAACATTTTATGTCCTCAAGGCAGTACATGAGGATGATTAAATTTGACCGGTTGTTGGGTTTCAGGGGGAGATAAAGCTGTGTGTCATCCGCATAGCAGTGGAAAGAAATGCCGTGCCTTTGAATGATTTGGCCGAGGGGGAGCATGTACAGAGAGAAGAGAATGGGGCCTGGGATGGAGCCTTGTGGAGCCCCGCAGGAGAGGCAAGCTGGGGAAGTGGAATAATTGCCTATGTTGATGTAGAAACTCCTATTTTTGAGGTAGGAAACGAACCAGCTCAAGGCAGTGCCATCAACGCCAACCCCGTACCGGAGGCGGTCAATAAGGATGGTGTGGTCCACTGTATCGAACGCTGCGCTGAGGTCGAGAAGGAGCAAGATTGCACAGTCGCCGGTGTCGATGGCGAGAAGCAGGTCGTTGTGTACCTTCAACAAGGCAGACTCTGTGCTGTGGTGGGCCCTGAAACCTGACTGGAAACTTTCCAGGATGGTATTTTGGGGTAGGTAAGGCAGTAGTTGATTTAGAATTGCCTTTTCAAGGACTTTTGACAGGAATGGCAGTTTGGAAATGGGTCTGTAGTTGCTAGGCAAGGTGGAGTCTAGATTAGGTTTATTCAGGAGGGGCTGGACCACCGCGTGCTTGAAACAGGTTGGAACAGTGCCAGTGGCCAGAGAACTGTTGATGATAGAGAGGATGCTGGGACCGGCATTTGCAATGACATCCTTCAGAAGGCCAGCTTGGGGACAGCGTCAAGGGGGCAGGTTGCAGGTTTCATAGTGGAGACAAGCTTTGCAAGCGAGGATAGTGACGGGTTGGAAACAGTCCAATTTAGATGAACAGACCAATGAGACAGCTAGGTCACGGGTGGGAGGGGAAATATTCATTCTAATGTTCTCAACTTTGGTAGTGAAAAATTTAGAGAATTCTTCGCACTTAGCAGGGGACCCAACTAAGCTGGTACTGGGGGCAGGACACATGACAGAGGTAATAGTGCCAAATAGGACCTTGGAATTATGAGAGTTTTTTGAAATAAGGTCGGAAAAGTATTGTGCTCTCGCAGACTTTACTGCTTCCTGGTAATTGAGAAGATTGTTTCTCAGAATTTCTAAGGAAATTTGAAGCTTATCACATTTCCACCTCCGTTCTGATTTTCTGCACTCCCTTCTTAGGGCTCTGGTGGTGTCATTGAGCCAAGGCTGACTTTTGGGCTTAGACTTTTTCATTTTAAGAGGAGCAACAGAATCCAGGATGGAAGAGCAAGTGGTATTAAATAAAGAGACGAGATCCTCAGTAATGAGATGGGGGGAGAAGCCTCAATAGTGCAGATGTTGGGGGCAGCTATGAGAGCCTCGGAGAACTTAATGGCAGTGAGTGAGTTTATGTAGCGGGAGTAACGAACAGGGAGATGAGATTTGGCAGGAGAGAAAGGCAGAAATGCATCAAAAATAATAGCGCTGTGATCCGACAGACAAGCCTCAATAATTTCAATATTGCAGATTGGGAAACCAGACGATAACACTAGGTCGAGTGTATGGCCTAGCTTGTGAGTGGGTCCAGTGGTAAGTAGAGTCAGATTGAAGGACTCAACTAGGTGCATAAATTCACTCACAAGAGGCTTAGTAGGACAGCAAACATGAATGTTAAAATCACCAAGAATCATGACCCGGTCAAATTTGGGCAAAATGTTAGAGATAAGATCAGCAAATTGGGTGATGAAGTCCTTATGCATTTTTGGTGGGCGATACACAAGAACAGTTAAGAGGGGATAGGCTAGGCCTGCTTTAATTAGTTGCACCTCGAAACTGGAGAAATGATCAGTGTTCAGGAGGCGGCAGTTGAAATGTTTCTAAAACACAGTGACGCGTCCGGAGAGCCTAGGCGAGCTGAAGAAGTTACAGTCATCAGGACAGAGTTCCACGAGTGGAGAAAGCTCACCAGGGTTAAGCCAGGTGTCTGTGACCAGTAAGAACTCCGGCACGGTGGCGCAGCGGTAGAGTTGCTGCCTTACAGCGAATGCAGCGCCGGAGACGGGTTCGATCCTGACTAAGGGGACCGTCTGTACGGAGTTTGTACGTTCTCCCCGTGACCTGCGTGGGTTTTCTCCGAGATCTTCGGTTTCCTCCCACACTCCAAAGACGTACAGGTATGTAGGTTAATTGGCTGGGCAAATGTAAAAATTGTCCCTAGTGGGTGTAGGATAGTGTTAGTGTGCGGGGATCGCTGGGCGGCGTGGACCCGGTGGGCTGAAAGGCCTGTTTCCGCGCTGTATCTCTAAATCTAAATCTAAAAGAAATCTACGGGTGGTGAAGAAATCGTTGAGGATGAAGGTCTTGTTCGGTAAGGATTTTGCGTTGATCAGGGCCACTTTAGCCGGGACAGCAGGTAAGTTTCGGTCCGGTAGCGGCTCTTACGCCAGCGGGCGGAGGTTCAGGGAGACCACGCCACTGCGCTTCACAGATGGCCTTGCTGGGAGCCCGCGGACTAGCAGTCTGGGGACAATAGACAATAGGTGCAGGAGTAGGTCATTCGACCCTTCGAGCCAGCACCGCTATTCAATGTGATCATGGCTGATCATTCTCAATCAGTACCACATTCCTGCCTTCTCCCCATACCCCCTGATTCCGCTATCCTTAAGAGCTCTATCTAGCTCTCTCTTGGATGCATTCAGAGAATTGGCCTCCACTGCCTTCTGATGCAGAGAATTCTACAGATTCACAACTTTCTGACTGAAAAAGTTTTTCCTCATTTCCGTTCTAAATGGCCTACCCCTTATTCTTAAACTGTGGCCCCTGGTTCTGGACTCCCCCAACATTGGGAACATGTTTCCTGCCTCTAATGTGTCCAACCCCTTAATAATCTTATACGTTTCGATAAGATCGGTCGGAGAGAGGCATACCTGAGCTCGAGGGAGCGCTGGTGAATGGAGCGGTAAGGCTGACCAGGTCCGACTTCGCAGCGCTGGGCGAGATAGGCCGATGTTGGGTGAGCGCGGGCGAGGTTCTTCAGCTTTTCCGAGGCGCCCGCGCGTTCACTCCGCCTCCTAGCGCGGTTCGTACGGCGATGGTTGTATGGCCGGGCCCGCACATCTACCGGTAGTTCAGCCAGGAGCGATCGTTGGGAGAAGCTTTGTCCGGGACCTCGAATGGAGAAGTCGACGACGGAGGCTCGGATGTTCAGGAGTGTTCGGCGTTCGTATGCCAAGGTGGCTTGCAGAACACACGGATGTCTAGGTGAGCGACGACGAGCAGCTATTCACAACGGCGCAGCCATCTTGAAATGAAATGAAATCTTAGGTTTCTCTTAGGCCCCCTCAGTCATGGCTGACCATGGGTGATGCATCCTAGTTGGCTGCTTGCTCCACACCTCGGCTAGAGCAGCGTCGCTTATGGCTGAAGAGACCAATGCGGGAGTGACAGTCTCTGTCGCAAAGGTCACATTTTGACCTATACAGCACAGTTAATATCAATCGTTTCCCGTTCCCATCACTCTCAATCTGAAGAAGGGTCTCGACCTGAAACGTCACCTGTTCCTTTTCTCCAGAGATGCTGTCTTAACCGCTGAGTTACTCCAGCTTTTTGTGTCTAACTTTTGCCTCAATTTCAACAAGGAGGAGGAGCTGGATATTGACTTCAGGAACGACGGGTGGTGTTAACGCCCCAGTCAGCATCAATGGTGCTGCAGTAGGGATGGTTAAGAGCTTCAAGTTTTGAGGTGTTAATATCATGAACAATTTGTCCTGGACCTAACACTTGGATGCAATGGCCAAGAAAGCACATCTATGCCTCTACTTCCTCAGAAGACTAAAGAAGTTTGGCGTGTTCCCAACGACTCTTAACGAATTCTGCAGATGCTTTATGGTGCATTCCATAGGTTTTGCAGCAGCTCTTCCCAATACTGCAAGAAACTGCAGAGAGTAGCACAGTCCAATCGCATAAACAAGCCTCTCTACCCATTGACTTCATCATTGACTGCGGGTGTGCTACAGGCCCTTAAATAGTCAATGGGAATTAGAAGAGCAAATATGCATTCAGGCAGCTGCAGGTCAAATAAGGTTGTCGTAGAAGGGGATTTTAACTTTACCAATATTGACTGGAAATATCATAGTGTAAAAGGTTTTGACGGGGTGGAATTTGTCAAATGTATTCGGGGAAGTTTCCCCCGGCACTGTAGGTGTATCCCTGGAGGAGTTTTGGGAACAGAGGAACAAGCTGATAAAGGAAATCGGGAAGGCAAAAAGAGGATAGAAGATAGCTCTGGCAGATAACATTAAGGGTAATCCCAAGAGATTTTCTGAGTACATAAAGGGAAAAAGAATAACCAGAGAGGGAATGGGACCCCTCAAGAATCAAAGTGGTCAAGTATGTGTGGAGCCACAGGAGATGGGCAAAATCCTCAATGAGTATTTCTCCTCTGTTTTTAACATGGCGAAGGACATGAGGACCGGTGAACTTGGGGTAGTCAATTGAAGTGTCTTGACAACAGTCGGCATTATGGTTGAGGAGGTGCAGAAGGTCCTGACATGCATGAAGGTAGACATATCTACCAGGCCTGAACAGATATATCCGTGGACACTGGGAAGCTCGCGAGGAAATTGCAGGTGCCTTGATTAAGATTTACGAACCGTTATTAATTACAGGTGAAGTGCTGGAACAATGGAGGGCAGGAAATGTTGTGCCTCTACTTATGAAGGGTTGTAGGGAAAAGCCTGGGAACTGCTGGCCAGTGAGCCTATCTTATGTGGTCGGAAAGTTAGTAGAGAGTATTCTGAGGGATACGATTTACATGCATTTAGATGGACAAGGGCTGATTAGGGATAGTGAGCATGGTTCAGCGAGTAGTCCATAGAGCTCAGAAGATTATCGGAACACAGCTACCAGCCTTGGAGGGCATCTACAACACACGATGCCTCAGAAAAGCCACCAGCATCCACAAAGACACCTCACACCCCTGCAACAGTATATTCGAACTTCTACCATCGGGCAGACGCTACAAGGCCTTCTACGCCCGCACCTCCAGACTCAGGAACAGCTTCATCCCCAGGGCCATTGCTACTATAAACCGGTCCTGCTGAGCCGGATGGTCACATCGCACAGTGAACCAGCACAGATCTACTTGTACTTTATTCTGTTTTAAAACTGTTCTAATTTGTTTCATTGGGTTGTTTAAATTAATACTGATTAGCTAATTGATTTATTGCATCGTATGGGAGGCGCATTCCCAATCTCGTTGTACCCCTGTACAATGACAATAAAGATATATTGTATTGTGTTGTATTGTTTTATACGTGGGAGGTCGTGCCTCACAAATCTGACTTTTTTGAAGACTTGACCAAAAAGGTTGAAGAGGGCAGAGTTGTAGACGTTGTGTGTGGATTTCAGCAAGACATTCGACAAGGTTCGGCATGGTAAGCTGCTCTGGAAGGTTAAACTGCATGGGATCCAAGGAGAGTTAGCTGAATGGAACCATGGGTTTCATGGAAGGAAGTAGAGGGTGAGTGAGAATGGAAGGTTTTTTTTGGACTGGAGGCCTATGACTTGAGGTGCACCTCAGGGTTCAGTGCTGTGCTCATTGTTTGTCATCTGTATCAATGTTTGGATGAGAATGTAGATGGTATGATTAGCAAGTTTACAGGGACACTAAAGTGGGTGCTATTGTAGATGGTGAAGATAGTTGTGAAAAATTGAAGTAGGATCTTGATCGATTGGCCAGGTGGGCTAAAGTCATGTTGCAGTTATGTAAGATGTTGGTGTGGCCACATTTAGAGTATTGTGTTGTCAAGAGAAGATTTGCAAGGATGTTGCCAGAACTCGAGGGCCTGAGCTATAGGGAGAGGTTGAGCAGGCTAGGACTATATTCTTTGGAGTGCAGGAGGCTGAGGGGTGATCTTAGAGGTGCACAAAATCATAAACATAGAAACATAGAAAATAGGTGCAGGAGTTGGCCATTCGGTCCTTCAAGCCAAATGGCCATTCAATATGATCATGGCTGATCTTCCAAAATCAGTACCCCGTTCCTGCTTTTTCCCCCCATATCCCTTGATTCCGTTAGCTCTAAGAGTTAAATTGAACTCTCTCTTGAAAACATCCAGTGAATTGGCCTCCACTGACTTCTGTGGCAGAGAATTCCACAGATTCACAACTCTCTGGGTGAAAAAGTTTTCCTCATCTCAGTCCTAAATGGCCCACTCCTTATTCTTAAACTGTGATCCCCTGGTTCTAGGCTCCCCCAATTTTGGGAACATTTTTCCTGCATCTAGCCTGTCCAATCCCTTAAGAATGTTATATGTTTCTATAAGATCCCTTCTCATCCTTCTAAATTCCAGTGAATACATGCCCAGTCGACCCATTCTTTCCTCGTATGTTAGTCCCACCATCCCGGGAATTAATCTGGTGAATCTACGCTGCACTCCCTCAATAGCAAGTAAGAGGAATAGATTGGGTAAATGCACAGTCTTTTGACCAGAGTAGGGGAATGGAGACGCAGAGGACATAGTTTAAGGGAAGGGGGGAACGTTACCCTGAGGGGTGACTTTTTTTACACAGAGGGTGGTAGGTGTATGGAATAAGCCGCTAGTTGGGGCAGGTGCTATCGAAATATGGAGGAAACATTTAGACAGGTGCATGGATAGGATATGTTTAGAGGGATATGGGCCAAACACAGGCAGGGGGGGAGTCGTGTGGATGGGAAATGTTGGTGGTCGGCATGGGTAAGTTGGGCAAAAGGGCCTGTTTCCACGTCTTATGACTCTATCTACACTTCAGGCTGTCTCTGGACAGAGCCTCTGCCTCTGTCCCTGAATCCAACATAATTAAAGAGCCTTTACAAAATGCTGGAGTAACTTAGTGGGTCAGGCAGCATCTCTGCAGAACACACATAAATGATGTTTCGGGCTGGGACCCTTCTTTTGATTGATTGTGGTGGTGGGAGGAGAAAGCTAGAAGAGGGGAGATGTAGGACAAATCCTGGCATGTGCTAGGTGGATACAGGTGAGGGGGATTTTTGATAGGCTGATGGTCAGACAAAGGCGAGAGGTGAAAAGATATAAGGTATGTGATAAGGATAGAAGAATTCTGAATTATGAAATGAGAGGAAGAAATGTAGATGGAAAGTGAGGGGGAGGGGAGAAATGGATGCGAGGCCAGGTGGGGAACAGGGAATAGAGGGGGGGTTGTGGGGGGAAAAGCCGGAGTGGTTTTGGTTAGTAACCTAAAGTGGAGAATTCATGCTTCATACCATAGGGTTGTAAGCCACTCAAGTGGAATATGAGGTGCTGTTCCTCCAGTTTGCTTAAGGAGGGGGCCCAGGACAGAAAGCTCAGTATGGGAAAAGGAGGAAAAGTTAAAATGGTTAGCAATCAGGAGATCCATTAGGCTTTGGCAGACCGATCACAAGTGTTTGCACCTCCTCTAACCTCATCTACTGCATTCGGTCTTCCTGATGCAGCCTCGTTTACATTGGAGAAACCAAGCGTAGACTCGGTGACCATTTTGCCAAACACTTGCACTCAGTCCACCAACACCTACTGAATGTCCCATTTGCTAACCATTTAAACTTTCTTCCCAGTGTCCCCTCTCTCTCCCCTTCCACCTCCATTTCTTCCTCTGACTTCACAATTTGCATCTCTTGTATAGGTATATGGAATGAGCTGCCAGAGGAGGTAGTTAAGGCAGGTACTAGAACAAAATTTGAAATACATTTGGGCAGGTACAGGGATAGGACAGGTTTTGAGGGACTTGTGCCAAATGTTGGCAGATGAGACTAACATAGATGGGGCATCTTGGTTGGCATGAGCAAGTTGTGCAGAAGGGCCTGTTTCCATGCTGTGCGGCTCTATGACTAACTCTATGACTCTACCATCAGAAGATACAAAAGCTTAAAAGCATGTACCACCACAGATTTCCCCCCATTGTTATCAGGGTGGTGAATCTGTGGATTTTTTTTGCCATAGAAGTCTGGAGGCCATCAATAGATATCTTTAAGGCAGAGATAGAACGATTCTTGATTAGTACAGATGTCAGGGGTTCTGGGGAGAAGGCAGGAGAATGGCGTTAGGAGGGAGAGATAGATCAGCCATGATTGAATGGTGGAATAGACTTGATGTACCGAATGGCCTAATCTGACCACTGAATGGACCTGTCGTATGTTAAAGACATATTCGCAATCTGACTCATTGTGGCAATTGCACATTTTTTTTACCAGTATTTTCTCTGCAGCTGTAACACTATGCTCTGTTCTCTGTTTATTTTCTCTTTTGCACAACCTGTTGCACTCGTGTATGGTATGATCTGCCTGGATAGCACTGAAAACAATCTATTTTCACATATCTTTGGTTCACGTGACAACAATAAACCAATACCAATACAAAACGTTGATAATTCCTCTGCCTCCACTGTTGCTGGTCTGATCCACTGAATTCCTCCAGCATTCTATTTTGTTCCAGATTACAGCATCTACAGTCTCTGTCTTCATCAAGTGAGACTTAAAGTATTAAATGAAATAGGGTTGAAGGCTTAGTGCAGTGTGGACCCAAATGCCCTCCTTTTGCCTCTCTTTCTTATGTTCTTAAATGAGACGGAGTGTAGAATTCGCAAATGCATTCTATTAGTGCAGTGTGGTCATAGTATTGGCTTAGTATTTGCAGGTGGCGGGAAGTAAAGGAGGAATGCAGAGAGACAGTTAGGATATTTACTGCCTGTTGTGTCATTCATGATCTGTGAATTTACTTCATATCCTCATTTTTCCATATCCTGTAATTTTCTAGCTAAAGGTAATTTAAAGCTTTGATACTTGTAAAATTGCTTGAATCAAAGTTGGAAAATTTAGAGAAAAAAAGAGAGTTCTGGAGTAACTCAGTGGGCCAGGCAGCATCTTTGGAGAACACAGGTTGGGACCTTTAGACTGGAAACCAGCATCTGCAGTTCCTTGTCTCCTTTATGTAGATAATCCAGTCTATCTATACATTTATGGTAATGGTCTGCTATAAAAAAAACTAAATTGCCAATGTGAATATTTCCTTGAGAAAATGCATTGATCCTGTGATCTCGGCAACATTTATTGTCCATCCATAATTGAACTGAGAAAGCAATTTACAATTGTTTCTAGAAGGGTTGCATAAACATTGAGGTCTCCTATTCCTAATCTGTTGTTTTGCACATTGTTCTTCAGATTCTTGCCATAGGTCATCTGCTGATTTTAAACGGAAAATGTGATCTGTAGAAGATCCTGAGTTAAAATCTAGAAACTTCTATTTAGTAAATTATTGATTGCTGAGACCTTTATAGTATGCCAGAGCAATAGATTATTAAAAACTTGTAGGACTTTTATTCAGTTGTAAATTGAAAATATAACAACCTAATCTAACTGCACAGAAGAATATCAATAATAGTTTAATAGAAAAATGACAAATTGCTTGCTGCCCACATTTCATAAGCAAATCGACTGAAATGGAACAAAACATATTCTTTGTTAGAACCAAAAAGTATAAAAAATATAAACAACTATTTTGGAATTTTCATGACAAATTATTAAGTATTTATTAGTATCTAATAAGTCATGCATCAGCATTGGCTGTGCTATAATCTTGGTCGCTCAGCTATGGTAAGATTTACGATCATTAAGTTTGAAAGAGTGTAGAGACGATCCACAAGGATATTACCGGGAATAGAAGGTCTGGATTTTACGGAGAGGCGGGATCTTTTTTTCCCCTCTGGAACCTTGGAGGTTGAGGGATGATCTTGTAGAGTTATATAAAATCATGCAGGACATGATCTTTGTATTTTTTCAAGGGTGGGGAGCCTAAAACTAAAGCACATAGATTTAAATTGAGCTGGAAAGATTTCAAAGCTACCTGAAGTCCAATCTTTTTACACTGAAAGTGGTGGGTATGTGGAATGTCAGATGAGGCTGTATGGGCGGGTCCAATTATAATATTTTAAAAACTTTTAGACAGGTATATGGATCGGGAATGTTTAGAGAGATATAGCCAAACCGATAAATAGGGCTAGCTCAGATAGATACTTTGGTTGGCATGGGTGAGTTAGGCCAAAGAATTTGCTTCCGTACTGTATGACTCTCCATGGCTCTTAAAGATACAAGCTGATGGTTTTTTTAAAATTCTGATGAGTTATATCAAAGTGAAGTTCAAAAGATTAATCTAAATTTAGATCTTCATGTGTTTTTAATTGATATAAAATTACTAAAAGTTTGTAATCTCCTGCATTAATGATGTCACAATTGCTATTTTTTAATTTGACTAGTCTTGGATGTCACCAAAGCTAAACGAAACACTATAAGCATTTAAATCTTTTAGATTATGGATCAATACAAGGGAGAGGTTTTGTGTCTGAAATCTAATCATAGTTCAGATGGTTGTTATAGCCTGTTAAGTGAGATGACTACTTTATCACTCCCAAGACTTCTATTATTCTCAATATATTTAAACTATTAGATCTTGAACAATATGTTTTCCCTGATGTGAATAATCTCAGTTGACCATTAGTACTAGAGTTATTTGACATGGGGAAATGTAAGTTGCAATGCAAGAAATGGGAGCAGGAGTAAGCCATCCAGCCTTTTGAGCCATTGCTGCCTTTCATTCAGACCTTGGTTGATGTTCTAACTTTAATGTCATTTTTATTAACTATTTTGGCATCCCTTGATATCCAGAAAACAATCAATTTGTGTTTTGAATGAACGCAATGGCCGAGCCTCAGGAGTAAATAATTCCAAGAACTTGAATGCAGGAATTTCTCATTGCAATCCAAAACAGTCTATCCCTTTGTCTGAAATAGTAACCCATGGTCCTAGAGGTTAAAGCTAGGGGAAATATCTTCTTTATCTCAAATAAAACAGAAAGTGCCTCTGGAGTACAAGAGTTGGAATGTCACGTTGCAGCTGTACAAGATATTGGTGAGACTACATCTAGAATATTGTGTACAGCATGGGTTGCTGTACTATAAGAAGGATGTGTGAGTAAGCTAAAGAGGGTACAGAAAAGATTCAAAAGTATGTTGCTGGGACTGATTGCATTATAGCATGAGATTGCAGATGTTTATAGTCTTTTTCCCAGAGTAAATGAGTCTAAAACTAAAGGGCATGGTTTTGGGGTGAGGGGGAAAATATTTGATCTGTGGACACATAGTCCAAGTTCCTCCATAATTCTCATATCCTATCATTTATTGAAGATTCACTTATTATGTTGCAGCTGCCCAAATGTATTATCATGAACTTCTCTGGTTTAAATATAATTTGTCAATAGACCAGATGATCTATACCTTCCTGAGGTTGGAAATCTTCCTTCTCTCTGTCAACCATATGCTATTTTATTTTTGTACATCATTTGCAAGTTGTGGATGAGTTGTGAAACTTAAAGAACTCAACGCCATAAATGTCAATTTTTGATCCAGTCTGAAGAAGGGTCTCAACCCGAAACATAACCTATTCCTGTTTTCCAGAGATGCTGCCTGTCTCGCTGATTTACTCCAGCATTTTGCGTCTATCTTCGATGTAAACCAGCATCTGCAGTTCCTTCTTACACAGATGCTACAATCTAATGGTCAGTGGAAGGGACAGTACTGGGCTGGTAACAGGAGTACTGTTCAAATGCTGAGGGTGAAGCAGAAATAAGGGCAAGATGGAGGATATATCTCCACTAAATAGTCCCTCACTGTTTACAATGATCTAGATATGATATTAAAGGGCCTGGATAGGAGACTGGGATCGTTTTCTTATTATGTGTTACTACCAGCTGTTTAAAGATTTTTTTTTTTGGATTGAGCCAGATAATGGCACCTTTGAAAATGCATGAATGTTTTTTATGGTCCTGGAATGGTTCAGTGAGGGTAATATTAAGCAATATGTTCTATTGTTTCATGCTGTATTTGCAATATGATTTCAATTGCCATCAATGTGAAAGATATTCACATCTTCCCAGTCTGGAAATATCCCCTAAGCGACAGTCTGGCAATCTGAGAAGGACCCATTTATTCCTAGAAAAACAAACTGCTGGAGGAACTCAGTGGATCAGGCAGCATCTGTGGAGAGAAATGGACAGATGACGTTTATGGCCTGGAGCTTTCTTCAGAGTGATGGAGTGGAGGAGTGATAGCCCCTAGAAAGAGGTGAGGGGAAAGGGATGGGGCAAGAGCTGACAAGTGGTAGGTGGAATGAGATAAGGAGGGGGTGATTGGCAAATGAGTCGGGTGAGGGATAGAAAGGTGGAGATAAATCTGGAGGTGGAGTAGAGAAAATGATGGAAATGGTGGAATCTGACAGAAAGCGAGTTGAGGAGTGAAATGTACAACCAGAGGGAGAAATGGTGGGTGAATGGGAATGGGAGAAGAAAAATAGGGGGCCCGGAGTAGTATACTAAGAAAATTATCTTGTATAGATGTTGGGAATTCCACCATTTTCCTCCAGATTATATTGGAATTATAGCAGTTCTGCAAGCTTCTCACTCTATAATTATTCAATATAACTCGCCCCCTGCCCCACCCCTCGCACAGCTCCACCCCTCACCTCGCCTGCCCCCGCCCCGCCACTGGCCCGGCGTCGCCAGTGGTTTCGCCTCGCCTCTGTACTCGCCTCGCCTCTGGCCCCGCCTCGCCTCTGGCCCCGCCTCGCCGCTGGCCTCGCTTTGCTGCGGAGCGTGAGGCCCGTTGATGTTGAGAGGGGATGACAAAAGACAAAACAAAACAATTTTTTCTTTGTTGTCAAAAGTATTTCTGTTCAATAACCTTTCTATAATAGTAGAATATACTCATGATAGGCCTGACATTGTACATGTTATTCCAAGAACTACAGACTGTTGGAAATAATAGTCGTTTTTCACATGTGAATAGCGCAACACGTGCGCGCATTTGGTGTGCATACTTTTGTTTTGCTGAAAAGTTGCATTACGGCCATATTATGAATTTTGATGTAAAATTTTGAATTTTGGACATCAAAATTCTGAATTTGTAAAATCAAATGTTGGGAGGTCTGCTCCGGGAGATTGCTGGTTGGCACAGACCCGGTGAGCTGAAGGGTCTGTTTCCATGCTGTATCACTAAACTAAACTAATTTGAATAGGCACATGGATATTCAGAGAATGGAAGGATATGGATCATGCATGGACAGATAAGGGTTGGTCTTGACATCATGTTTGGCACAGACACGATGGGACGAAGGGTCTGTTTCTGTGCTGTGCGCTTCTGTGTTTTATGTTAAACCCCTCTCCTCGATGTCTGTCACCCTTTTTCAAGCACAGCTACAACGAGATCATGAGCTTTGTAACTAACATGAATACCATTTGTAGACTCATATTTCTTCTACAATACAATATATCTTTATTGTCATTGTACAGCGGTACAACGAGATTGGGAATGCGCCTCCCATACGATGCAATAAATCAATTAGCTAGTCAGTATTAATTTAAACAACCCAATGAAACAAATTAGAACAGTGTTAAAACAGAATAAAGTGCAAGTAGATCTGTGCCGGTTCACTGTGCGATGTGACTATCCGGCTCAGCAGGACCGGTTCATAGCAGCTATGGCCCTGGGGATGAAGCTGTTCCTGAGTCTGGAGGTGCGGGCGTATAGGCCTTGTATCGTCTGCCCGATGGTAGAGGTTCGAACAGACTGTTGCAGGGGTGTGAAGCGTCTTTGTGGATGCTGGTGGCTTTTCTAAGGCATTGTGTGTTGTAGATGCCCTCCAAGGCTGGTAGCTGTGTTCCGATAGTCCTCTGAGCTCTATGGACTACCCGCTGAAGAGCTTTCCTTTCTGCCTCCGTGCAGCTGAGATATCACACAGGGATGCCATGCGTTAGGATGCTCTCTATGGTGCAGCGGTAGAAGGTCGTCAGCAGCTGTTGGGGTAGACCAGAGTTTTCAGTGTTCTTAGTTAGAACAGTCGCTGCTGCGCCTTCTTGACCAGCGCATCAGTGTTATTGGACCATGTTAGGTCCTCCGAAATGTGAGTGCCCAGAAACTTGAAGCTGGACACTCTCTACACACTGACCCCATTGATAAGGATCGGGGCGTATTCCCCGTTGTGTGACCTACGGAAGTTGATGATCAGCTCCTTCGTCTTGATGGTATTTAGGGACAGGTTGTTATCAGAGCACCAGTCCGCCAGGTTCTGCACCTCCGCTCTGTAGTTTGTTTCATTACCGTTGGTGATCAGCCCGATCACCGTTGTGTCGTCTGCAAACTTGACATGGTGTTGGTGTCGAATGCAGGAACCCAGTCGTGTGTGAATAGGGAGTAGAGCACGGGGCTCAGATCACAGCCCTCTGGTCGGTACTCAGGGTGATTGTATAGGTGATTATCTAGGCCGGATTGTTTGGCACTGTCAGGTGAAGCACACATGAATCATGTCTGTGTAAAACAGAATACCCAGTTCTGCACTGTCTGAAGAAGGGTCTCAACCCGAAACGTCACCCATTCCTTCTCTCCTGAAAAGCTGCCTGACCTGCTGAGTTACTCCAGCATTTTGTGTCTACCTTCAATTTGACCAGCAACTGCAGTTATTTTCCTACACAGTTGTCATGAACATTGCTACTTTCATAGAACTATATACTTGTATCCCTAGATCTCTCTCTTCTGCAACATTCCCTAGGGCCCTGCAATGCCCTGACATTGTGTATGTCCTGCCTGGAGTAACTTCCCAAAATGCATCACCTTGAACTTGTCCAAGCTAAATTTCACCTGCCATTGCTTTGTCCACTTTCCCAGTTGACCTAGACTAAGGTAAGGTTTAGTCCCTTACTAAACCTTCTTCACTGTCACTGCAACAGCAATTTTGGAGTCACCCGAAAACTTACTACTCATGCCATTTGCGTTCTCATTCAATCAATAATACATATGATAAACATCATGGGACCCAGCTTTGATCCCTGAGGCACATTGAGGTAATTAATCTAAAAAACAATCCTCCACAACTACCCACTGTATCCAATTGGCGAGCTTGCCTTGGATCTCATGTGATCTAATCTTCTGGGCATTCTACCATGAGGGACCTTGTCAAATGCCTTGCTAAAATCCATGTAAATGCCCTGCTCTCATCAATCCTCTTGGTCACCTCTTTAGAAAAATAAACTCAATCAAATTCGGACATGATTTATCACGCACCATGCTGACTATCCATAATCAATCCTTGCCTTTCCAAATGCAGATATTCACTGTATCTCAGAAGGCAAATGGTATGCTCACCTTCATCGGTTATGGTAATGAGTAGAAAGTTGGGAAGTCATGTTGCGGGTCTGTAGAAAATTTGTGAGACTGCATTTGGAGTATTGTTTTGTCACCACAGTGTAGAAAAGTTCAGGAGGCTTTGGAGAAGGTGCACAAAACACCTGATGTTGTCTGGATTGATTAGCTATAAGGAGTGCGTGGACAAATTTGGATTGTTTCCTGTGGTGACCTGATAAAAGTATACCAAATTATGAAGGGCGTAAATAGTCAGAGACTATCTTGCTTAATTTTACTTTTCCACTGATTTGGTATTGATAGAAAGTCCCTTCTTGCAATGTTTTGACAGACCAGTTTGGAATTACTCACCCCTGGGTTTTTAAACTTATTTTTATTTCTTCTTTCAAATGCCTGAGAAGGTCTGAAGGAAACTGAAAATATAATTTATTTTCATGCAATTTTGTGATAACACGATTTGATATGCTTGCTCTCAGGAATAATAGCTAATTTTGTCTGACAGATTCTCTCCACAGGCTGGCCAAACACATTTTTTGATTTATTTGTGGGTTAAGGACAACACTGCCAATACTTTGATAGACACAAAATGCTGGAGTAACTCAGCGGATCAGGCAGCATCTCTGGAGAGAAGGAATGGGTAACGTTTCGGGTCGAGAACCTTCTTTGATTTATTTGTAGGTCAAGGACAACACTGCCAATACGTTATTCTGTAACACTAATTGTCCTTGAGAAGTTTGTGCTGAACTAGCACTTGAAATGCTGCAGTACTTTAATGTAGGTTTGGGAGTTCCAGGATATACATCTGATATATTTTCAAGTCAAATTGGAGGGGAACCTGCAGGTTGTGAGTTACCGTACACTTATCACTCTTGTGCTCACATGCGTTAGAGGGTGCAAGGTTGAGAAATTATCTTGGTGTCGCCTTGGTGCATATTTGCATTGAGATTTGTAGATGCTAGCATTGCAGCCATAGGATTAACTGTTCAGTACAGTGAATGGGATGCTAGTTAGGTTGTGGTTTTTTCTGTGGTGTGAAATATTTGTGTGATGTTGGAGTTGCAGTAACCAGCATTCCATTGTGCTGCTGATGTGTCTTGGAGATATCTGGAAAATTTTAAGTGTCAAGAAGTGAATTGTTGCAGTAGAACAATTGGCATCTAAACCCTTATTTTAGACAGATATTTCTGTGACTGTTTCAGCTAACTTTCCAGTTAGTGTAATCCTTCTTGTTGTTGATGTTGCGTGGTAGGTCATTGGATTCAGTGATTGGATTCAGTGGTAGATCATTGAACACCAAGAAGATGATCAGCCATGATCATATTGAATGGCGGTGCAGGCTCGAAGGGCCGAATGGCCTACTCCTGCACCTATTTTCTATTCTATGTCTAAGAGGTAGTGAGGCACTTTCTTGGTGGTGGTGGTCATTGCCTGGCATTTATGGGGCAAAAGTGTTAGGATTCTTATCCGCTCTTGACTGAATGTTGTCAACTACATATAAGCATGGCCAACTTCATTTTGCTAATATAATTAATGATTATGAAATTATCATTCAAAGTGGCTACTTTTAACTTTGTGATGGAAAAGCGGTCATTATTGAATCATGTGAAGCTTCTTGAACCCAATATTCTGTTTGTTGATGTTTTGGGGATGAAATGATTGACATGGGTGATGTGTCAGAAGACTGGAGGGTGGCTACTGTAGTTTCTCTCTTTTAGAAGGGCTGCGAGGAAAAGTCTGGGAACTATAGACCAGTGAGCCTAAAATCTGTGGCGGGCAAGTTATGTCCTATGAATCAGAGGTTTTTGAAGAAGTAACCAAATATTTTGATGAAGGCTAAGCCATAGATGTTATCTATATGGACTTCATTAACGCATGTGATGTTCTGCATGGTCGGCTCATCTGGAAGGTTAGATTGTATGGGATCCAGGGAGAGCTGACTAAATAGAGAATTGGCTTCAGGGAAGGAAGAAAGAAGAGGGTGATGGTTGAAGGTTGTTGGTGAGGCCGCATTTGGAGTATTGTGTTCAGTTCTGGTCATCCTTCTATAGGAAGGGTGTTGTTAAGTGGGAAAGAGAGCAGAGAAGATTTACGAGGCTGTTGCCAGGACTCAAGGGCCTGAGCTATAGGGAGATGTTGGGTAGGCTTGGACTATATTCCTTGGAGTGCAGGCAGATGAGGTTTATAAGATTGTGAGGGGAATAAATGGGGCAAATGGGTAGGTGGGACTAGCGTAGATGTGGCATCTTGGTCGACATGTGCAAACTGTGCCATAGGGCCTGTTTCAGTGCAGTATGACTGACATCTCCTGGCTTCATACAAAAACTTGTTTTTAGTCCCCGAGAGGCTCTACTCTTTCCATAGCCACCCTCTTACTTCAAATACTTTATGAAAGCGTTTGAATTCTCTTCATTTCAGTTTAATTTCATGCCCCGTTTTTGTTTCC
Organism: Rhinoraja longicauda; assembly: GCF_053455715.1. Taxonomy (NCBI): domain Eukaryota; kingdom Metazoa; phylum Chordata; class Chondrichthyes; order Rajiformes; family Arhynchobatidae; genus Rhinoraja; species Rhinoraja longicauda. The sequence goes on along the minus strand of NC_135964.1, from coordinate 54,346,334 downwards.
TTTTGTCTGTTTGCCATTGTAGGGGTGTCTATCAATGGTACATTAATAGCACCATTAATGACAATAGTGCTCCATCACTAGAGGGCCTAGGTTTAAGGTGAGAGGGAGGAGCTTTGAAATAGATCAGAAGGTAATTGGTGAAGACCTTTAAGTGACACTGGGATAGTTACTTGAATGAATAGAACGCAGGTGTACATGGATTAATGAAATGGTCGGTATACAGGTGGTGGGCCAAAGGGCCTTGGTCTGCACTGTACAACTCTATGACTATAATTTTATTATTAATTTATATCTATATTTGTTGAAGTAACATTACACCTACGTTTCCATTTAAACTTATTAGAGATATCCCAAACATTTTGCATCAAAAGAAGAATTTATCTGTAAATGTAGAGGTGATGTTTCAAAGACCAGAATTACACAAGTGAGACAATAAGTATGTTTTTTATTGCAGAAAGGTGAGGAGAGTAGAAACATAGAAAATTAGAAAATAGGTGCAGGAGGAGGCCATTAGGCCCTTTGAGCCAGCACTGCCATTCATTGTGATCATGGCTGATCATTCACAATCAGTAACCTGTGCCTGCCTTCTCCCCATATGCCTTGATTCCTTGAGAATGATCAGCCATGATCACATTGAATGGCGGTGCTGGCACGAAGGGCCGAATGGCCTCCTCCTGCACCTATTGTCTATTGATTCCGCCAGCCCCTGGAGCTCTATCTAACTCTCTTTTAAATTCATCCAGTGAATTGGCCTCCAATGCCTTCTGTGGCAGAGAATTCCACAAATTCACAGCTCTCTGGGTTTCTCGCAGCTTTCTTCTCGCCTCAGTTTTCAATGGCCTCCCCTTTATTTTTAGACGGTGGCCCCTAGTTCTGAACTCCCCCAACGTTGGGAATATTTTTCTTGCATCTAGAGTCCAGTCCTTTCATAATTTTATACCTCTAGAAGATCCCCTCTCATCCTTCTAAACTCCAGTGAATTCAAGCCCAGTCTTTCCAATCTTTCTTCATATGACAGTCCCTCCATCCTAGGGATTAACCTCGTGATCCTACGCAGCACTACCTCAATAGCAAGGACGTCCTTCCTCAAATTAGGACACCAAAACTGCACACAATATTCCAGATGTGGTCTCACCAGGGCCCTATACAACTGCAGAAGGACGTCTTTGCTCCTCAAATCCTCTCGTTATGGAGGCCAACATGTCATTAGCTTTCTTCACTGCCTGCTGTACCTGCACGCTTACCTTCAGTGACTGGTGTACAAGGACACCCAGGTCACGTTGTACTTCCCCTTTACCTAATCTGACACCATTGAGATAATAATCTGCCTCTTTGTTTTTGCCGCCAAAGTGGATAACCTCACATTTACCTACGTTATACTGCATCTGCCATGTATCTGCCCACTCACTCAAACTATCCAAGTTACCCTGCAACCTCCTAACATCCTCTTCGCAGTTCACGCTGCCACCCAGCTTTGTGTCATCTGCAAACTTGCTAGTGTTACTTCTAATTCCATCACCCAAATCATTAAGATGTGTAGGAAAAAAACCCTGCAGATGCTGGTTTAAATCGATGGTAGACACAAAATGCTGGAGTAACTCAGCCGGTCAGAAGGAACGGGTGACGTTTCAGGTCGAGACCCTTCTGACTGAAGAAGGGTCTCAACCCGAAATGTCACCCTTTCGTTCTTTCCAGAGATGTTGCCTGACCAGCTGAATTACTCCAGCATTTTGTGCCTACATCCAAATTATTAATGAATATTGTAAATAGTTGTGGCCCCCGCACCGAGCCTTATGGTACTCCACTCGCCACTGCCTGCCATTCTGAAAAGGACCCGCTTATTCCTACTCTTTGCTTCCTGTCTGCCAACCAATTTTCTATCCATGTCAATACCCTACCCCCAATACCATGTTACCCTCTAATTTTGCTCACCAATCTCCCAAGTGGAACCTTATCAAAGGCTTTCTGAAAGTCTAGTTACACTACATCCACTGGCTCTCCTTCATCCATTAGTACAGAGGGGATGCTTGATATAGACTGGAGACATTGGTTGTCTTTGTCATATAATGATTTTGGTACCATCTAGTTAATAGATAAATTAGGTCAGTTGGGAGGAAAATAAATAAAGAATTCTGTGAAATCACTCCGGCAATCTCTGACCGATTGACAGAACATTCACTTAGATTTTTTTTGTATCCAGTCATTTGACAGAGGAGTTAACTTATTACTCAGTGTTTACACATGCTTTTTACTTTGTAGCATGTTAGAAATTTTGTAGAATTCATTTTTCTTTTTTTTAACATCCATAACAAATAGAATAGCTGAATGGCACATGAATCCGGACCCTGCAGGATTGTTTTGGGTCAAATTTTTATTTGTACATGCGAGATTTGAAGCAATTAGTCCTCACTAGATAGATAAAGGGAACTATGAGCAAAATCTGTTTTATTTTAAATTGGTGAATGTGATTCAGCAACTTGACATTGACTCCTTTTTTATTCATCGGTTAATGTCAGAAAACAGGATCCTGAGTTTATCAATTAAAATACAGGCAGCCTTCATTTTTAGTTAAATTCAGCGATAATCCCTCCAGGATAAGCCACAGCTAATTTTAGTGAGATGAACTAATCATTAGTAATCATTTTTTAAAGGCAGTTTTATATACTCAATAGTTATTCACAGTGATAGTGACAAAATATTTGGTGTACTACTGCCTTCCTCATCCTCTTCAAATGTACCCTGTGTGCCCTGATAACCTTTACATTGTCTAAAGCAAGAGCTTCAATTATTTAGCGTTGAATCTAGTTTATTTTCCTGTAAGAACAGAATTCTCCAATTGGGCACAAAACAATGGATTTCAATGGAGACACAAAGTGTAATATCATGATCAAAACACTAGGTGCTGGAGGAACTCAGCAACTCAACTTTCCCATTATTGACCGGGAATATCATAGTGCAAAAGGTTTAGATGGGGCAGAATTTGTCAAAATGTGTTCAGGAAAGTTTCCCCTGGCAATATGTGGCGGACCCTACACTGGAGAGGACAACACTTGATCTAGTCTGAGGATATTGTGAGGGGCAAGTGAAGTGTTCGTGGATGAGCCTTTTGGGACCAGTGACCACTATTCTATTAGGGTTAATAAAGTTATGCACAGAGACAGGGCGGGCCCACGAGTTAAAATTCTAAATTGGGGCTAGGCCAACTTTGAAAGTATTAGACGGGAAGGAGCTCAAGTTGACAGGAGTAGGTTATTTAAAGGAAATGGAACATCCGGAAAGTGGAATGTTTTTAATAGTGTGCTGACAAAAGTCTAGGACATGACTATTCCTGTCAGAGTGAAGGGCAAGGCAGGTGAGTGTAAGGAAGCATGGGTGATGAGATAAATTGAGATTCTGGTCAAGAATAATAATAATAATAATAATAATAATAATAATAATAATAATAATAATAATAATAATAATAATAATAATAATAATAATAATAATAATAATGCATTACATTTATATAGCGCTTTTCTAGAAACCCAAAGACGCTTTACATATTAGATCTAACATAAAGATAAATAAATAAACGAACAGAAAAGGATGAATAAGGTGGAGCGATGGTCAATGATTGAAGGCGGTGTTGAACAAGTGAGATTTCAGTGATGTTTTAAATGTGGTGAGTGAGGAGGAGTCTCTGACGGTTTGGGGAAGTGAGTTCCAGAGGGTGGGAGCAGTGATGGAGAAAGCCCTGTCCCCCCAGGATCTGAGTTTGTTCCGGATGGGGGGGGGACAGGAGGTTAGCAGCAGCAGAGCGGAGGGTGCGGGTGGGAGTGTGTCTGTGGAGGAGGTCAGTCAGGTAGGATGGGGCCAGGTTATGGAGGGCTTTGTAGGGCATGAGGAGGATTTTGTACTGGATTCTCTGGGGGATGGGGAGCCAGTGGAGCTTGTAGAGGACGGGGGTGATATGGTTACAGGTCGGGGAGTGGGTGAGTAGACGGGCAGCGGAGTTCTGGATGTATTGGAGTTTATTGATGATTTTAGAGGGTGAACCATAGAGGAGGCTGTTACAGTAGTCCAGACGGGAGGTGATGAAGGCGTGGATGAGGGTTTCGGCAGCTGTGGAGGAGAGGGATGGACGGAGACGGGCGATGTTTTTGAGGTGGAAGAAGGCTGTCTTGGTGATGTGTTTAGTGTGTTTGTCAAAGGAGAAGGTTTGATCAAAGATGATGCCAAGATTCCGGATGTGAAGGGAGGTGGATACTGAGAAACCGTCGATGTTGAGGGTGAAGTTGTGGGTGGATTTGGTGAGCGTTTTTGGTCCGATGATGACGATTTCGGATTTGTCACAGTTTAGTTTGAGGAAATTGATTTGAAGCCAAGATTTTATTTCAGTGATGCAGTTTGTCAGGATAGAGTGTGTGGCGGTGGAGATTGACTTGGTGGAGATGACTTGGTGGATATCATCGGCGAAGCAGTGGAATTGGAGACCATGACGGCGGATTAATTGACCAAGGGGGAACAGGTAAAGGATGAAGAGGAGGGGGCCGAGAACTGAACCTTGGGGGACACCTTGGGGGAGGGGAGCGGTGGGGGATTTGCAGTTATTAATGGAGATGAACTGTTGCCTGTCGGAGAGGTATGATTTGATCCAGGAGAGGGCAGTGCCGGTGATGTTAAAGATGGTTTCAAGTCTGGTGAGGAGGATGGAGTGGTTGATGGTGTCAAAGGCGGCGCTGAGGTTGAGTAGTACGAGAATGTTGAGGTTGCCAGCGTCAGAGGAGAGGAAAAGGTTGTTGGTGATTTTGAGGAGTGCAGTTTCAGTACTGTGGTTGGAGCGGAAGCCGGATTGGAATGTTTCATACAGGTTATTGGCAGAAAGGTGATGTTTGAGTTGAGAAGCTACAGCGCGTTCCAAAACTTTGGACAAAAAGGGTAGGTTGGAGATTAGTCTGAAGTTGTTTGGGGTGTCAGGGTTTAGTCCAGGTTTTTTCAGAATAGGGGTGACAGCAGCGATTTTGAGGGATGGTGGGACGATGCCAGTAGACTGGGAGGAGTTTATTGTTGCAGTAATAAGTGGAGAGAGAGCAGGAAGGCAGGCCTTGACAAAGCTGGAGGGGATGGGGTCCAGAGAGCAGGTGGCAGTTTTCATTCCTGTGAGGAGTTCAGAGAGGTCGGTAGGGGAGACTGGGGAGAACTGAGACAGGGGTTGACAGGATAAGGGGCGGCAGGTGGTTTGAGGGGGAGCAGGTGCGGTGGTGGTTAAGCTGCTGTAGATGTTGTCTATTTTGCTTTGGAAGAATGAGAGGAAAGAGGTGCAGTTGTCGACTGTGAATGACTGGGAGGTGGTGTCCAGGGGGCTGAGGAGTTTGTTTATTGTAGAGAAGAGTGCTTTTGGGTTTCCGGAGCCAGAGTGAATTATTTGAGAGTAGTAGGTGGAGTGGGCGCGGGAGAGGGCATCTTTGTAGTGCTGCAGGTGGTCTTTGTAGGCTTGGGAGTGAATTGTGAGACCTGTTTTGTTGCGGAGTCTTTCAAGTTGGCGGGCATGGGTTTTCATCATGCGGAGTTCGGGGGTAAACCAGGGAGCAGAGTGGGTGAAGGAAACTGTTTTGGTTTTTATAGGTGCAAGTTGGTCGAGGCAGGAGGAGAGAGTGTGGTTGTAGTAGTCAGTGAGGTCAGAGGGGCTGTGGAGGTCAAGGAGGCGTATGAGCAGGTACAGGCAGCTGGAATCTAGTATATCCCTGGAGTTTTGGGAACGGGGAAGCATGCTAAAAAAGAAAACCAGCAGGGCAAAAAGGGGACATGAGATTGCTTTGACAGGTAATATTAAAGATAATCCCAAGAGATTTTATGTACATAGAGGGGAAAAAGAGAGAGAATGGGGATGTAGGTTTAAGGTGAGGAGAGAAAGATTTAATAAGAACCTGCTAGGCAACTTTTTCACACACAAGGTGGTAAGTGTCTGGAACGAGCTGCCAGAGGAGGTAGTTGAGGCAGGTACTATCACAACATTAAGAGACATTTGCACAGGTACGTGGTTAGGATAGGTTTAGAGGAATACTAGACCAAATGGACTCGTTGGGTCGAAATACTCCTCCCCTTCCCTGCCCCTCTCCTCCCCCTACACCCTCCTCCATCCCCTTCACTCCTCCCCTCTCTCCCCGCTTCCCTCCCCCCGGGTAAAGGGGGACAGGGAAGAAGCGCTGACCTCGGCCCCGTTTCTCCTGCGGGGCCAAAGTGTCTCCTGCAGCTCGATTGAAGCGGGCGCTGGAGGAGACGCGGGAGGAGGAGGAGAGGAAGCTGCCCGCTGGGGTTTGTGGTCTGGTGATGGTGCGGGGCGCTGGGCCTGGGCGCGAGAGGGGAGTCGACGACGCTGTCGGTTGAAGTGCAACCATCATCCCCCTGCTTGGAATCTCCCCCGGGGCCGGGTGCGGGGAGGGGGGAGAGGAAAGGGAGGCACTCATCCCGGCCCCGGGCGGCCATCGCGGTGTGCAGCAGCAGGAGAGGGGCCCTCCTGCCAATGGCCATGTTCTTTTGCCTTCTCTCTAGCGCCGCGCCAGACCAAGTGGACCCGTTGGGCCCAAATCTCTCCTGCGGCAAAGCCCCAACTGACGATCCTGTGGGCCCGGCAGCCCTCTCCAACTGACGAAGCCTGTTGCCGGGCGGGGAGTGTCTCCCGGGGCCGTAGGCGGGCGAGGGAGGACAGAGAAGGGGAGAGGGTGCCATCTTCTTTCGCCTTCTGTCTGGCGCCGTGCTCCTCCGGGGGGGAGCGCAATTAAAGTCATGTGTATCCCATTGTGACGTCTTACGCTGAGGACCTTTAAGAAGTCGGATTGAATTGTAATTTTTAAAGCTTAAAATCCCTCTAACTTTAAAAATATAAGACCGATTTAAATAAAACTTTTCATTAACAATCGCCAGGACAGTGGTGAGTAAGATGGTGCTAAAATTGTGGCGCTATCGTTTACCGTTTTGGCTGTTGGTCCACATCTCAGATCTCAGACATGTATACATATATATATATATATACATTAATATACGTATATGTGTGTATATATGTATGTGTGTATACACACACATATATACATATATATATGTGTGTGTGTGTGTGTGTATATATATATATATATATATATATATATATATATATACACACACACACACACACACACACACACACACACTGAGTTTTAGTAATATAGAAGGTATTCACAAAATGCTGGAGTAACTCAGCAGGTCAGGCAGCATCTCAGGAGAGAAGGAATGGGTGACGTTTCGGGTCGAGACCCTTCTTCAGAAGCGTCTGTGGAGGGAATGTACAGAGGGTGTTTGGACCCTCCTTCAGACGAATTGGAGAGGGGGGTGGGGTTAAGCTGGAAAAGAGAGGTGAAGCTAGATTGAGATAGATGGATATAAATGAGTGAGGGGAGGGGGGATGGTTGGCAGATGGGTGGAATAAGTAACAAAGGTGAAAAAGAGTCAAAATTGTCAGATAAGGAGAGAAGAGAAATGAACTGTAAAGCCAATGAAAGGGATATGGGTGGAGGAGGACAGGGAAGAGAGGGGAGAATTAGGACATTGGGGACTCCAGATGGGAGATGAGTAAAGGAAGAAGGGAAAATATTACCACACTCAGACGAACTCTATCCTCATTCCATCTGAGGAGAGCAGGGTTGTGGGACACAAAGGAGACAATTGGGTAAGAGGGGGGAAAATGGGAGCAATCGCATTTACTGAAGAAAGAGGACATCTGGGATATCCTAGTGTGGAAAGCCTCATCTTGATACAGGTGGAAGAGATGGAGAAATTGAGAATGAGGGATGGCGTTCGTGCAAGAGGCAAGGTTGGAGGAGGTGTAGGCAAGATAATCTATATATGTTGGCATTCATAACAAGAGGATTTGAGTATAGGAGCAGGGAGGTTCTGCTGCAGTTGTACAGGGCCTTGGTGAGACCACACCTGGAGTATTGTGTACAGTTTTGGTCTCCTAATCTGAGGAAAGACATTCTAGCCTTAGAGGGAGTACAGAGAAGGTTCACCAGATTGATCCCTGGAATGGCAGGACTTTCATATGAAGAAAGACTGGGCTTATACTCGCTGGAATTTAGAAGACTGAGGGGGGATCTTATTGAAACATATAAAATTCTTAAGGGGTTTGAGAGGCTAGATGCGGGAAGATTGTTCCCGATGTTGGGGAAGTCCAGAACCAGGGGTCACAGCTTAAGGATAAGGGGGAAGTCTTTATCCTTTAGCCTGATGCGGCTGTGCTCGTGGCTGGAGACTTCAATAGGGGAAATCTCAAAAAGGTCATGCCCAACTTCTACCAACACATCACGTGTGTCACCAGGGGGGAAAGAATTTTGGACCACTGCTACACGCCGTTCAGGAAAGGCTACAAGGCCGTTTCTCTCCCTCCTTTTGGGAAATCTGACCACGCTGCCATTTTCCTGCTGCCGGAGTACAAACAACGGATAGTATGGGAAGCGAAAGTGACGAGGGACGTAAAGCGGTGGGCTGACCATTCAGAGGCCATGCTGCAGGATGCACTGAGCGAAGTCGACTGGAACATGTTCCAAGCAAGTTCCAGAGACGTAAATGAGTTTGCGGAAGCGGTTACGGACTTCATTGCCACAATAGCCGATACCATCATCCCCATGGTAAGGGTCAGTATCTTCCCTAACCAAAAACCCTGGGTGGCCAGGTCTATTCGCCTGGCCTTGAATGCTCGCACCGCTGCTTACAACTCCGGCCTGGCATCCGGCAACATGGACGACTACAAGGGAGAGTCCTACCGACTGCGAAGGGCAGTGAAGGATGCAAAAAAGAGGTACCGGGACAAGATGGAGTCACAGATGGAGCAGCAGGACACCAGGCGCCTTTGGCAGGGGCTACGGACTATAACTAGCTACAGGTCCAGCACCCCCTCAACCGGAAGTGCCGGCTCCTCCTTAGCTGATGTCCTGAACTCTTTTTACGCACGGTTTGAGACGGGTAACACCACCAGCTCGCCGTCTAAAAACAGCACCGAAGGGGCGCTGGCTAGCGAGGCTGGAGGGGGAACCACCGCCGGGGATGTGCACACATTCTCGGTGTCCGAGCATGAGGTGAGGTGGGCTCTGACGCGTGTGAACACGAGGAAAGCTGGAGGCCCAGATGGTATATCTGGGCGAGTACTAAAGTCTTGTGCTACTCAGCTTGCTCCAGTGCTCACCACAATATTCAACCTCTCCTTGGCAAAGTCCGTGGTCCCTGCATGCTTCAAAAGATCCATCATTGTACCGGTGCCAAAGAATGCCTCTCCAGCGTGTTTAAATGACTACCGACCGGTGGCCCTCACCTCGGTTGTCATGAAATGCTTTGAGAGGTTAGTCAAGAAGCACATCTGCGCCCTCCTTCCTCGCAACATGGACCCACTACAGTTCGCATACTGTCCGAACAGGTCCACGGATGATGCGGTCTCCCAGGTTCTACACACCGCTCTCTCTCATCTGGACAGCCAGAGGGGCTATGTGAGGATGCTGTTCATTGACTTTAGTTCAGCATTCAACACAATAGTTCCCAGCAGACTGGTTGAGAAGCTGCTGGAACTGGGGCTTAGCACCCCTCTGTGTGCCTGGGTCCTGGACTTTCTCACTGCCAGGCCCCAAGTGGTCAGGATGGGGGAACACACATCTAGCTCCCTCACCCTGAACATAGGATCCCCCCAGGGCTGCGTCCTTAGCCCCCTACTGTACTCCCTGTACACACATGACTGTGGGGCCAGGTTCAGCTCAAACTCCATCATCAAGTTTGCTGATGACACTGTGGTGGTGGGCCGGATCTCCAACAACGATGAGAAGGCCTACCGGGAGGAGGTGGCTGATCTGGCACTCTGGTGTCAGGACAATAGCCTCCTCTTGAATGTCACTAAAACAAAGGAGCTGATTGTGGACTTCAGAAGGGCTAAACATCCAAGGACGTACACGCCACTGGAGATAAATGGGTCTATTGTGGATAGGGTGAGCAGTTTCAAATACTTGGGAGTCCGCATCGCAGAAGATCTGACGTGGGCAACGCACATTGCCGCACTGGTGGGTAAGGCTAAGCAGCGCCTTTACCACCTTAGACAACTGAGGAAATTCAGAGTGTCTCAGAGGATCCTTCATTGCTTCTACTCTGGGGCTGTAGAGAGCATCCTGTCCGGCAACATTACAGTCTGGTTTGGGAACAGCTCTGCCCAGGACAGGATGGCCCTGCAGAGAGTAGTGCGTTCGGCAGAACGCACCATGGGAACTACACTCGTCCCCCTGCAGGACCTATACATCAGGAGGTGCAGATCCAGAGCAAGCAAGATCATGAGGGACCCCTGCCACCCCAGTAACGGACTGTTCCAGATGCTACGATCAGGCAAACGCCTCCGCTGTCACGCTGTGAAAACGGAGAGGATGAGACGGAGCTTCTTCCCACAGGCCATCAGGACTGTCAACTTTTATAACCCCAGAGACTAAATTTTTGTCGACACTTTTTGTGCTATGTTTAGTAACTTATTAACTTTATTTATATGCTGTAACTGTAATTCTTTTTGTGCACAACCCGCAGGCATTGCCACTTTCATTTCACTGCACATCGAGTATGTGTATGTGACAAATAAATTTGACTTGACGACTTGACTTTACTTTTAGGACCGAGATGAGAAAACATTTCTTCACACAGAGAGTGGTGAGTCTGTGGAATTCTCTGCCACAGAAGGTAATTGAGGCCAGTTCATTGACTATATTTAAGAGGGAGTTAGATGTGGCCCTTGTGGCTAAAGGGATCAGGGGGTATGGAGAGAAGGCAGGTACAGGTTACTGAGCTGGATGATCAGCCATGATCATATTGAATGGCGGTGCAGGCTCGAAGGGCCAAATGGCCTACTCCTGCACCTATTTTCTATGTTTCTATGTTACTCATAATTACATCCACAAAGTCTGAAGAAAGGTCACCTTTCTATTCCCTCCACAGATGCTGTCTGACCTGCTGAGTTCCCCCTTCACTTATCTCTTGCTCATGGTTCGAGCATCTGCAGTTCCTTGTGTAACCTCTACCAATGCCCGACTTGTTATTTGCAAAAAGGTGTTGACAGTAGTTAGGAATACAAATCTGAAATTCACGATTTGAAATGGGATTTTTTATTTAATGTGCTTTCCACTTAAGAGAATAATATACTTCAGGCACTATTTCTTAATGACTGAATTTCCAATACAATAAAACTCTAATAATTCCATAGGATTTTAGATGAGCCAAACGGACAGATTTTCTGAACCATTGGATTTTACTCGGATTAATAACCCAACACATTTAATATTTTTAGCAGTTATGAGTAGAATAAAACATTTTCCAGTGAACCAGTCTTGAAGAAGCATCTGCCCATTTCCCTCCACAGATGGTGCCTGATCTGTGTCCCTTCAGCTGTTTTTTTTCCCTCTCAAGACACCAGCATCTGAAGTCTCTTGTGTGTCCAGTGAACCTGGTGAGTTTAAAAGAAGTGTGGAAAATGGAGGAGATAGATTTTATCGCCCATTATCAGAATTACATCACAGGACAGATTTTCAAAATAAGAGTCAGATTAAAATTCAAAATATTGTGTTCATAGATTAGCCCAAGAACAACAATTCAATTTCTCCTTGTAATTTCTGGAGTGAGACTTGCAATTTGGCAATTGTCAGAGCCATCCTTCTTCGTATTTACTCACAAACACTTTAGAGACATAATTTAGGAAAAATAAATGTTATTAAACAGCAGCATATACTGTTTTTGTAATTAACATTTGAATTTATCTTAATCTATTCATATGATCAAACTGTAATGCATATATATCTATTTTTTATAATATTAAAAATTGGAATGGAATATAAACAGAATTACAATTAACAGACTGTAATAATTTACCAATTAATGCCAAAAATTATTAGGAAATATTTGCTCTTGAGGACCTGAAATATAATTTATTCCTCCGAGGAGTTCTCTATTAAGGCTTCCAAATTATATTTTGATTGGATTTACTTTTGAATTTTATCAAAATTTTGATTTCTCAAAGTGAAGGATGTCAGTAATAAGAAATCTCCATAATTTATTTTTGTTTTGCCGAGGGATTCTTATTATTAGTTAGGTACAGGTCTGAACTATTCAGTAATGTTTAAATAACACTTTTTAAGGAGCAACTCTTCTTTCTCAGTGGCAATATCATCCTTTTTGTTTCTCAGGTGCCAAATTATGCATAATTTTCTATGATAGACTCTTGATTATTCGGAATTAAATGAATGTTGTAGATGTTTATTCCAATGGGACAAACTGAAAGTCCTCTGAAGAAACAGATATCACAATATCATATTTTCAGTATCTCTAATCTTTTGCTTTTGGTTCAAAATATAATTTTGGGTTAGATTTAAACGGTGATCCCCCAAAGGTTCAATCTCAGCATTGCAATCCACTGTGGTTGTTGGAAGTCTTTGTGCAGAGACTGGATAATACAGTACAAAACAAGGACATTTGGACAAAGCCTGTGATGACCCTTTGAAAGAACTAAAAAGGCTTTTAGAAAAGCACATGAATATACAGAGAATGGAGGAATATGGTTCACGTACAAATAGACGAGCTTAGTTTAACTTGGCATCATGTTCGGCATGGTCATCGTGGGCTGAAGGATTTGTTTCTCTGCTGTACTGTTCTACATTATGTTCTGTGTTATGACATTCCCTTTCTTCTCTTCACAACTGCTCCTCTTTACAACTTAAAACACGTGCTTTCTTATTTGTTCAATTCTGGTGAAGGGCCATTGACCGGAAACATTATCTGAATATTATTACAGATTTACACAACCTGCAGTATTTTATTTTCATGTATAGACGTAATACTGGCATAGATCTGACAAGTTGAAACCTTTAGGTCCAAAATAAAATTAGACAAATCCAATCAAGCCAATTATTCCCTTGCCAGTGTACTCTCATTCATCAGCAGTGATGGAAGACACTCTCAATAGTGCTGTTAAGCTGTGTTATCTTGGTAATATCCTTAAATCTAAGAACAAAAGTAAAATGCATCTTCAGAAGCAAGTGCATGAAAACCAGTGCTACACTATCCAATTGGTTGGCAACAATAATTATTGAATAATCTGTCTTAAAAATCTAACTTCACTTTACTCATACTTTTGATGTGCATATGTATCAAAAATTATCTAAGTATAATTTGCAACTTTTGTATTGTCAAACTCCAAAAGCATCTACATGAGATGTTGCCTCAAGAAGGTGGCATTTATCCTCAAGAATCCCCACCGTACAAGCAATGTCCTCTTCGCACAGCTGCCAGTGGGCAGGAGGTACTGAAGTCCCAAACCACTGGATTCAAGAATAGCTACCTTCCTGCACTATCAGGTTCTTGAACTAACTAGAACAATCTAAATCCTACTTCAACAATGGAACGCTATGGTCTACCACTTCGATTACCATATTTTTTTTAAACTAATCGTATGTTGCACAGTCTTCATTCTTTCAGAAATTTTCTGTGTAACTTATGTATAATTTGTTTTTGTGTGTTGGTCTGAATCTATGTCTGCATGCTGCAAACAAGCAAGTTTTTTATTGTATCTGTACATTATCTGTACATTAATGCACTTCTGCATATGATAATAAACGCAACTTGGACTTGACTGTAATATGAATTTGGCGTCAAATCTCCTTGAGCTCCAAGTCTCAGTCTCACTTTTGATGTATGTGACTTCACAGGCATACATTTTTTCAAGCAAAAATGCATAAAATGTAGATAGACTAAGTGGTTCTATTTAGTTTGAGGGTTCTTTTTTATGAACCTCATTGTACAAAGGCCATTATAATGCTATTGAGAGATTGATTTTGTTTTGTGTGAGATCCCTGATGTTGTTTTCAGCAGAATCAATATAAAACAGATTTGTGATACCATTATGGGGGTAAAAACAGAAATGTACTATCAAAGAGGAAGTGTTGGACACCCAGATTATTGAATTAATTAGTTCCTTTTGGAGAGGAGAGATTGCACTTTATAGAATTATAATAATGGGATTCATTTGACCAACTAATGTGTTTTGAGCTCCACCCTTTGTCTATTAGTGTCTATTAGTTTTGCTCCAGGTATATACCTGACTTTGTTTAAATGTTGCAGCATCCCACTTCAATTACCATTTGCAAGACTGTATTTCATAATTTAACTGTTTATGTAGAAAGTATTCTTTCGCCCCATCTCTTGAATATGAAAGAACAATTAAAATTAATGACAAAAAAATATAAAAAGGGCTAATAAAACAAAAAAAATTGTAGGTATTAAATAGCTTTTGGCATTCTGTGCCGTTATCTAGTTGAAGTAGAATGCATGAGTTCCTTTATGAGATAATTCAATAGTCATGAAGAAAAATAACATAAAAGGAAGATAAATGGATGTGTCAGATTAAACTGTGACTCGGATTGAGAATTGGTGTGCTCTTAAAGTTATAGATTTTACGGCAAAGTAAAAGACCAGTCAGTCCATTGTAACTAGCCAATTTATTTCCTTATCTAGGATTTATTCCCGATACCTTACATGTTAGTCCTTTGACTTGAAAATGTCAAGTGACCTATTGAAACTTCTGTGGAATCTGCATGCACCATACCCGCATTACTTTTAATATATTTTTTGCTTTAACAACATGCTATTCACCTTAATGATTGTGAGGGTAAATGTATCATGAGTAAGATGCAGAATATTACCGACTCTCTCGTGGCGAGAATCTTTTTTTGCATTTTTGTTTTTATACCAGGCCTGCTCTTGGAGCACTTTGAGTCCCACCACAATCTGAAATGGAAAGAGATTGCTTCTGGCTTAGCTGATAACTTTCTTCCCAGAAGGTAATAAGCTCGAGCACAAAAAATTGCCGTGCTCCAATGTAGTACTAAAGAAGTACTATACTGTTTCGACCTCCTGTCTTTCATCTGAGCAAGTATGATGAGGTATGTCGACGAACACTCTATGACCTCCTATCGGTGTGCGGTTGAGAGCATAGTGACTGATTTGCATCTCGGCCTGGTTCGGCAACTTGAACGTCCAGTTGACTATAAAAATGGTGGACACTGCTCGGTCTATCACATATGCTGACCTCCCTCCATCGAAGGGATCTATTGGAGGTGCTGCTTCAAAAAAGCAGCCAGCATCATCAAAGACCCACACAACTCTGGCCACATTCTTAATCTCTACCATCGGGAAGAAGCTATAAAAGTCTGAAAAAGTGACCTCCAGTTCACAAATAGCTGCTTCCCAACATTCATCAGGCTCTTGAACACTGCACAACAATAGGTACAGGAGTAGGCTATTTGGCCCTTCGAACCAGCACCATAATTCAATGTGATCATGGCTGATCATTCTCAATCAATACCCCGTTCCTGCCTTCTTCCCATACCCCCTGACTCCGCTATCCTTAAGAGCTCTATCTAGCTCTCTCATGAATACATTCAGAGAATTGGCCTCCACTGCCTTCTGAGACGGTGGATTCCACAGATTTACATGTCTCTGACTGAAAAAGTTTTTCCTCATCTCCGTTCTAAATGGCCTACCCCTTATTCTTAAACTGTGGCCCCCTGGTTCTGGACTCC
The DNA here is from genome assembly GCF_053455715.1 of Rhinoraja longicauda. Taxonomy (NCBI): domain Eukaryota; kingdom Metazoa; phylum Chordata; class Chondrichthyes; order Rajiformes; family Arhynchobatidae; genus Rhinoraja; species Rhinoraja longicauda. The sequence continues at coordinate 54,330,738 of NC_135964.1, read as the reverse complement.
CCCAACATTGGGAACATGTTTCCTGCCTCTAACGTGTCCAACCCCTTAATAATCTTATATGTTTCGATAAGATCCCCTCTCATCCTTCTAAATTCCAGTGTATACAAGCCTAGTCGCTCCAGTCTTTCAACATATGACAGTCCCGCCATTCCGGGAATTAACCTAGTAAACCTATGCTGCACGCCCTCAATAGCAAGAATATCCTTCCTCAAATTTGGAGACCAAAACTGCACACAGTACTCCAGGTGCGGTCTCACTAGGGCCCTGTTCAACTGCAGAAGGACCTCTTTGCTCCTATACTCAACTCCTCTTGTTATGAAGGCCAACATTCCATTGGCTTTCTTCACTGCTTGCTGTACCTGCATGCTTCCTTTCAGTGACTGATGCACTAGGACACCCAGATCTCGTTGTACGTCCCCTTTTCCTAACTTGACACCATTCAGATAATAATCTGCCTTCTTATTTTTACCACCAAAGTGGATAACCTCACACTTATCCACATTAAACTGCATCTGCCATGCATCTGCCCACTCACACAACCTGTCCAAGTCACCCTGCAACCTCATAGCATCTTCCTCACAGCTCACACTACCACCCAGCTTTGTATCATCTGCAAATTTGCTAATGGTACTTTTAATCCCTTCATCCAATCATTAACAGTTTTTAGATTAAAGCTATGAACTATGGGCTATCATTGGTTGCATTAAGGACTTGTGACTTTTTTTATACTGGTATTAGGGTTATTAATTCATAGAATCTGGTTATTATATATTATACAATACAATATATCTTTATTGTCATTGTACAGGGGTACAACGAGATTGGGAATGCGCCTTCCATACGATGCAATAAATTAATTAGCTAATCAGTATAAATTTAGATAACCAAAATTAGAAAGAGTTTTAAAACAGAATAAAGTTCAAGTAGGTCTGTGCCAGTTCACTGTACGATGTGACCATCCGCTCAGCAGGACCGGTTTATAGCAGCTATGGCCCTGGGGATGAAGCTGTTCCTGAGTCTGGAGATGCAGGCGTAGAAGGCCTTGTAGCGTCTGCCCAATGGTAGAATATCGAACAGACTATTGCAGGGGTGTGAGGAGTCTTTGTGAATGCTGGTGGCTTTTCTGAGGCAATCGTGTGTTGTAGATGCCCTCCAAGGCTGGTAGCTGTGTTCCGATAGTCTTCTGAGCTCTATAGCGTACCCGCTGAAGAGCTCTCCTCTCTGCCTCCGTGCAGCTGAGATACCACACAGGGATGCCATGCGTTAGAATGCTCTCTATGGTGCAGCGGTAAAAGGTCGTCAGCAGCTGTTGGGGCAGACCAGACTTTTTCAGTGTTCTCGGGTAGAACAGTCGTTGCTGCGCCTTCTTGACCAGCTCAGTTAGTGGACCATGTGAGGTCCTCCGAAATGTTAGTGCCCAGAAACTTGAAGCTGGACACAATCTGTATGTATTGCCTTTACAGGCCTGTTATTCTGCGACAAGTAAGAATTTCATTATTCCGTCGTCAGTGCATCGGGCAAGTAAATACTCTTGACTTGATGAGATGCCGTGACAAATTAGAAAGATCTCGGCACAATTTAGAAGAAAATGTGGTTACCCCAGTGGCCAGGGCAATATTTATTCCCTGATGATAATTGCTAAAACAGATTATTTGGTTGTTATTGTATTGTTTGTTTGAGGGAGTTTGCTTGTGCAAATTAAATATTGTGTTACAATCATGATTGCACCTCAAATATGCTTAATTACATGTTGAACAATTTTAGAGATCTTACAGGAACATGAAAGGTTTTATATAAATGCAAAACTTTTATTTTCAGTCAGATGAGCTGCAATTTCCCTGTTAATCTCCATAATTGGTTGGTCGTACTATAATCACATTAGCACAGTTAATTCTGACACTTTGAAACATTTGTAAACACTTCAAAAATATTAAAGTTTGTGAAATAATTCAAGCTTTTTAATATGTAACAAAATGAACAAATTAAATGAACAAAAATGTTAACAAATTAAATTATTTAAATATTTTTAATGCATTCAAAAGAATTGAAACAGCTAATTTTCTTGTCCCTTGTCAGCATTCCGATCCCATAAAACAATTCAACTCACTTTATTTCCTCTTTCCTTTCCCACTGGAAATGGGGTGTTCTCTGATGCAATGGTCTGAAAAGTCCAAAGTCATAGTGCAAATAAAGTCTTACAGCGTAGAAACAGGCCCTTTGAACCAACTTGCCCACACCGATCACCATACCCCATAGCTGACCTCAACCAAACAGCTCCCAAGCTGGCTCAGCCACTCAGTAAGATCTTGGCCAATATGATCTTTGACCTCATTTCCATTGTCAGGTTTCAATCCAAAATTTTATACAGTTCAGTGTTGACTTGCAGTTTGAGTGAGGAGAGAGACAAGAATTGTCGAACATGCAGAGTGGGATTTCTGCTGGAATCCAATTAATACTAGAGTCTCATTAATTTGTGTCTATCTTCGGTTTAAACCAGCATCCGTGGTTCCTTCTTACACGGTAAGAAGCGGTAGAGTTGCTGCTTTACAGCGAATGCAGCGCCGGAGACTCAGGTTCGATCCTGACTACGGGTGCTGCACTGTAAGGAGTTTGTACGTTCTCCCCGTGACCTGCGTGGGTTTTCTCCGAGATCTTCGGTTTCCTCCCACACTCCAAAGACGTACAGGTATGTAGGTTAATTGGCTGGGTAAATGTAAAAATTGTCCCTAGTGGGTGTAGGATAGTGTTAATGTACGGGGATCACTGGGCGGCACGGACTTGGAGGGCCGAAAAGGCCTGTTTCCGGCTGTATATATATGATATGATCATCATTAATTTAACTTGAGTTCCTTAGATTTGTGGCTTTCTCCACAGTAAAAACAGCAGGAATATTCATTGAGGATTTTGCCCATCTCTTGTGGCCCCACACATTTGAGGAACCTTATTCTTCTCCCTATTTACTCTTTTCCCCTTCATGTAAAATCTATTTAACTTCTCCTGAATCTTCTCATGCCCTCTTTTTGCTCTTATGTTTTCTTTCTCAAGTATACCCTTGCATTTCTTCTGACCAGAGCTTCAATCCCCTTGTCATCCAAGGTTCCCTACTCATGCCAGCCTTGACCTTCGCTCTCAGAAACATGCAAATCTTAAACTCTCACTATCTATTTGAAAAAGCCTCCCCTTTGTGGGTACGTTCACTTTTCACAGTCAGAGAGTGAGGAAACAGGCCCTTCGGCCCAACTTGCCCACATCGGCCAACAATGTCCCAGCTATACTAGTCCCACTTGCCTGCGCTTGGTCCATATCCCTCTAAACCTGTCCTATCCATGTACCTGTCTAACTGTCTCATAAATGATGGGATAGTTCCAGCCTCAACTACCTCCTCTGGCAGCTTGTACCATACACCCACCACCCTTTGTGTGAAACAGTTACTCCTCGGATTCCTATTAAATCTTTTCCCCTTCACCTTGAACCCATGTCCTCTGGTCCCGAATCTCCCTACTCTGGGCAATGTTCTCTGTTCATCTACCCGATCTATTTCTCTCATGATTTTGTACACCTCTGTAAGACCCCCCCTCATCCTCCTGCGCTCCATGGAATAGAGACCCAGCCTACTTAACCTCTCCCTATAGCTCACACCCCCTAGTCCTGGCAACTTCCCGTTTATTGTACCATCTTCTATATTTTTTGACATTTTTGACACAATGACACCTCCAGAAATAGTTTCCACTCTTCTCTCCTTTCAGTATTCTGAAAGGAGAATTCTCTGCACTATATTTTGGATCACTATGTCATCTTCCCCAGTTCCATCACATACAATCACAGAAGATGCCATAACTATGTTTTTATATTATTCCTTCCCATTGTCCAGAGGCCCAAATATTTTTACTTGGTGAAGCAGTGTTTTATTTTGGAAATTAATCTTTTAATTAATGTTTGATAATAAATGCCTCCAATTAAATTTAAAAAAAGAATTAATTCATAATCAGAGAAATTGTTCAGATGGGAAGCTTTCCATGAGGTTTTAATGTTCTTCAATTTCTGCCTTTATATGTAACATGAACAAGAGTACAGCTGAAGAAGGCAGTGGAGTATGCAGCTGCTTTCCCCTGTCAGTTTGATGGAGTGAAGATGTTTAAAGAGATAATGGAATCTTTCTGTTCAGTGAGGACCAGAATAAAGAAACCATTTCTTGTCATTCATCAGCATTGATTGCTACAGTGCCTGAGGCAAGGATCTCACACTCTCAGTCTGTGAAAAGGAATGTGTTGAAAATGGGAATTTACAATGGTAGCTCTTACAGCCTGATGCAGCTTATCTTTTTTATTCACTGAATAAATACTGAATATTCCCTGAATAACTTGTTAAAAATCGCAAAGATAATATGATTGTTATGTCAGGAATTCCTTTTGTGGTACTCTGTTTTCAAATGTGCTCACATTGTACTTGATATTGCAATTCATTGTTAGAAAAAATTAAGAAGTATTTCTTCCTGCTATTAATGAATCCTTCATGGGATATCTACATCATGATGGTCTATTTGATATCAGAAACAAATATTATTTTAGCACATTTAATATTGCACGTGGAATATTGGTCAAGTGGTGAAGGTTCAAATTTATTAATTTCATTTCATGACCATTGGATGCACTGAAGCACTTTAAAAATAATAAAGGACATTTGAAGTGTAATGATAAATCTAGTGCAGTGAGCATTTATTTTACACACAGAGTCACAGAGTGATACAGTGTGGAAACAGGCCCTTCGGCCCAACTTGCTCACACTGGCCGACATGTCCCAAGAACACAAGAAAATAGGAGCAGGAGTAGACCAACCGGCCCCTCGAGCCAGCTCCGCCATTCAATACGATCATGGCTGATCCTACCCCAACACCCTTCCCACTATTGCCCTTCTTCCCACCCAAAAGAACTGTGTGATCTCCTGGGAGAGGCGAAAAAACGGATAAAAACCCAGGCCAATTTGGGGAAAAAATCCGGGAAATTCCTCTCCGACCCCAAGCTAGGCGATCAAAACTTGTCCAGGAGATTACTCAGGTCTTACTGTACTAACAATAGCTCATGTCCACTCCCCTGCCCGCTCCCCGTAACCCTTAATTCCCTTGTCTATTAAATAACAATCTATTTCCGTTTAAAATTTATTTAACGTTCCTGCTTCCACAGCTCCCTGAGGCAGCGAATTCCACAGACTAACCACCCTCTGAGTGAAGAAGTTTCTCCTCATCTCAGTTTTAAAAGAGCCCCCTCTTATTCTAAGACTATGCCCCCTAGTTCTGGTCTCCCCGATCATCGGAAACATCTTTAGCGCATCCACCCGATCAAGGCCCCTCACGATCTTGTACGTTTCAATAAGATCGCCTCTCATTCTTCTGAACTCCAATGAGAAAAGTCCCAACCTACTTAACCTTTCCTCATATGTCAACCCCCTCATCCCTGGAATTAACCGTGTAAACCTTCTCTGCACTGCCTCCAGAGCAAGTACATCCTTTCTTAAATATGGACACCAAAACTGCACACAGTATTCCAAATGCGGTCTTACCAATACTGTATACAGCTGCAGCAAAACCTCCCTACTTTTATACTCTATCCCCCTGGCAATAAAGGCTAAGACTCCATTGGCCTTCCTAATCACTTGCTGCACCTGCATACTAACTTTTTGCGATTCCTGTACTAGTACCCCCAGGTCCCTTTGCGTTGTATTCCCATCTACACTGGTCCCAGGTGACTGCCCTTGGTCCATATCCCTCCAAACCTGTCCTGTCCAGGTACCTGTCTAACTGTTTCTTAAACGTTGGGATAGTCCCATCCTCAACTACCGCATCAGCCAGCTTGTTCCATACACCCACCACCCTTTGTGTGGACAAAGTTACCCCTCAGATTCCTATTAAATCTCCTTCACCTTGAATTTATGTCCTCTGGTCCTCGACTCCCCTACTTTGGGCAAGAGACTGTGCATCTAACCGATCTATTCCTCTCATGATTTTGTACACCTCTACAAGATCACCCCTCATCCTCCTGCGCTCCAAGGAATAGAGACCCAACCTGCTCAACCTCTCCCGATAGCTCACACCCTCTAGTCCTGGCAACATCCTCGTAAATCTTTTCTGAACTCTTTCAAGCTTAACAATATCTTTCCTACAACATGGTGCCCAGTACTTGAAGACAATATTTTAAATGTGGTCTCATTAACGTCTTGTACAACTGTAACATGACCTCCCAACTTCTATACTCAACACTCTGACTGATGAAGGCCAATGTACCAAAAGACTTTTTGACCACCTTATCTACCTGCGACTCGATCTTCAATGAACCAAGATCAAGATTCAAGTGTAGGAAAAAAAACTGCAGATGCTGGTTTAAATCGAAGGTAGACACAAAATGCTGGAGTATCTCAGCGGGTCAGGCAGCATCTTGGAAGAGAAGGAATGGGTGATGTTTTGGGTCGAGACCCTTCAGTCTGAAGAAAGGTCTTGACCCGAAACGTCGTCCATTGAAGATTCAAGATTCAATTTAATTGTCACATGTACCAATTAAGGTACAGTGAAATTTGAGTTACCATACAGCCATACTAAGTAAAAAGCAACAAGACACACACAGCCACATAAAATAAAATTTAACATGAACAGCCACCACAGCGGACTCCACATTCCTCACTGTGATTAAAGTTCAAGCATCTTGCTCTTTGTTCACCCGCGGTCGGGGCTGTCGAACTATCCGCAGTCGCCACTGCTGGCTGTCTGAGGCCCTCACGTCGGGATGATCGAATTCCCATGTCGGGACAGTTGACAAACTCTTTGTGACATGAAGCTCCCGAGTCGGCCACTTCTTACCAGACACCACGGGCTTTCCGATGTTAAAGTCCACAGGCCCCGCGGTTGGAGCTCTACACAGTCAATCCTCGGCAAAGAATTGCAGCTCCCGATGTTAAAGTCTGCGGCTTGAAACGTCACCCATTCCTTTTATCCAGAGATGCTGCCTGTCGTGCTGAGTTACTCCAGCGTTTTGTATCTATCTTCAGTGTAAACCAGCATCAGCAGTTCCTACACAATACACTTAATTTGATTGTTTTTAGATGTTGTACCATAATATTACAAATATTCCAGTGAAATGGGTAAGAGGTGTTACACCGAATTAATTTCCACCTACCTCGACTCCATCCTATCCCCCCTGGTCAAATCCCTCCCCACCTATGTCCAAGACACCTCACATGCACTCCGTCTCCTCAATAACTTCCAGTTTCCAGGCCCCCACTCCCTCAGCTTCACCATGGATGTCCAGTCACTCTACACCTCCATCCCCCACAAGAATGGTCTTGAAGCCCTCCGTTTCTTCCTCGACCGTAGAACCAGCCAATCTCCATCTACTAACACTCTCCTCCGCCTAGCAGAGCTGGTTCTTACCCTCAGAGACGTATACTGGCCCCATCCCCGAACTCTACCTCCGCTACATTGACGAATGCATTGGTGTTACCTCCTGTACCCATGCAGAACTCACTGACTTCATATATTTCACCACTAAGTTCCACCCTGCTCTTAAATATATTTGGACCATCTCCGACATCTCCCTACCGTTTCTGGATCTCACCATCTCCATCACAGGAGTCATAATAGTGACCGACATCTACTACAAACCCACTGACTCCCACATCTATCTGGACTACACTTCTTCTCACCCTGTCTCCTGTAAAAGTCTATCCCCTATTTCCAATTCCTCCGTCTACGTCGCATCTGCGCCCAGGATGAGGTGTTTCACGCTAGGGCATCAGAGATGTCCTCATTCTTTAGGAATTAGGGCTTCCCCTCTTCCATTATAGTTGAGGCTCTCACTAGGGCCTCTTCTATATCCCGCAGCTCCGCTCTTGCTCCCCCTCCCCCCATTCGTAACAAGGACAGAATCCCCCTCGTCCTCACCTTCCACCCCATCAGCCAGCGTATCCAACAAATCATCTGCCAACATTGCCGTCCTCCAACGGGATCCCACTACTGGCCACATCTTCCCATCTCCTCCCCTTTCTGCTTTCCGCAGAGACCGTTCCCTCCGTAACTACTGGTCCACTCGTCCCTACGCAAACCACCCCTTCCCCAGGCACTTTCCCCTGCAACCGCAGGAGATGCAACACCTGTCCCTTTACCTCCCCCCTCAACTCCATCCAAGGACCCAAACAGTCTTTCCAGGTGAGGCAGAGGTTCACCTGCACCTCCTCCCACCTCATCTATTGTATCCGCTGCTCCAGATATCAACTTCTCTACATCGGCGAGACCAAACGCAGGCTCGGCGATCGTTTCCCTCAACACCTTAGCTCAGTCCGCCTTAACCAAACTGATCTCCCGGTGGCTGAGCACTTCAACTCCCCCTCCCACTCCCAGTCTGACCTTTCTGTCATGGGCCTCCTCCGGTGTCATAGTGAGGCCCACCGAAAATTAGAGGAACAGCACCTCATATTTCGCTTGGGCACCTAACTTTAGATAGCTCCTCTGTCCCTCCCTTCCCCTCCCCCTTCCCAGTTCTCCCACTGTCTTCCTGTCTCCACCTATGTCCTTTCTTTGACCCACCCCTCCTGATATCAGTCTGAAGAAGGGTCTCGATCCGAAACGTCACACATTCCTTCTCTCCAGAGATGCTGGCTGACCTGCTGAGTTACTCCAGCATTTTGTGATACCTTATGTTTCCATCCAAGTCAGTTATATAAATCACAAACGTTAGAGGTCCCAGCACAGGTTCCAGTGGAAGTCGGTTGGTCACAGACCTCCAGACCGAATATTGTTCGTCCACCACAACCCTGTCTTCTATCAGTAAGTCAATGCTGAATCCATATCGCCGTTAATCCTGTGCATCTTAAGTTTCTGGATCACCCTACCATGGGGGACTTTACGGGTCTCCTGTATATCTTTGTGCACATTTAAAATGTACGCATTTTATGTCTCGCTAATTACTATTGATTGTAATCAAGTTGATTAGAACAAATTTCTTGACTCTTAACAGTTTGTGGCCAGTTCAAGGCAGAGAAAAAAATCAGTTGCCCTTAGGCTAATCTAATTTTAGTGGATAATGCAATAACTAAGGCTTCAAATTAAAATTCATTATGATTTCAAAAGGATTCTTTCAATTTTTTGATCAAACAAGTCTGGAGTGTCTTCAAATGAAGATATGACTAAGCAGGATAATTTACACAATATCCTCAAGTCACTGAGTATTGGATGTACGGAACAAACACAGAATTGTGGTTGTTGTTGCAGACGCTGAGCTGGATCTGCCTGTTGTTTCTGCTCAGAACTGCATTCAGTACTACTGCATTTAACATATTGAAGCTGTGGAAGGCTGTGAAGGTATATAGCAGGATTTAGATCAGCCACAGAAATGGGTGGAGAAATGCAGATGGATTTAATTAGGGCAAGTGTGAGGTGTTGCACTTTGGGAGGTCAAATATAAGGGGAAAATATACAATAAATAGCATGATCCTTAACAGCATTGATGTACAACTTTTAAGAAACATTTAGACAGGTAAATGGATAGGACAGATTTAGAGGGATATGGGCCAAATGTAGGTAGGTGGGACTAGTGTAAATGGGACATGTTCGCCAGTGTGGGCATGTTGGGCCTAAGGGCCTGCTTCCACACTGTAAGACTATGACTCTACAGAGAGATCTGAGGTCCAGATCCGTAACTCTCTGAAAATGGCAACTCAAATAGATAAAGTGGGAAAGAAGCCATATAGTATATTTGCTTTCGTAAGTCGGGGCATTAAGTACAAGAGTCAGGAAGTCATGATGCAGCTTTATACGACTTTGGTTAGGCTGCATTTGAAGTATTGCATGCAGCTCTGATCGCACATTACAGGAAGGATGTGGAAACTTTGGAACGGGTTTAATCAGAATGATGCCTGGATTACCTCACTGGATTGAGGTGCATTTGCTACAGGGAGAGGTTGGACAGACTTAGATTCTTTTCTCTGGAACACTGGAGGTTGTGGGGAAACCTGAAGGAAGTATATAAGATGATGAGAGGCATGGATGTGGTAGACAGTCAGAAGCTTTTTCCTAAGATGGAAACATCAAATTCTAGAGACCACAGCTTTAGGGGGGCGAGGGGCAAAGTTGGAACGAGATGTGCTGGGCAACTTTTTCTACACAAGGTGGTAAGTGCCTGGAACAGCTGCTGGGGGTAGTGGTTAAGGCAGATATGATAATGACATTTAAGAAACTTTTGAATAGGCTTATGGATGCTCTTTTTCTTTGCCACTCTTTGCCACCTCATCACCTGTAGCCATTGTCACTTCCTCTACACATCTGCCAATCAAATCTCCCCTCATCTCTCTCCACCTATTGCTTCTTCCACCTCCACCTCTCTTTTCCAGCTATCTCTCCCTTACTACAATCAATCTGAAGAACCCGAAGCATCATCTGCCCATTCCCTCCACAGATGCTGCCTGGCCCGCTCTGTTCCTCCAGCACTTTGTGTTTTACCCTTTTTCTTTCTTTTTCATTCGTATTTCTCTTTTGCCTAAGAAAATTAGAATAAAAAGGACTCGAGGATTTATTCAGAGTACAAACGGCTTCATTTCTATGCCAGAGTATTGAAGGACGTAGCTATGGAGATAGTGAATGCTCCAGTTATCAGCTTTCTAAATTCTACAGGCACTGGAATTATTCCTTTGGATTGGAAGATAGCAAATGAGATCCCACTATTGCAGAAGGAATGGAGAGAGAAAACAAGGTATTACTGACCTGACAGTGAAACATCAGTGGCATGGAAGGTCCTAAAGCCTATGCTTAAGGAAGTAATAACAGAACACTTTGAAAAGGATAATAGGATTAAGCAGTCAGCATGGTTTTTCGAATGGAAAACCATGACTGATGAATTTACTGTAGTTCTTTGAGGAAGTAAAAGATTTAGAACAATTATTATCAGGAGAGAAACATAAAAAAATTGAATGCAGTTATAGCAAGAGAACAGGACAGAGCATAAGACAAAAGTCTAGCTGTAAATGTCTATGACTATAGGGAGAGTTGGAGTACTACATACTGTCTTGCTCTCCTTACTGATTGGTAAGGCAGACAGTGCGCAAAGATTGGCAAGCTAGATTCATGAGATGTATTGCAATGAATGATTGAGCAACAAATCTCTGAAGTTTATAACGACAGGTGAACTCATTGAAATATACGAGATTCTGAGGCATCTTGATAGGACAAATGTCCTGAGGATGTTACTGTGAACAGAGGGGTACTTCATTTATTATTTGGGATATAGGAATTGCTAGCAAGGCCTCCATTGATTGTACATCCCTAATTGCTCTTGAAGAAGGTGGTCTTAAGGCACCTTCTTGAACTGCTCCAGTCCATCTGGTAAAACACTTCCACAATGGCATTTGTTAGGAAGATTTAGTGTTTGGACCTTGTGACAATGAAGGAATGACAAGCCACAATGATGTGTCACTTGGAAACATTTAGGTGCCTTCTACTTTTGCCTTTGGTGGTGGAGCCATGGTAATGGGAAATGTTGTGGGAGTGGCCTCAGCAAGTAACTGAGAAGTGTTTTGTATTTGGCACGCACTGAGCCGTGGTGTGGAAGGTAGAAGGAATGAATGTTTAGGGTTGCATTTTTGGTACCATTTCTGCAGGCTGCTTGGTCATGAATAATGCAGCTTTTCTAATATTATTGGAACTGTACACATCTAGACTTGTGAAGTGTATTCCATCACACTGCTAACAAGTGCCTTATCAATGGTAAAATGACTTTGAAGTATTAGAAGGTGAATTACTTGCCACTATATATCAAGCCTCTGCTTTGCTCTTGTGAACACAATATTCATATGACTCAACCAGTTGAGCTTCTGACCAATACCAAAGGCGGGTGTGTGTGTGGAACGAGCTGCCAGAAGAGGTAGTTGAGGCAGGACTATTGTAACGTTTAAGAATCAATTAGACAGGTACATGGATAGGTCAGATTTGGAGGGATAAGGGCCAAACACAGGCAGGTGGTTTTAGTGTAGATAGGTCATGTCGGTCCATGTGGGCAAGTTGGGCTGAAAGGCCAGTTTCCACACTGTATGACTCTATGACTCAATTGATTGGGTAGGTTTAGAGGGATATGGGCCATAAGCAGGCAGGTGAGACTTGTGTAGATGGGACATGTTGGCCGGTGTGGGGAAGTTGGGCCAAAGGGCCTGTTTCCACACTGTAAACCTCTGACTACAACATTCTTACTATTTTTTTACATTCCAGAAATACTGGCGATGGCAGCCTCGCCAACGGTCTGTCTGCCTTTTTGTCTTTTTTGTTATTTTTAGTGTGTTTTAAAAAGTATGTGTTAATGTTCTCTGGTTTGTTTTATGTGGGGGGTGAGGGAGGGTGTTGGGGGAAACCTTTTTTTCAATCTACCTTGCCGGAGATGTGATTTTTTTCTCCGGATCATATCTCCGGTGGCTCTGCAGCCTAACATCATGGTGCTGGCGGCCTTACTCCAGACTGACTTTGATTTCACCATCATGGAGCTCGCAGTCTCGGGTAGAGGCTGATGTCGGCAAACTCCAAAGTCGCAAGAGTTTCGACTAGCCGCAACCTGGGGTCCGATTGCCCAGTGCGGGGAGCTGAGATCCCCCTGATGTGGGAGCTTGATCGCCCCGATGCGGAGGGCCCGACCGCCGGCTATGGGAGCCAAGATCGTCCCGTCAACGGAAGGCTCGGGGCACCCGACCGCGTGAGGACAAAGAAGGGAAGAGATTGAACTTTTTTTTTCCGCCTTCCATCACAGTGAGGAATGTGGAGGAGCCACTGTGGTGGATGTTCATGTTAAAAAGTATTTTATGTGTTTTGTTGCTTTTTATTGGTATGACTGTATGGCAAATCAAATTCCTCGTGTGTTGCAAGATATACTTGGCTAATAAAGTATGATTATGATAATGATACTGGAATTTATTGTAATTTATTAGAAGGATGAGAGGGGATCATATAAAATTCTTAAAGGATTGGACAGGCTAGATGCAGGAAAAATGTTCCCCATGTTGGGGGAGTATAGAACCAGGGGTCACGTTTTAAGAATAGGGGGTAGGCCATTTAGGACTGAGATGAGGAAATGTTTTTCCACCCAGAGAATTGTAAGTCTGCGGAATTCTCTGCCACAGGGGCAGTGGAGGTCAATTCACTGGATGTTTTCAAGAGAAAGTTAGATTTAGCTCTTAGGGCCAAAGGAATTAAGGGATATGGAGAAATAGCAGAAACGGGGTACTAACGTTGGATGATCAGCCATGATCATATTAAATGGTGGTGCTGGCTCAAAGGGCCGAATGGCTTACTCCTGCACCTATTTTCTATGTTTCTGTTTCTACGAGGAGACCGAGGATCCAATGGGAGGGAGGATCTGAAGGGAATCCACATTAGTCAGGAAATGGTGTTAGGTAAACTGTTGGTACTGAAGACAGATAAATCCCCAGGGCCTGATGGTCTGCATCCCAGAGTACTCAAGGAGGTGGATGCATTGGTGATTATTTTCCAATGTTCTCTCGACTCTAGGTCAGTTCCTGTGGACTGGAGGGTAGCCAATGTAACTCCACTTTGTAAGAAAGGAGGGAGAGAGAAAACGGGGAATTACAGACCAGTTAGCCTGACATTGGTGGTCGAGGAGATGCTTGAGTCAATTATTAAAGATGTATTAGCAGCCCATTTGAAAGGCAGTGACAGGATCGATCAAAGTCAGCGTGGATTTATGAAGGGGAAATCATGCTTGGCTAATCTTCTGGAATTTTTTGAGGATGTAACAAGTAGAATGGATAAGGGAGAGCCAGTGGATGTGGTGGATCTGGACTTTCAAAAGCCTTTGACAAGGTCCCACACGAGAGATTAGTGTTCAAAATTAGAGCTCATGGTATTAGGGATAGGGTATTGACATGGATAGAGAACTGGTTGGCAGACAGGAAGCAAAGAGTAGGAATTAACAGGTCCTTTTCAGAATGACAGGCAGTGACTAGTGCGGTGCTCAGTACTGGGACCCCAGTTATTTACAATATGTATTAACAATTTAGAAAAGGAATTAAATGTAACGTATCCAAGTTTGTGGATGACACTAAGCTGGGTGGTAGTGTGAGCTGCGAGGAGGATGCTATGAAGCTGCAGGGTGTCTTGGATATGTTGGGTGAGTGGGCAGATGCATGGCAGATGCAGAATAATGTGGATAAATGTGAGGTTATCCACTTTGGTGGCAAGTACAAGAAGGCAGATTATTATCTGAATGGTGTCAGATTAGGAAAAGGGGAGGTGCAACGAGACCTGGGTGTCCATGTACATCAGTCACTGAAAGTAAGCATGCAGATACAGCAAGCAGTGAAGAAAGCAAATGGCATGTTGGTCTTCATAGCGAGAGGATTTGAGTGCAGGAGTAAGGAGGTCTTACTGCAGTTGTACAGGGTCCTGGTGAGACCACACCTGGAGTATATTGTGTGCAGTTTTGGTCTCCTAATTTGAGGAAGGACATTCTTGCTATTGAGGTAGTGCGGCGTAGGTTCACCAGATTAATTCCCGGGACGACGGGACTGCCATATGATGAAAGAATAGATCGACTGGGCTTATATTCATGGTTTCAAGGTGTCAAGGTCAGTTTATTGTCACGTGTACCAATTAAGGTACAGTGAAATTTGAGTTACCATACAGCCACACTGAGTGAAAGGCAACAAGACACACAACTACATAAAAGTTAACATAAACATCCATCACAGTGGATTCCACATTCCTCACCATGATGGAAGTTCAATCTGCTTCCTCTTGTTCTCCAGCGGTTGGGGCAGTCAAACCATCCGCAGTTGGGGCGATCAAAGCCCCCGCAGCCGACGATCAAAGCCCCCATCGGGGCGATTGAAACTCCGCGGCATGGAGCTTCGAAATCCGCCTCTTCGTACCAGAGACCGTGGGCTTCACAATGTTAAAGTCCACAGGCCCCGCGGTTGGAGCTTTGATCCCCGGCAAAGGGGTCGCAAGCTCCGCGATGTTAAGCTCCCGCAGACTTAACATAGAAACATAGAAACATAAGTCCCGCAGACTTCGGCGGCTTGGAGCACCCGTTGATCTCCAGGAAAGGAGGCCAACTCCATGATGTTAGGCCGCAGTGCGGACAGAGATACGATACGGAAAAAAAATCGCATCTCCGTCAAGGTAAGAGAATGAAAAAAAGGTTTTTCCCAACCACCACCCCCCCCCCCCCCCCACCCTACCCCCACATAAAACAAACCAAAGAAAACTAAAACATACTTTTTAACACATACTAAAAATAACAAAAAGAAGAAAGGACAGACAGACTGTTGGCGAGGCAGCCACTGCTGGTGCCGCCACCCAGTGTTACCTTGTAAAAAGGATGTTAAATAGATGTGGAACAACACACTGCATTTTGTGAATATGCACTGGAACTCAGAAGGATCAGAGGAGATCTTATAGAAACATAAAATTCTTAAGGGATTGGATAGGCTAGATGCAGGAAAAATGTTCCTGATGTTGGGGGAGTCCAGAACCAGGGGTCACAGTTTAAGAATAAGGGGTAAGGCCATTTAGGACTGCGATGAGGAAAAACTTTTTCACCCAGAGAATTGTGAATCTGTGAAATTCTCTGCCACAGAAGGCAGTGGAGGCCAATTCACTGGATGTTTTCAAGAGTGAGTTAGATTTAGCTCTTCGGGCTAACAGAATCAAGGGATATGGGGAAAAAACAGGAACGGGGTACTGATTTTGGATGATCAGCCATGATAATGTTGAATGGTGGTGCTAGTTCAAAGGGCCGAATGGCCTACTGCTGCACCTATTTTCTATGTTTCTATTCACGAAATGCAATTTGTTGTTCCACATCTATTTAACATCCTTTTTAACAAGGTATATACTTACAATTTTAAACATAGGAATCAAAGTCATACGAAAAATTGAGAGCAGGGATAAACTCTTGATCTGCATTTGAAGAATCGTGACCTTCAAGGCACTGGAATTGTTGCCAGAAGGTTCAATTAGGTTGGGTACGCTCTTTTTCGATTAGCAGAGACAGAATTGTAGTGAGACGAGATGTTAAGTACATTAAGGGAAAGATCTAACTAGAGTGAGAATAGGGCCCCACAAGAAACAAAAAAAACATCTCTGTGTGGAACTGCAGGAATGGGCAAGGTCCTCAATGAGTATTTCTCCTGTTATTATCGTGTAGGAGACTGGGGTACTTGGGACAATTAATGGAATTCAGTACTATGGTTGAGAAGTTGCTAAATGTCCTAAGGCGTATGAAGGTAGACAAATCTCCCGGACCCGATCAGATTTATCTGAGGACACAGCTAGGGAAGCGAGGGAAGAAATTGCATATGCACTGGCTGCGATATATGAATCATCATTAAATACGGGTGTGGTGTCGGAAGATTGGAGGGTGGCTAATGTTTAGCCTCTGTTTAAAAAGCACTGCAAGAAAAAGTCTGGGAACGATAGACCAATGAGTCTGACATCTGTGGTAGACAAGTTACTAGAGAGTATCCTGAGGGATAATATGTATACATTGAAACATATAAGATAATTAGGGGATTGGACACATTAGAGGCAGGAAACATGTTCCCAATGTTGGGGGAGTCCAGAACAAGGGGCCACAGTTTAAGAATAAGGGGTAGGCCTTTTAGAACGGAGATGAGGAAGAACTTTTTCAGTCAGAGAGTGGTGAAGGTGTGGAATTCTCTGCCTCAGAAGGCAGTGGAGGCCAGTTCGTTGGATGCTTTCAAGAGAGAGCTGGATAGAGCTCTTAAGGATAGCAGAGTGAGGGGGTATGGGGAGAAGGCAGGAACGGGGTACTGATTGAGAGTGATCAGCCATGATCGCATTGAATGGCGGTGCTGGCTCGAAGGGCTGAATGGCCTACTCCTGCACCTATTGTCTATTGTCTATTGTCTATTTGGGTAGTCAGAGGCTGAGCTTTTCGTAGAAGTAACCAAAAAGGTTGACGAGGGCAGAATTGTAGACGTATATATGAATTTCAGTAAGACATTTGATAAGGTTCCACATGGTAGGCTGCTCTATATGGTTAGCTCTCAACGGATCCAGGGAGAGCTAGCTGACTGGATAGAAAATTAACTTCATGGAAGGAGACAGAGAGTGATGGCAGAAGGTTGTTTTTCGGACTGAATACTTGTGTCCAGAGGTGTGCCTCAAGAATCAATGCTGGACCCATTGCTCTGGTTTGCGTGTGACAATGGAGGAGCCCCAGGACAGAAAGGCCGGATTGGGAAGGGGAGTTAAAATGGTTAGTAACTGGGAGATCCAGCAGGCTTTTGCAAAGATGGTGTGCCGGGCCAAATGAGCCACTGCTGATTTGGTTTTATATAGTCTAATCACAGCCCTGTGAGGACCCATGCCCACTGACCGGCTGAGTTACTCCAGCATTTTGTGATACCTTTGATTTGAACTAGCATCTGCAGTTATTTTCCTACACCCATGCCAGCATCTCACTTGTTCTGTTGGGTAACATTTACAATTCAGCACCAAAAAAAGAATCATTATTAAATCAACATGCACCATGTATATTCACTAACAAGTTATGGACTGATGAACAACAGGAACCAAAAATGTGAGTCTATACTTTTGTAAAGCATCATGAATTTTAAATCATTGTAATAATAACAAATAACTTTCAAATCATGTTAACGACAGCATTGATGTGGGGCCCGAGTCCATAACTCTCTGAAGGTGGCAACACAAGTAGCCAGAGTGGGAAAGAAGGCATTTGATATGTGTGCCTTCATTGGCTGGGGCTTTGAGTACAAGAGTCTAGAAATCATGAGCGATTCTCCTGCATGGATTGTGGATGCAGCCCCGACCATCACACAAACCAACTTCCTTGCTTGCAACACTCACTTACATCCAACCTCCGTTCCATTGATTCCATTTATGCTTCACGCTGCTGCGGCAAGGCCAGCAGCAGCATCACGGACCAGTCTCACCCCGGTCACTCCCTCTAATGCAAGGCCAACACCATCACGGACCAGTCTCACCCCGGTCACTACCTCTAATGCAAGGCCAGCAGCAGCATCAAGGACCAGTCTCACCCCGGTCACTCCCTCTAATGCGAGGCCAGCAGCAGCATCACGGACCAGTCTCACCCCGACCACTACCTCTAATGCGAGGCCAGCAGCAGCATCAAGGATCAGTCTCACCCCGGTCACTCCCTCTAATGCAAGGCCAACACCATCACGGACCAGTCTCACCCCGGTCACTACCTCTAATGCAAGGCCAGCAGCAGCATCAAGGACCAGTCTCACCCCGGTCACTCCCTCTAATGCGAGGCCAGCAGCAGCATCACGGACCAGTCTCACCCCGGCCACTACCTCTAATGCGAGGCCAGCAGCAGCATCAAGGATCAGTCTCACCCCGGTCACTCCCTCTAATGCAAGGCCAACACCATCACGGACCAGTCTCACCCCGGTCACTCCCTCTAATGCAAGGCCAACACCATCACGGACCAGTCTCACCCCGGTCACTCCCTCTAATGCAAGGCCAACACCATCACGGACCAGTCTCACCCCGGTCACTCCCTCTAATGCAAGGCCAACACCATCACGGACCAGTCTCACCCCGGTCACTCCCTTAATGCAAGGCCAACACCATCACGGACCAGTCTCACCCCGGTCACTCCCTCTAATGCAAGGCCAACACCATCACGGACCAGTCTCACCCCGGTCACTCCCTCTAATGCAAGGCCAACACCATTACGGATCAGTCTCACCCCGGTCACTCCCTCTAATGCAAGGCCAGCAGCAGCATCACGGACCAGTCTCACCCCGTCACTCCCTCTTCTCCCTTCTACCATCAGGCAAGAGGTACAGAAGTGTGAAAACGCACACCTCCAGACAGTTTCTTCCCAGCTGTTATCAGGTAACTGAAACATCCTATCAATCAACTTGAGAGCTATCTATTATCTATCTCACTGGAGACCTTTGGACTATCTTTAATCGGACTTTACTGGACTTTATCTTGCACTATATTGTTATCTTGTTATTCCCTTTAACATGTATTTGTACACTGGATAGCTCGATTGTAATCCTGTATAGAAACATAGAAAAATAGGTGCAGGAGTGGGCCAGTTGGCCCTTCGAGCCAGCACCGCCATTCACTGATCATGGCTGATCATCTAAAATCAGTACCCCGTTCCTGTTTTTTCCACATATCCCTTGATTCCTTTAGCCCTAAGCCCTTCAGCTCTAACTGTCTCTTGAAAACATCCAGTGAATTGGCCTCCACTGCCTTCTGTGGCAGAGAATTCCACAGATTCATAACTCTCTGGGTGAAAACGTTTTTCCTCATCTCAGTCCGAAATGGCCTACCCCTTATTCTTAAACTGTGATCCCTGGTTTCTGGACTCCCCCAACATCAGGAACATTTTTCCTGCATCTAGCCTGTCCAATCCTTTAAGAATTTTATATGTTTTATAAAATCCCCTCTCTTCCTTCTAAATTCCAGTGAACACTAGCCCAGCCGATCCATTCATCATATGTCAGTCCCGCCATCCCGGAAATTAACCTGGTGAACCTACGCTGCACTCCCTCAACAGCAATAATGTACTTCCTCAAATTAGGAGACCAAAACTGCACACAATACTCCAGGTGCGGTCTCACCAGGGCCCCGTACAACTGCAGTAGGACCTCTTTGGTCCTAAACTCAAATCCTCTCGCAATGAAGGCCAACATGCCATTCATTACCTTTCTTCACTGCCTGCTGTACCTACTTACTTTCAGTGCTGATGTACAAGCACACCCAGGTCTCGTTGCACCTCTCCTTTTCCTAATTTTGACACCATTCAGGTAATGTAGAATGTCTCCTAATACTCTCCTCCGTCTAGCAGACCTGGTTCTTACCCTCAACAACTTCTCCTTCGACTCCTCTCATTTTCTCCAAATCCAAGGCGTAGCTATGGGCACTCGCATGGGGCCCAGCTACGCCTACCTTTCTGTTGGGTACGTCAAACACTCACTGTTCCAAGTGTACACTGGCCCTATCCCCGAATTCAACCTTTGCTACATTGACGACTGCATCGGTGCTGCCTCCTGCACCCAGGTGAGACAGAGGTTCACTTGCTCCTCCTCCAACCTCATCTACTATAACCGCTGTTCCAGGTGTCAACCCCTGTACATCGGCGAGACCAAGCGCAGGCTCGGCGATCGTTTCGCTGAACACCTCCGCTCAGTCCGCCATAACCAACCTGATCTCCCGGTTGCTCAGCACTTTAACTCCCCCTCCCATTCCCAATGTGACCTTTCTGTCCTGGGCCTCCACTGTCAGAGTGATGCCCAGCACAATTTTCTCTCTCCCTCCTTTCTTAAAAAATGGAGCTACAGTACCCTCCATAATGTTTGGGACAAAGACCCAGAATTTATTTATTTGCCTCTATACTCCACAATTTGAGATTGATAATAGAAAAAAATCACGTGGTTAAAGTGCACATTGTCAGATTTTAATAAAGGCCATTTTTATACATTTTGGTTTCACCATATCAAAATTACAGCTGTGTTTTATACATAGTCCCCCCATTTCAGGGCATCATAATGTTTGGGACACATGGCTTCACAGTTGTTTCGAATTGCTCAGGTGTGTTTAGTTGCCTCCTTAATGCAGGTATAAGAGAGCTCTCAGCACCTCGTCTTTCCTCCAGTCTTTCCATCATCTTTGGAAACTTTTATTGCTGTTTATCAACATGAGGATCAAAGTTGTACCAATGAAAGTTAAAGGAGCCATTATGAGACTGAGAAACAACAATAAAACTGGTAGAGACAAACCTTACCAAAATCAACTGTTTGGAACATCATTCAGAAGAAAGAGAGCACTGGTGAGCTTACTAATCGCAAAGGGACTGGCAGGCCAAGGAAGACCTCCACAGCTGATGACAGAAGAACACTGATGGGGCGCTGGCTATTGAGGCTGGAGGGGGATTCACCGCCGGGGATGTGCACACATTCTCGGTGTCCGAGCATGACACAAGGTGGGCTCTGACGCGTGTGAACACGAGGAAAGCTGGAGGCCCAGATGGTATATCTGGGCGAGTACTAAAGTCTTGTGCTACTCAGCTTGCTCCAGTGCTCACCACAATATTTAACCTCTCCTTGGCAAAGTCCGTGGTCCCTGCATGCTTCAAAAGATCCATCATTGTACCGGTGCCAAAGAATGCCTCGCCAGCGTGTTTAAATGACTACCGACCGATGGCCCTCACCTTGGTTGTCATGAAATGCTTCAAGATGCTAATCAAGAAGCACATCTGTGCCCTCCTTCCTCGCAACATGGACCCATTACAGTTCGCATACCGCCCGAACAGGACCGCGGATGATGCGGTCTCCCAGGTTCTGCACACCGCTCTCTCTCATCTGGATAGCCAGAAGGGGGGTTATGTGAGGATGCTGTTCAGTGACTTTAGTTCAGCTTTCAATACCATAGTCCCCAGCAGACTGGCTGAGAAGCTGCTGGAACTGGGGCTTAGCACCCCTCTGTGTGCCTGGGTCCTGGACTTTCTCACCGCCAGGCCCCAAGTGGACAGGATGGGGGAACACACATCTAGCCCCCTCACCCTGAACATACGATTCCCCCCAGGGTTGCGTCCTTAGCCCCCTACTGTACTCCCTGTACACACATGACTGTGTGGCCAGGTTCAGCTCAAACTCCATCATCAGGTTTGCTGATGACACTGTGGTGGTGGGCCGGATCTCCAACAACGATGAGAAGGCCTACCGGGAGGAGGTGGCTGATCTGGCACTCTGGTGTCAGGACAATAGCCTCCTCTTGAATGTCACAAAAACTAAGGAGCTGATTGTGGACTTTAGAAGGGCTCAGCATCCAAGGATGTACACGCCACTGGAGATAAATGGGTCTACTGTGGATAGGGTGAGCAATTTTAAATACTTGGGAGTCCACATCAAAGAGGATCTGACATAGGCAACGCACATTGCCGCACTGGTGGGTAAGGCTAAGCAGCGCTTTTACCACCTTAGACAGCTGAGGAAATTCAGAGTGTCTCTGAGGATCCTTCATTGCTTCTACTCTGGGGCTGTAGAGAGCATCCTGTCCGGCAACATTACAGTCTGCTTTGGGAACAGCTCTGCCCAGGACAGGATGGCCCTGCAGAGAGTAGTGCGTTCGGCAGAACGCACCATGGGAACTACACTCGCCCCCCTGCAGGACCTATACATCAGGAGGTGCAGATCGAGAGCAAGCAAGATTATGAGGGACCCCTGCCACCCCAGCAACGGACTGTTCCAGCTGCTACGGTCAGGCAAACGCCTCCGCTGTCACGCTGTGAAAACGGAGAGGATGAGACGGAGTTTCTTCCCACAGGCCATCAGGACTGTTAACTTTTATAACTCCAGGGACTAAATTTTGTCTTCACTGTATTAACTGTATTAACTTTATTTATATGCTGTAACTGTAATTCTTTTTTTGTGCACAATCCGCAGGCATTGCCACTTTCATTTCACTGCACATCGTGTATGTGCATGTGACAAATAAACTTGACTTGACTTGACTTGACTTGAATTCTCTCTATAATAAAGAAAAATCGTCAAACACCTGTCCGACAGATCAGAAACACTCTTCAGGAGTCAGGTGTGGATTTGTCAATGACCACAGTCCGAAGAAGACTTCATGAACAGAAATACAGAGGCTACACGGCAAGATTCAAACCACTGGTTAGACGCAAAAATAGGATGGCCAGGTTACAGTTTGCCAAGAAGTACTTAAAAGAGCAACCACAGTTCTGGAAAAAGGTCTTGTGGACAGATGAGACGAAGATTAACTTATATCAGAGTGATGGCAAGAGCAAAGTATGGAGGTGAGAAGGAACTGCCCAAGATCCAAAGCATACC
Organism: Rhinoraja longicauda; assembly: GCF_053455715.1. Lineage (NCBI taxonomy): Eukaryota > Metazoa > Chordata > Chondrichthyes > Rajiformes > Arhynchobatidae > Rhinoraja > Rhinoraja longicauda. The sequence goes on along the minus strand of NC_135964.1, from coordinate 54,307,881 downwards.
ACCTCATCTGTGAAACACAATGGCGGGGGTGTTATGGCCTGGCCATGTATGGCCAGGGCCATCTTTACAGCATTATGGGCCCCGGGCAAAGCAGTGTACTGGGGCCCCTACGACAACTACTCACAGGAATAAAAATGTAAACACAATTTCACGAAACGACCAACACTAGGAATAAAAATCCTAAACACAATTTCACGACCCCTGTTGTCCCCCTCCCCAGTGCCCATTCTCAGACCCCCCCATTCTCTCTCCCCCAGACCAACTGTTACTCTCCGCCACCCCCCTTTCCCCAGCACCCCCATTTCCCCCACTCTCTCTTCCCCCCCACCACCAACCCACACCCTTGCTGTCCCCCTCCCCAGTCCCACTCTGCCTCCTCCCACCCCCACTCTCTCCTCCTCCCACCCTCCCCGTCTCCCCCACCGTTACTCTCCCCCACCCCCCTTTTCCTACCAAGCACTTAGCGATGGACTTAGGGTGCTACATTGTTGCGAAAAGCACTTACAGATCGCTGTGAGAAGCACTTAGGGATGGAAAAGCAAAGCACTTAGGGAGCTAATTGTTGCGAAACAGATCGCTGTGAGAAGCACTTAGGGATGGAAAATGTTGCGGAAAAAACACTTATTAAACCTACATTTTTAAAGTAGTATTTATTTATTGCAAGTCACTTAACATACACAGATCAGCATGGGGCCCCTATGCTCGTGGGGCCCCGGGCAAGTGCCCATCAGGCCCATGCGTTAAGACGGCCCTGTGTATGGCTGCTGAACGTACTGGCTTACTTATCTTCATTGATGATACAACTGCTGATGGCAGTAGCATAATGAATTCTGAAGTGTTTTGACACATCCTATCTGTTCAAGTTCAAACAAATGCCTCAAAACTCATTGGCCAGCAGTTCATTCTACAGCAAGCCAATGATCCCAAACATACTGCTAAAGCAACAAAGGAGTTTTTCAAAGCTAAAAAATGGTAAATTCTTGAGTGGCCAAGTCAATCACCCGATCTGAACCCAATTGAGCATGCCTTTTATATGCTGAAGAGAAAACTGAAGGGGACTAGCCCCAAAACAAGAATAAGCTAAAGAGGCTGCAATACAGGCCTGGCAGAGCATCACCAGAGAAGACACCCAGCAACTGGTGAAGTCCATGAATCGCAGACTTCAAGCAGTCATTGCATGCACAGGACAGGCAACAAAATACTAAACAGGACTACTTTCATTTACATGACATTGCTGTGTCCTAAACATTATGGTGCCCTGAAATGGGGGGACTATGTATAAACACTGCTGTAATTTCTACATGGTGAAACCAAAATGTATAAAAATGGCCTTTATTAAAATCTGACTGTGCACTTTGACCACATGTGATTTTTTCTATTACAAATCTCAAATTGTGGAGTACAGAGGCAAATAAATAAATGATGGGTCTTTGTCCCAAACATTACGGAGGGCACTGTACATTGGCTACCCTCTAGTCCATAGGAACTGATCCAGAGTCGAGAGAACATTGGAAAATGCTCACCAATACATCCACGATTTCTAGAGCCACCTCCTGGAGTACTCTGGGATGCAGACCATGAGGCCCTGGGGATTTATCTGCCTTCAGCCCCAACAGTTCACCTAACACCATTTCCTGACTGATGTGGATTCCCTTCAGTTCCTCCCTCCCACTAGAACCTCAGTCCCCTAGTATTTCTAGGAGATTGTTTGTGTCTTCCTATGTGAAGACAGAACCAAAGTACTCATTTAACTGTTCCTCCATTTTGTTGTTTCCCACTATAAATTCACCTGTCTCTGCTTGTAAGGGGCCTTCATTTGTCTTCACTAATCTTTTCCTTTTTACATATCCAAAGAAGCTTTTACAGTCAGTTTTTATATTTGCTGCAAGCTTTCTTTCATGCTCTTTTTCCCCGTGTTAATTTTTGTCCTCCTGTCGAGTTCTAAATAATAATAATAATAATAATAATATATTCCTTTATTTGTCCCACACCGGAGAAACTATGGAATGAAGGTGGGAAGAAACCTAGATATTCCATTTCTTTAGCAAGAATGATTCCTTATGCGTCATAAATATTTATGATTCTGTGATTCACTTTTCAAGGCCTGCTGGATCTTTCAGTTGCTGACCATTTTAACTCCCTTCCCAGTTCCATACCGACCTCTCTATCCTAGGCTTCCTCCATTGCCAGAGTGAGTCCACTGGCAGAACAGCACTCAGTGTATAGACAGAGTAACTCAGCGGGACAAGCAGCACCTCTGGGGAGAAGGAATGGGTGACGTTTCGGGTCGAGATCCTTCTTCAGACTGAACATTGAATTCTCCAATTTTAGGTAACTAACCTACCAACTACCCCTCTCTCTGTCCTATGCTCCCGTCTCACCCTGGTGCACATTTATTTCTCACTATCCTACCCCAGTCACTTTGCTCCTTCCCTCTCCTTCCTACATTCATCTCTAATTTATTCCCTCTCTTTCCCCTCCCCACTGCCCCCTTGCACCTTCCTCCTGACTTTACATTTTATTCCTCCTCTACTTATGTGACACTCTTTTGCCTCATTTTGGTCACTTACTCCACCCATCCACCAGTCATACGCCCCTCACCTGTCTCTACCTGTCACTTGCTGGGCTTAGCCCCACCCTCAGGCCTGTTTTCCAGCTTTCTCCGGCATACTTCAATCAGTTTGAAGAAGAGATCTGACCTGAAATGTTGCCTGTTCATTTCCTCCACAGATGGTGCTTACCCTTCCTCCAGAACTTTGTGTGTTATCTGATGTTTTAGTTTGGTTCCCTGAACCCAATAAACGTGCCCCTGACCCACTTAAGGTGCACTGAACAGAACAAATTGTGAGTGCCATACTTAGCTTCTAAATTGCATAACTTCCTCAAATCAGGAGTGCACACAGCACAGTCAATTGTTGAATCTAGCCTTGAAATGTCATGAACACTGCAAAATATTCCTAATGGACTTGAGTTTTCATTTGAACCTTGGGAACCCCAGTGTTATTGTTCTTTAAACATTGACATTAGCCTGAAGAATGTACATTGTGCATATGCACATTTTATATTGTGCAAATGACTGCAAAGCATTAACCTCAAAGACTTTGAAAGTAAAAGTGAATAGATTGCATTTGCTCTGATTTTCTCCAGGCATATTCACATGCATCAACCGGTTTTTACTCCAGAAATGCATTGATTGTAAAGCTGAACAGACATAATAATCTGTTATTACATCTGTTCTAATATTTGGTTGCCTTCACAATTTTATTTTGAGACAGTGCAGTTATATGAAAAAGGTTTTATGTAGTCGGAGACTCTGAAGGTATAATGATGTACACAGTATTAAAAATATTTTTTTAAATACAAAATGTTAGAGAAACACAGTGGGTCTGGCAGATCAGTGGAGGGAATGGACAGAACGTTTTGGTTGGGACCCTTCTTCAGGCTCACTGTAGTAAGGGGAATATGGCTGGAAAACTGACGTTTAGTTTAGAGATACAGCGCGGAAACAGGCCCTTTGGCCCTTTGGCCAACCAGCGATCCACGCATACTAACACTATCCTACACCCACTAGAGACAATTTTTACATTTACCCAGGCAATTAACCTACATACGACGTCTTTGGAGTGTGGGAGGAAACCGAAGATCTCAGAGAAAACGCATGCAGGTCACAGGGAGAACGTACAAACTCCGTACAGACAGCACTATAGTGTAGGGATTGAACCCGGGTCTCCGGCGCTGCATTCACTGTAAGGCAGTAACTCTACCGCTGTGCCAGCTGTGCCACCGTGATCGCTCAGTGTGCGGTAGGACCAAGCCAGGCAAGTGATAGGTAGATGCTGGTAAGGGGAAGGGTAGCCTTTGTCACTTACTCCACCCATCTGCAATACCCTCCCCCACCTCACCCGTGAGAAACCCATGGCAGCATTTCATATTTTGGGGGCAATAATCCGTGACTATTTCCAAGTGATTTGTGGTGCTTATTTTGTGAAAATAGACACGTTTTATTTTTTAAATTTCTGTATTTTGTTTTCCTCCAAAATAATTTCTCCTGAATCCAGAGAATAATGTTACAGAAATATAATGAGATACATTTGCGTAAGTCTGGATGCTCATTCTTAAAGATGTGCTGCTGTTTATTCTGTAGATTTTATTGATTGAACATTCAATAATTATTCACTATTCTGATTTTTGTGCCATTATCTTCATTGTTTAATTCTACTGGAAATATCTTTCCCGCTCTGTTCTTTTTGTCATAGGGCTGTTTACAAAAAACATTGGAACTTTGTTTCATTGTTGATTTGTTGAGTGAAATAAAATGCTTTTTTAATACCCTTAAATTCACTAAATTACTGTTAATCTAATATTGCCCTTTTCTGATCAAAATGATGACAAATGTTCAATTATATCGTAATAATGTTTTTAAAAAACACTACCTTTGCTTGGCTATCAAACCTACTCAATTTAGGAACTAATGATCCTGTAAATTTTTGTTCACAATGTTTACAAATACTTAACAGGTTTATATACCTCCAATACTATTTTATCAGCAGCATTATGCTGCAAAATAAACAGATTAATATCTGGATTCAAGTAGTATATTTGCGAATGTGCTATTCTATTTGCAGGTTCGATGTTTTGGTGTATCCTAATATAGGCCTGTTTCCGGCTGTATATATATGATATGATGATATGATAGTGGGTAATGTGTGATCCTGCGCACTCAACTGAAAAGCAGAAAGCTGCAAATGCTGGATATCTAACTGTTGACCCTTGCTTCAGTCTACAATTGCTCACAGGCAGAGATTTAGTGCTGTTTTGCCAGCAGGAGAACATTGATTGCTCAATATCATGTTCTGTTCATTAGAATAAATACCAGTTGTTAGCTGTCTTTGCTATCCTGCCATTGTGTGGAGTCAGCCAAAAGGAGAAAACATCATTTCTAACCTTCAGCTCCACATTTATGGGATGTGCCAACATAAGAGTGAATGCTGCTGGTGGAGACAAATATTTAGTTCAAGTGCATCCATCAGAAATATTAGTTCCTCTGCTGTGATCTGTGGCTATGGTTGGTAGTTTTGGAAATAAGCTCATTGTCAAAAAATTAACTCGGCAACCAGGTGAATAAGCAATACCAGCATTATTTCCCCAGTTTCTTTTGTAATATACTTGTCAATGATGTGTTAAATACCAAACTGTTAGAGGAACACAGTAGGACAGGCAGCATCTCTGGAGGGAAATGGACAGACGATGCTTTGGGTTGGGATCCTTCCTCCAACAGCTGAGTTACTCGAGCAGTTTATTTTTTACTCAAGATTCCAGCATCTGCAGTTTCTTGCGCCTTCACTTGTTGATCATAACAACTTCCTCTTGATCTCCTCTGATATAAATTATACCTGCTGAAACTGTGTATGGTTAAATCTGGTGCAAGTACAGTGGTTTCTTAAAATCAATCGGAGAAATTGTGTGTGTTTTTTAAAATCCTTTGCTCAATATTTTCAAAATCATTTCATTTCTTTTGAATATTATTTTTATTTTTTAACTGGTCCCCAACAGTGAATGTGAGAAGTATTCTGAAACATTCAATAACGGTGACAGCTATGGCAGATGGTGAATGCGGGGGCTGTCAAAGCTGTTCTATCAGCGCAGCCAGTCACTTATGCTCAGAGTAGCCCGAAACTCCACTGTGCTCCATTGGACTTCATTGATCAGTCAGCAGATCATAAGTATAAATGAGAATAAAACCATTTGGCCTTTTATGCCTACTGCACCATTCCATAGAGTCATGACTAATCTTCTATCTCAGTACTATTTTTCTGTACAAACCCCTTATTTCTTGATGCCCTTAATATCTAAATGTCTATCAATCTTAGCGAGACTCTCAACTGAAGACTGTCCTCAATCAAATGGATAGAAAGCAGCATGGTCTGGGGCAGTTGGCCAGAATTTCAGGATCCATATTAATTTTGTAAAACCTCCTGCAGGTGATAGTTACATTTAATTATCCTTCCCATGTACGTCTGGCTTAAAGTGGTTAAGTGGTCAACAGACCACAATCAGTATGAATTAGCAATAACACTTCCTCCTTGATGATCATCAGCATAGGGGCACCTCAAGGCTGTGTGCTCAGTCTCCTGTTCTACTCACTCTAAACCCATGACTGTGTAGCTGGATATAGTTACAAACCTATCTTTAAATTCGCTGATGACACTACCATTGTTGGACGAATTACGGGTAATGATGAGTCAGAGTAAAGGAAGGAGATCAATCGTCTGATTGAATGGTGCCAGAACAGCCTTACTCTCAATGTCAGTAAGAGCAAGGATAGATAGAAACATAGAAACATAGGTGCAGGGATAGGCCATTCGGCACTTTGCGCCAACACCGCCATTCAATATGATCATGGCTGATCATCCAAAATCAGTACCCCATATCCCTTAGCCCTAAGAGCTAAATCTAACTCTCTCTTGAAAACTTTCAGTGAATTGGCCTCCACTGCCTTCTGTGACAGAGAATTCCACAGATTCACAACTCTGGGTGAAAAGGTTTTTCCTCATCTCAGTCCTAAATGGCCTACTGCTTATTCTTCAACTGTGACCCCTGGTTGTGGACTCTCCCAACATTGGGAACGTTTTTCCTGCATTTACCCTGTCCAATCCTCTAAGAATTTTATATGTTTCTATAAGATCCCCTCATATCCTTCTAAATTCCAGTGAATATAAGCCTATTCAACCCATTCTTTTATCATATATCAGTCCCGCCATAGAAACAGAGAAACATAGAAAATAGGTGCAGGAGGAGGCCATTTGGCCCTTCAAGCCAGCATCGCCATTCATTGTGATCATGGCTGATCATCCACAATCAATAACCCTTGCCTGCCTTCTCCCCATATCCCTTGATTCCACTAGCCCCTAGAGCCAGGGCCGTCTTAACGCATGGGCCTGATGGGCACTTGCCCGGGGGCCCACGAGCATAGGGGCCCCATGAGCATAGGGGCCCCATGCTGATCTGTGTATGTTAAGTGACTTGCAATAAATAAATACTACTTTAAAAATGTAGGTTCAATAAGTGCTTTTTTCGCAACATTTTCGGTCACTAAGTGATTCTCATCCACAATCAATAACCCTTGCCTGCCTTCTTCCCAGATCCCTTGATTCCACTAGCCCCTAGAGCTCTATCTAGAGCTCTATCTTAAATCCATCCATTGATTTGGCATCCACTGCCCTCTGTGGCAGAGAATTCCACAAATTCACAACTTTCTGGGTGAAAAAGTTCCTTCTCACCTCAGTTTTAAATGGCCTCCCCTTTATTTTAAGACTGTGGTTCTGGACTCGCCCAACATTGGAAACATTTTTCCTGCATCTAGCTTGTCCAGTCCTTTTATAATTTAATATGGTTTCTATAAGATCCCCTCTCATCCTTCTAAACTCCAGTGAATACAAGCCTAGTCTTTTCAATCTTTCCTCATATGACAGTCTCGCCATCCCAGGGATCAATCTCGTGAACCTATGCTGCACTGCGTCAATTACAAGGATGTCCTTCCTCAAATTAGGAGACCAAAACTTTACACAATACTCCAGATGTAGTCTTACCAGGGCCCTATCCAAATGCAGAAGAACCTCTTTACTCCTATACTGAAAACCTCTCGTTATGAAGGCCAACATGCCATTAGCTTTCTTCACTGCCTGCTGTACCTGCACGCCAACTTTCAGTGACTGATGTACAAAGACACCCAGGTCTCGCTGCACTTCCCCCTTACCTAACCTGACACCATTGAGATAATAAGCTGCCTCGTTATTTTTGCCGCCAAAGTGGATAACCTCATATTTATCTATATTGTACTGCATCTGCCAGGCATCTGCCCACTCACTCAACCTGTCCAGGTCACCCTGCACCCTCCTAACATCCTCTCCGCAGTTCATATTGCCACCCAGCTTTATGTCATCTGCAAATTTGCTCGTGTTACTTCTAATTCCTTCATCCAAATCATTAAAATATATGGTAAACAATTGCGGCCCTAACACCGAGCCTTGTGGCACTCCACTCACCACTGCCTGCCATTCTGAAAAGGACCCGTTTACTTCTGCTCTTTGCTTCCTGTCTGCCAATCAATTCTCTATCCATGTCAACACTCTACTCCCAATACCATGTGCTCTAATTTTGCTCACTAATCTCCTGTGTGGGACCTTATCAAAGGCTTTCTGAAAGTCTAGATACACTACATCCACTGGCTCCCCTTCATCCATTTTACTTCACATTCTCAAAAAATTCCAGAAGATTAGTCAAGCATGATTTCCCTTTCATAAATCCATGCTGACTTATCCTTTTACTGCTATCCAAATGCACCATTATTACCTCTTTAATAATTGACTCCAGCATCTTCCCCACCACCGATGTCAGGCTAACTGGTCTGTAATTCCCCGTTTTCTCTCTCCCTCCTTTCTTACAATGTGGAGTTAGATTGGCTACCCTCCAGTCCACAGGACATGTTGGCCGGTGTGGGCAAGTTGGGCCGGTATAATGAGGGATTACTGTAGTGTTTTACAAGTATACCAAGCATACTTCTAATTTAATATGCAGTCTAAATGATCCTGATCTGATAAGGGGACTAGAGGTAAAAGAGCCATTAGGAGGCAGTGATCACAACATGATAAGTTTTACTCTGCAAATGGAAAGGCAGAAGGGAAAATCGGAAGTGTCAGTATTACAGTATAGCAAAGGGGATTACAGAGGCATGAGGCGGGAGCTGGCCAAAATTGACTGGAAGGAGGCCCTAGCAGGGAAGACGGTAGAACAGCAATGGCAGGTATTCCTGGGAATAATGCAGAGGTTGCAGGATCAATTTATCCCAAAGAGGCGGAAAGACTCTAAGGGGAGTAAGAGACACCTGTGGCTGACAAGGGAAGTCAAGGACAGCATAAAAATTAAGGAGAGGAAGTATAACATAGCAAAGAAGAGTGGGAAGACAGAGGATTGGGACTCTTTTAAAGAGCAACAAAAGTTAACTAAAAAGGCAATACGGGGAGATAAGATGAGGTACGAGGGTAAACTAGCCAATAATATAAAGGAGGATAGCAAAAGTTTTTTAAGTACGTGAAGAGGAAAAAAATAGTCAAGACAAATGTGGGTCCCTTGAAGACAGAAGCAGAGGAATTTATTATGGGGAACAAAGAAATGGCAGACGAGTTAAACCGTTACTTTGGATCTGTCTTCACTGAGGAAGATACACACAATCTCCCAAATGTTCTAGGGGCCGGAGAACCTAGGGTGATGGAGGAACTGAAGGAAATCCACATTAGGCAGGAAATGGTTTTGGGTAGACTGATGGGACTGAAGGCTGATAAATCCCCAGGGCCTGATGGTCTGCATCCCAGGGTACTTAAGGAGGTGGCTCTAGAAATAGTGGAAGCATTGGAGATCATTTTTCAATGTTCTATAGATTCAGGATCAGTTCCTGTGGATTGGAGGATAGCTAATGGTATCCCACTTTTTAAGAAAGAAGGGAGAGAGAAAACGGGTAATTATAAACCAGTTAGTCTGACATCAGTGGTGGGGAAGATGCTGGAGTCAATTATAAAAGACGAAATTGCTGAGCATTTGGATAGCAGTAACAGGATCATTCCGAGTCAACATGGATTTACGAAGGGGAAATCATGCTTGACAAATCTACTGGAATTTTTTGAGGATGTAACTAGGAAAATTGACAGGGGAGAGTCGGTGGATGTGGTGTACCTCGACTTTCAGAAAGCCTTCAACAAGGTCCCACATAGGAGATTAGTGGGCAAAATTAGAGCACATGGTATTGGGGGTAGGGTACTGACATGGATAGAAAATTGGTTGACAGACAGAAAGCAAAGAGTGGGGATAAATGGGTCCCATTCAGAATGGCAGGCAGTGACTAGTGGGGTACCGCAAGGCTCGGTGCTGGGACCGCAGCTATTTACAATATACATTAATGACTTGGATGAAGGGATTAAAAGTACCATTAGCAAATTTGCAGATGATACAAAGCTGGGTGGTAGCGTGAACTGTGAGGAAGATGCTATGAGGTTGCAAGGTGACTTGGACAGGTTGTGTGAGTGGGCGGATGCATGGCAGATGCAGTTTAATGTAGATAAGTGTGAGGTTATTCACTTTGGAAGTAAGAATAGAAAGGCAGATTATTATCTGAATGGTGTCAAGTTAGGAAGAGGGGATGTTCAACGAGATCTGGCAGTGAAGAAAGCCAATGGAATGTTGGCCTTCGTAACAAGAGGAGTTGAGTATAGGAGCAAAGAGGTCCTTCTACAGTTGTACCGGGCCCTGGTGAGACCGCACCTGGAGTACTGTGTGCAGTTTTGGTCTCCAAATTTGAGGAAGGATATTCTTGCTATTGAGGGCGTGCAGCTTAGGTTCACTAGGTTGATTCCCGGAATGGCGGGACTGTCGTATGTTGAAAGGCTGGAGCAATTAGGCTTGTATACACTGGAATTTAGAAGGATGAGGGGGGATCTTATTGAAACATATAAGATAATTAGGGGATTGGACACATTAGAGGCAGGAAACATGTTCCCAATGTTGGGGGAGTCCAGAACAAGGGGCCACAGTTTAAGAATAAGAGGTAGGCCATTTAGAACGGAGATGAGGAAGAACTTTTTCAGTCAGAGAGTGGTGAAGGTGTGGAATTCTCTGCCTCAGAAGGCAGTGGAGGCCAGTTCGTTGGATGCTTTCAAGAGAGAGCTGGATAGAGCTCTTAAGGATAGCGGAGTGAGGGGGTATGGGGAGAAGGCAGGAACGGGGTACTGATTGAGAGTGATCAGCCATGATCGCATTGAATGGCGGTGCTGGCTCGAAGGGCTAAATGGCCTACTCCTGCACCTATTGTCTATTGTCTATTGTCTAAGGCTGAACTTTTCTTCACCTAGAACCATCTATATAACTTCAGGGTGATTTCACCATAGTTGTTAACAAATGGGAACCTGAGCCAATGTACTTTCCTTCTCTTTGCTTATTCCAAAGTATTGTTTATTTAACACAAAAACCTACTCTGAATTATTGAGCAAATTGTTACTACTTCGATAAAATAGCTGTTCAGTAATTTGGCTGTGGAGAAGGTGATAAATAATATATTCAGTGCAGTTATGATCTGAATTTGATTTTCCTTTGCCATGCAAAAATTGAAGACAGCCATAAATCACTATTATTCAAATTTTGAAACCTTTGTTGTGTTCTGATCAAAAAGTATTTAAATTAATTGATTTTTATGGACTGCAACAGAAACTGCCATCCGTAAAGGTAATTGATATTTTCTATTTTACAGAGCAAGCTAATTCACACTTAGAAAGTCATATAGTTACAGCTATAAAAAAAAATGAATGTTGACAATTCAATTTCTTGATTATGGTTTTAGTTGCTCACTAAATTCTTTCTAAAAGCTCTATTTATTTACCACTATAATTTGGTGCTGCGACCTATCCCCATGCTTGAATAGCTGATATTCTCCAGTCTTGGCAATACAATCTCCTTCATTTCTGTACAATGCAACCACATCTTTCCTGTGTTATTGTGGCCACTACTTCAACTGTGGCCCTCAAGTATTGTTTACCCTTATCCTTTCTTCTATGCTATGCCTCAGCTAACAAAGGAAAGCACTGCATATGTCTTTTAACTTTCACATTGATCTATCCTGCTCCCTCGAAGGATCTGGGGACACACAGATGTACACCGATCAGCCAAAACATTATGACCTGATGAGCCAAAACATTATGACCACTTGCCTAATATGTGTTGGTCCTCCGTGTGCAGCCCCATAGGCAGCAGGGTGTGACACACTGTGTATTGTGACACATTCCTCCCATGACCATCATTAACATTTTCTTGTGCCACCTTCTGTCGGTTCAGACCGGACGGGATAGTCTTCGTTGCCCTCACGCATCGATGAGCCTTGGGCGCCCAACACCCTGTCGCCGGTTTGTGGTTTGTCCCTCCTCAGACCACTGTCGTTAGGTACTTACCACTGCTGACCAGGAGCACCCCACAAGCCTTGCCGTTTCAGAGATGCTCTAATCCAGACGTCTGGCCATAACAATTTGGCCCTTGCCAAAGTAGCTCAGGTCTTTACTCCTGCCCATTTCTCCTGCATCCAACACATCAACTTCAAGAACTGACTGTTCACTTGCTGCCTAATATATCTCACCCCTTGACAAGTGCCATTATGCAAGATAATCAATGTTATTCACTTCACCTGTCAGTGGTCATAATGTTTTGGCTGATCGGTGTATATATGTTCTTCAACACTTCTCAATATCTATCCATTTAATTGTGTGTTCACACATATTTTTGCACCCCTCCAAATGTATTACTATCACACTTCTCTGTCTTATGTTCCATTCCCTCCACCAACCATTGCTCATCCCATTATAGTAAGCATCCTCTGCCCCCCTTTCCAAAGCCTCCACATCCCTCCTGTATTGGACGACAGAACCGCATGCAATACTCCAAAGTGGCTTAACCAAAGTCCAAAAAAGCTGCACTGTGACTTTCAGACTTTAATACTCAATGCCCTGACCTATGAGGACATGCATACCATATGCCTTTCTACCACTCTCTAGTTGTTTTGCCACTTTCAGTAAGTTATGGACTTGGACACCAAGATTCCCCTGCACGTCAAATACTATTAATGGTCATGCCATAAATGTTATATTTTCCCCTTACATGTGACCTCCCAAAGTGCAACACCACACTTGCTCGGACTAAACTCCATCTGACATTTTTCCACCCATTCCTATAGCTGATCTGTATCCCGCCATATGCATTGACAACCTTCCTTACAGTCCGTGAGCCCAGCAATCTTGTTGTATTTTGCAAACATACTAACCAACCCATCTATGTTTATGTCCAAGTCACATATATATTATAGACCTCCAGCCTAAATATTGACCTTCCACCACACCCTCTGTCATCTATCAATAAGCCACTTATGAAGCCATATGACAAAGTTACTGTTGATCCCATGCAACTTCATTTTCTGGATCAGCCTACCATGGGGGACTTTATCAAATGCCTTACTATAATCCACATAGACAATGTCCACTGCCCTATCCTCATTGATAACCTCCTCAAAAAACTCGATCATGGTGGTGAGGCACGAGCTGTCGCATACAATGCCATGCTATAACTATCTGTACCTTTTCTGTAGTTGTAACACTATTTTCTGCATTCATTTTATTTTCTCTTTTGCACCGATGTGCTCATGTACAGTATTACACTCACACGTATAATTTGCCTAGATAGCATGCAAAACAAAGATTTTCTTTGCATCTTGGTACAGTGCCCTCCATAATGTTTGGGACAAAGACCCATCATTTATTTATTTGCCTCTGTACTCCACAATTTGAGATTTGTAATAGAAAAAAATCACACGTGGTTAAAGTGCACATTATCAGATTTTAATAAAGGCCATTTTTATACATTTTGGTTTCACCATGTAGAAATTACAGCAGTGTTAATATATAGACCCCCATTTCAGGGCACCATGATGTTTGGGACACAACAATTTCATGTAAATGAAAGTAGTCCTGTTTAGTATTTTGTTGCCTATCCTGTGCATGCAATGACTGTTTGAAGTCTGCGATTCATGGACATCACCAGTTGCTGGGAGTCTTCTCTGGTGATGCTCTGCCAGGCCTGTATTGCAGCCATCTTTAGCTTATGCTCGTTTTGGGGGCTAGTCCCCTTCAGTTTTCTCTTCAGCATATACACCGATCAGCCAAAACATTATGACCACTGACAGGCAAAGTGAATAACATTGATTATCTTGTTACAATGGCACCTTTCAAGGGGTGGGATATATTAGTTTAGTTTAGAGATACAGCGTGGAAACAGGCCTTTCGGCCCACCGGGTCCACACTGGCGAATCCCACACATTAACACCGTAGGGCAGCAAGTGAACAGTCAGTTCTTGAAGTTGATGTGTTGGATGCAGGAGAAATGGGCAGGAGTGAAGATCTGAGCGACTTTGACAAGGGCCAAATTGTTATGGCCAGACAACTGGGTCAGAGCATCTCTGAGACGGCAAGGCTTGTGGGGTGCTCCCAGTCAGCAGTGGTGAGTACCTACCGACAGTGGTCCGAGGAGGGACAAACCACAAACCGGCGATAGACAGGGTGTTGGGCGCCCAAGGCTCATCGATGCGCGAGGACAACAAAGGCTATCCCGTCTGGTCCGAACCGACAGAAGGTCTACTGTGGCACAAGTCACAGAAAATGTTAATGATGGTCACTGGAGGAATATGTCACAATACACAATACACAGCATATTTGGCATGTGGTCAGAATGTTTTGGCTCATCAGCTCATCAGCGTGTACTCGCTGGAATTTAGAAGATTGAGGGGGGATCTTATAGAAACTTACAAAATTCTTAAGGGGTTGGACAGGCTAGATGCAGGAAGATTGTTCCCGATGTTGGGGAAGTCCAGAACAAGGGGTCACAGTTTAAGGATAAGGGGGAAGTCTTTTAGGACCGAGATGAGAATTTTTTTTTTCACACAGAGAGTGGTGAATCTGGAATTCTCTGCCACAGAAGGTAGTTGAGGCCAGTTCATTGGCTATATTTAAGAGGGAGTTAGATGTGGCCCTTGTGGCTAAAGGAATCAGGGGGTATGGAGAGAAGGCAGGTACGGGATACTGAGTTGGATGATCAGCCATGATCATATTGAATGGCGGTGCAGGCTCGAAGGGCTGAATGGCCTACTCCTGCACCTATTTTCTATGTTTCTATGTCATAATGTTTTGGCTCATCAGTGTAAAAGGCATGCTCAATTGGGTTCAGATCGGGTGATTAACTTGGCCACTCAAGAATTAACTATTTTTTAGCTTTGAAAAACTCCTTTGTTGCTTTAGCAGTATGTTTGGGATCATTGTCTTGCTGTAGAATGAACCGCCGGCCAATGAGTTTTGAGGCACTTGTTTGACTTGAGCAGATAGGATGTGTCTACTATACACTTCAGAATTCATTATGCTGCTGCCATAAGCAGTTGTATTATCAATGAAGATAAGTGAGCCAGTACCTTCAGCAGCCATACATGGCCAGGCCATAACACCCTCACCACCGTGTTTCACTGTTGAGGTGGTATGCTTTGGATCTTGGGCAGTTCCTTCTCTCCTCCATACTTTGCTCTTGCCATCACTCTGATATAAGTTAATCTTTGTCTCATCTGTCCACATGACCTTTTTCCAGAACTGTAGTTGCTCTTTTAAGTACTTCTTGGCAAACTGTAACCTGGCCATCCTATTTTAGCGTCTAACCAGTGGTTTGAATCTTGCCGTGTAGCCTCTGTATTTTTGTTCATGAAGTGTTCTGCGGACTGTGGTCATTGACAAATCCACACCTGACTCCTGAAGAGTGTTTCTGATCTGTCGGACAGGTGTTTGGGAATTTTTCTTTATTATAGAGAGAATTCTTCTGTTATCAGCGGTGGAGGTCTTCCTTGGCCTGCCAGTCCCTTTGCGATTAGTAAGCTCACCCGTGCTCTCTTTCTTCTTAATGATGTTCCAAACAGTTGATTTTGGTAAGCCTAAGGTTTGGCTGATGTCTCTGACTGTTTTATTCTTGTTCCTCAGTCTCATAATGGATTCTGTGACTTTCATTGGCACAACTTTGGTCCTCATGTTGATAAACAGCAATAAGCTGCGGCTCACTTGCAATCCGTTTGTCCTTTGTGTTTTTTGTCTTTATTGTAGTGTTTAGATGTGATGTAGTGTTTTTTGTGGTTGTGTACTATGTGTGTGGGGGGGGGGGGGAACTGTAAAATTGTCTCTTCCGAACGGAGAACCGTCCCTTTTTTCCGGGTGGTGTCTCCATTCCCGCTGCGGCCTACCATTGGCCAAACACCTGGAGCTGGCAGCCTCCAGCTGGGACCACCTGGGCTCTGGTTCGCAGAGCCCGCGGACTGGACTTACCATCTGCGGAGCTGGCTGCCTTCGGTGGCTGTGGTGGCGCTGCAAGTGCGGCTGCGACTCGCCTTCGGAGGCTCCGGCCGCGGGCCGCGTGGATATCGGAAGCTCGCAGGCCCCTGGGTGGGGGCCGACCGGGAGCTCCGGCAGCGGCAGTGTCTTCACCCGCCCCGAATGGCGGGGCTTGGGTCGGCCCGCAGCGGATCTTTTTCTTTGCCCGCCAGTCCCATGCCCCCTCCATTTTCTCCCAAACATTTTGTTTCACATGGTGATCTATTTATTTTGGTTCTTTTACCACCTGCTTACACAGTTCAGTTTAGTTTATTGTTCAGTTTAGTTTCTTGTCACGTGTTCCGAAAAGCTTTTGTTGCGTGCTATCCAGTCAGCAGAAAGACAACACATGATTACAATCGTGCTATTTACAGAGTATAGATATGTGATAAGGGAATAATGTTTAGTGCAAGGTAAAGCCAGCAAAGCCCGATCAAGGATAGTCCGAGGGTCACCAAAGAGGTAGATAGTAGTTCAGAGAGGTAGATAGTACTTCACATAGGGATGATATCCTTCTCATAGCTTCACAACCATTACAACCCTCAGGCAGCCAGTTAATCATGGTGTATATCTTTGGACCATGGGATGAAAGCAAATGACCCAGAGGAAACGCACTTGGTGAGGGGCATATCATGCAGATTCCGCACAGATAATACAGGATCAAACCTTGAACTGGTTTCATAGGTATAGAAAGATGACCTATGTACAAATACATTTGGTTTTGTTCAGTCAGCTTTGATTAATGTACTTGCGTATCTGCAATTGCATGCTCCTTCATTTAAAAATGGAAATAAAAGTTACAGTATCTGCAGAGATTTATAGCAGAAGATAGAAATAGGAACTGACAAATTTTCTCTTATTCTTGACCCATTATTCATAAAATCATGGCTAATCTTTTACTGAAGTGCCACTTTCTTGCACGTCTGCTATCTCTTGATATTTAAATATCTATCGATCTTGAATATACTCAGAAATGAAGCTCCCATAGTCTTTTTGTGTCGTAAATTCTACAGAACCACTATCCTCTAGGTGAAGAAATATCCTCTCATCTCAGTTTTGAATGGCTTGACCCCTATATTTGAAACTATCCAAGTCAAGGAAAACACCAATTCCATTTCTAACCTGTGAAGCCCCAGAAGAATGTATGTACTAGTCAGGTTGCCTCTTGAACCTCTGATGACTAACATCAGAGGGCTAGCTAGTCTGCTTGATCTGTCCTAGTATGAAAATATTGTAGGGACATACGGATTAGCTAGGGGGTCTCGAACCCTCGGATTGGCTGGCGGGTCATGAGGTGCGGCAGCGCGGGGAATTCGTCAGTCTGGCGCCAAACTCTGGAGATTAGGTTGTAGTTAGTGTGTGTCCTGAACTAAAGTGTGTTGCGGTTTGTCACGGGTTTTGAACTGCAGAATAAACTCCGTTGGCAACATCACCCAGTTTCGGACTCACTACATTGGTGACCTCGAGACGTGAGCTGAAGATCACAACAGCATGTCGCAGATGGGAGCGAGCGCGAGCGGCGTTCACCTACCGCCGTTCTGGGCCCATCAGCCGCACCTGTGGTTCGTACAAGCAGAATCCCAGTTCCATCTTAAGAGGGTGGAGGAAGACCAGGAGAAGTTCCACCACCTGGTGATCTGTCTACAGCCGGAGGTGGCCGCGCGGGTGGGTCGGTATCTGACCAACCCTCCCCAAACCGAGGAGTATGTGGGGCTCAAGAGGCTCCTACTGAGGACTTTCGGTTGGAGCCAGAACCAGCGGGCTCTGAAGCTCCTCCATTTACCAGAGCTGGGGGAGCGGCTACCGTCGGCGTTGATGACTGAGATGCTGACCTTGGTGGGCGACCATCAGCCGTGCATGATTTTTGAAGCGGCTTTTCGGGAGAAACTGCCGAGAGACGTCAGGTTAGTGTTGGCGGACGTCTCGTTTGAAGACCCGGTAGCGTTCGCCGAGAAAGCCGACGCGCTCGTCACGGAGCGTCCCACCCGAGACGACTCGGTTAATCGAGTTTCGAGGCCCAGTGGCAGTCGGCTGAGCGGCCGGGAGGGCGGCGCATCGGCCGCCATTTCGCAGTCAGCCCGCCAAGAAGGGGCTGCAGCACCTGCTTATTGGCAGCGGGCGCAAGCAACAGGGCCGCACAGACGCGGCTGGTGTTTCTTCCATAAGCGGTGGGGCAGTGAGGCCCGAAGTTGCAGGGCCCCGTGCTCGTTTCCGGGAAATGCCTCGGCCGATCGAATGTAGAGGCAGTCTCGATCGGTCGCAACTGCCGCCTCTACGCTACGGATCAAGGCACCGGGACCGTCTTTCTGGTTGATATGGGAGCGGTCGTGAGTATTGTGCCCCCCTACGACTGTGAAGTTCGAGCGGGTGGGAAGGGCCCGCCCCTCATTGCGGTGAACGGCAGCCCCATCCGCACTTACAGTAAAAGGGCCATGTCCCTGTCCTTCGAGTCCAGGACCTACCGTTGGGATTTCATCGTTGCGGATGTGGGCCAGGCCATTTTAGGCGCGGATTTCCTCTGGGCTATTTCGTTGGTCGCAGACGTCCGCGGGAGGGGCCTACAACCCACGGCTAGCAGTACGGAGCCTGCTACTCCTCCAAGCGCCACCCCACCCAGCCCGGCGATCCAGGCCATCGCCACGGCTCCCGGTCAGTTTGATGCGGTCCTCGCCGACTTCCCGCAGCTCCTCGTTCAGCGGTTCGATGCACCTTCCGAGAAGCATGGAGTCGTCCATTTCATCCCTACCGAGGGGTCGCCGGTTTTTGCCCGGGCGCGGCGCCTCCCACCCGACAAGCTGGCCATGGCTCGGGAGGAGTTCCTCAACTTGGAAAGGCTGGGGATTGTTCGGCCTTCAAGTAGTCCGTGGGCATCCCCCTTGCATATGGTCTCCAAAGCATCTGGGGGGTGGAGACCATGTGGGGATTTACGACGACTCAACGCGGCAACACGGCCGGACCGCTACCCGATCCCTCACATACAGGACTTCTCAGCTAGCCTGGAGGGGGCTACAATTTTTTCCAAGATCGATTTGGTGCGGGGATATCATCAGATCCCGGTCCACCCGCCGGACATTCCAAAGACGGCTACGATAACTCCGTTCGGGTTATTTGAGTGGTTGCGCATGCCTTTCGGTCTTAAAAACGCGGCCCAGGCATTCCAGCGTCTGATGGACCGTGTGGGTCGAGGTTTGCCTTTCATGTTTATTTACCTCGATGACATTTTAGTTGCCAGCCTTTCGGTCCAGGAGCACCTTGTCCACCTCCGCACAGTATTCCAGAGGCTGCAAGACCACGGCCTGATCCTCTACCCGTCCAAATGCCAATTCGGCCTGTCAGCGGTAGATTTTCTGGGTCACCGGGTTACACCGGCCGGTGCCACTCCTTTGCCCGCTAAGGTGGACGCACTCCGCTCTTTCCCCCGCCCTACCACCATCAAGGGCCTGCAGGAATTCGTGGGCATGGTGAACTTTTATCACCGGTTCGTTCCTGCAGCAGCTCGGATCATGCGCCCCCTTTTTCAATGCCTCCCGGGTAACCCCGCTGAGTTGGTATGGTCCTCAGCTGCAGAGGCGGCTTTTGCCGCGGTCAAACAGGCCCTCGCCAACGCCACCATGCTCGTGCACCCTCGCTCCTCCGCCCCCACGGCTCTGACGGTGGACGCCTCAGACGTGGCAGTGGAAGGGGTTTTGGAGCAGCAGGTCGACGGTCACTGGCAGTCCCTGGCGTTTTTCAGCCGGCAGCTCACTCGACCTGAGCTCAAATACGGTGCGTTTGATAGGGAGCTCCTGGCCCTCTATTTAGCGGTCCGCCACTTCCGGTATTTTTTGGAGGGCCGCTCTTTTGTTGCCTACACGGATCACAAACCTCTAACATTCGCTTTTTCTAAGGTTTCTGATCCGTGGTCGGCTCGCCAGCAGCGACCCTTATTTCGGAGTTCACCACCAATGTCCGTCATATTGCGGGTAGGCTTAACGCCATTGCCGACGCCCTGTCCCGGCCGGCCATTCCCTCCGTGGCCGCGGTAGGGGGTGAGGTGGATTTCCAGGAGCTAGCGGAGGCTCAGAGCCTGGAAGGAACTGCCGCAGCGTACGCCTCCACAACCTCGAGGCTGCGTTTGGAACAGGTGGCGTACGGCCCCACAGGTACCAAGTTGTGGTGCGACGTTTCCCTTCCACGCCCTCGCCCGGTGGTGCCGACCGCCCTGCGGCGTAAGGTTTTCGAGGCCATTCATGGCCTGGCACACCCGTCCATCAGGGCGACTTCAGCCATGGTGGCCGCCCGATTTGTCTGGCACGGCCTGCGGGGAAGCAGGTGGCAGCCTGGGCACGCGCCTGCATCCCGTGCCAGACATCCAAGGTCCATCGCCATGTCCAGCCCCCATACCAGAAATTCGAGGTTCCCCCCGTCCGTTTTTACCACATCCATGTGGATTTGGTTGGCCCGTTGCCCTACTCCAGGGGCTATACTCATCTGCTGACGGTGGTCGATCGTTTTACACGTTGGCTGGAGGCGCTCCTGTTGTCGGACACCTCGGCGGCCTCCTATGCACGGGGCCCTGGCGTTGCATTGGGTGGCCCGTTTCGGCATCCCGGCTATCATCACCACGGATCGGGGGGCCCAGTTCACCTCGTCCCTCTGGGCCGCGCTGGCACAGCTGTATGGGTCTCGCTTGCAGCAGACCACCGCCTATCATCCCCAAGCCAACGGGATGGTAGAGTGCTTCCACCGGCAGCTGAAGGCGTCCCTCTGTGCCCGCCTGACCGGCCACGATTGGGCTGACCAGCTGCCTTGGGTCCTCCTCGGCATTCGCACGGCCCCGAAGGCTGAGCTGCGCACATCCTCGGCCGAGCTCGTCTACGGTTCGCCCCAGCGTGTGCCGGGTGACATTCTTCCCTCCACTCCCGCCTTGCCGCCGTCCGTCCCGTCGGTTTTGGGTTCCCTCCGGGCGCGGGTGGGGTCTCTGGCTCCAGTCCCGGCCTCCAGTCACGGAAGCACGGCAGTGCACGTCCCGTCGGACTTGCGGGACTGTGAGTTTGTGTTCCTCCGAAGGGATTCCCACCGCCCCCCTTGCCCCCCTCTTCAGCCGGTTTACCAGGGCCCGTTCCAGGTGCTGAAAAGAGGGACTGTCACCTTCACCTTACAGGTGGGAACTCGTCAGGAGCTCGTTTCAGTATCCCGCCTCAAGCCGGCCCACTTGGACCAGGACCGCCCCGTGTTGGTGGCCCAACCTCCTCGCCGGGGCCGACCTGTGGCCGCCCCACTTGTCCCGCCAGTGGCGTCCTGTTTGCCACCTCTCGGCCCCCCGCCGCCTACGGCTGGGCCCAGGCCGCCGTTGTCGATCAAGCGTCCCCCGTCGCCTACACCTGCAGGCCTCTCCCCTCCAGTGGCCCCTCCATCGCCTCCAGCGGCGGTGCCCTCCCCGCCTCCTGTCACGCTGGCGGTATCGGCCTCCCCTCGCCGTACGCGTTCCGGGCGGGAGGTCCGGGCACCCGTGAGGTATGGTTTCGAGGGTTCTGGGGGGGGTCATGTAGGGACATACGGATTGGCCAGGGGGTCTCGAACCATCGGATTGGCTGGCGGGTCACGAGGTGCGGCAGCGCGGGGAATTCGTCAGTCTGGCGCCAAACTCTAGAGATTAGGTTGTAGTTAGTGTGTGTCCTGAACTAAAGTGTGTTGCGGTTTGTCACGGGTTTTGAACTGCAGAATAAACTCCGTTGGCAACATCACCCAGTTTCGGACTCACTACAATATCACCAATACAGAAATTGATCTGCCAAACTTTTAGTGCACTCCTATTGCAAATATAACATTTCTTATACAGGGAAGCATACTTGTACATAGTGTTCTCGATGCAGTCTCAGCGAGGTGCTTTATAATTGAAGCAAAATATCCCTACTCTTGCACCCAAATCCTTTTGTAATGAAGGCAACATAGATTGCCTTCCTATTGTTTGCTGAACCTTGCATGTTAACTTGGCGCCATACTGTACGGAGACACATAGGACCCACTGAATACCAATATCCTCAATCATTCACCATGTAGAAAATACTCTGCCTCGCTTTATTTTTTAACCTTTGTGGGCGGCTCCATATTTTCTCACCTTACTTTTCAACTCTATCCCTTGTTCATTCACTTGTTCTGTTTATATACCCCAAAGGCCCTCTGAATGATTCTCACAGCTCAGACTGCCTGATACATTTTTCTCATGCACTCCCGCAACGATGTCCTGGAGTAGTCTGTATGCTATGACGTGGAAGGTATACATGTAAGTTGAATTAACAAAATACAACAATGAGCCTAAGCATTATGACCACTGACAGGTGAAGTGAATAACATTGGTTATCTTGTTACAATGGCACCTGTCAAGGGGTGGGATATATTAGGCAGCAAGCGAACAGTCAGTTCTAGATGTGTTGGATGCAGGAGAAATGGGCAGGAGTAAAGACCTGAGCGACTTTGACAAGGGCCAAATTGTTATGGCAGACGACTGGGTCAGAGCATCTCTGAAATGGCAAGGCTTGTGGGGTGCGCCCGGTCAGCAGTGGTGAGTACCTACCAACAGTGGTCCGTTGAGGGACAAACCACAAACCGGCGACAGGGTGTTGGGCGCCCAAGGCTCATCGATGCACGAGGACAATGAAGGCTATCCCGTCTGGTCCGAACCGACCGTGGGAAGACGACACGACGGTGGAGGGAGTGTGATGCTCTGGGCGATGTTCTGCTGGGAAACCCTGGGTCCGGCCATTCATGTGGATGTCAATTGGACACGTGTCACCCACCTAAACATCATTGCGGACCAGGTACACCCCTTCATGGCAATGGTATTCCCTGTGGCCTCTTTCAGCGATAATGCGCCCTGCCACACGGCACACATTGTTCGGGAATGGTTTGTATTCACGGTGTTGTCCTGGCCTCCAAATTCTCCAGATCTCAATCCGATTGAGCATCTGTGGGATGTGCTGGATCGACAAGTCCGATCCACGGCGGCTCCACCTCGCAATTTACAGGACTTGAAGGGTCTGCTGCTAATGTTTGGTGCCAGATACCACAGGACACCTTCAGGGGTCTTGTAGAGTCCATGCCTCGATGGGTCGGCGCTGTTTTGGCGGCACACGGAGGACCAACAGCATATTAGGCAGGTGGTCAAAATGTTGCTATTGAGGGCGTGCAGCGTAGGTTTACTAGGTTAATTCCCGGAATGGCGGGACTGTCATATGTTGAAAGACTGGAGCGACTAGGTTTGTATACACTGGAATTTAGAAGGATGAGAGGGGATCTTATCGAAACGTATAAGATTATTAAGGGGTTGGACATGTTAGAGGCAGGAAACATGTTCCCAATGTTGGGGGAGTCCAGAACCAGGGGCCACAGTTTAAGAATAAGGGGTAGGCCATTTAGAACAGAGATGAGGAAAAACTTTTTTAGTCAGAGAGTTGTGAATCTGTGGAATTCTCTGCCTCAGTGGAGGCCAATTCTCTGAATACATTCAAGAGAGAGCTAGATAGAGCTCTTAAGGATAGCGGAGTCAGGGGGTATGGGGAGAAAGCAGGAACGGGGTACTGATTGAGAATGATCAGCCATGATCACATTGAATGGCGGTGCTGGCTCGAAGGGCCGAATGGCCTACTCCTGCACCTATTGTCTATTGTCTATTGTTTTTGGCTGATCGGTGTGTATATTGTCCACTGTATAAATATGTCTATTGAGTTTTTGGAGAGAAATCTAGCTTTAGACGTATTGGAACTTGTTTAGACTATTTGGACACTCAAGACTGTTCTTTATTCAGTTAAACCACGGCGGTCTAAACTTCAACCATGTATCGAACTGTACCGTGGTACACGTGACACATAAAGCACCATACCACACATATACCGTACAGTATGGCGCCATTTTCATGTCCCAGTTGTTGCAAGCGCAGGGACCTTGATCTGACCATGAAGTTCTGGCGGCGTAGCAGTGTCGGCCTGGCCAAGCGTAGCCCTGGTGTCCACCACCCTGAGAGATATCTTTGGAGAAGACTGCTCTTTTTGAAATAATCCCAAAAGTCAAAGATCCTTTGGGATTATTTGACTTGATATGAGCACTAATGGTGTATTAGTTTAACATGCTACACAAAACATAGCACCTTCCAGAATGACATGTTCTACCAACATTTCTCTGTAATTCATCTTTGAGGAAACAAAGAGGTTAAGTCCTTGTCATTCCATATTCTTTCTTCTCTTCACATACAACATTTTTGATTGCAACAATGATATTTGATGTTTCCAATAAAATTATGCTCAACCATTTAATTCCATAAAATATGTGATCTGAAATAGGCTGTGTACTGTATCAGCCCTTGTGGCTGTAAGTATTTTAGGATTTGGAATGAGAAGGTAAATGATTCACTTAAAACTTTTACACTGTTATTAAATGTAATTTTCAGATTACTGCAACATTTAAATCTGACAATCTATAAAATCAACTCTGTCCCTGTGTAATGACACAAGAAAGAAGAGAATGTTTGCTTCAGGTTACCTTGGGCTAGTTATTTTTCTGTGGTTTGTTTATCTTAATTCAACAGGGAGTCAACCCAGTGGTTATTCACGCATTAGGATCACAGAGTTATTCAACACAGAAACAGGCCCCTTGGCCTCTCATCCATGCCGATCAAAGTACAGAGCTGAGGTAGTTGCCAGTTGCAAGCATTTGGCCCATATCCCTCTAAACCATTGCTATCCATGTACCTGTTAGAATGTTTTGTAAACAGTGAAATTGTACCTGCCTCCACCACTTCCTCTGGCAGCTCATTCTACATACCCATTAGCCTCTGCGTGAAAAAAATGCCCCTCAGGTCTCCTTTAAATCTATCTGCTTTTACTTTAAAACCTATGCCCTTTAGTTTCAGATTCACCTCCCCGAGGAGCTCAATGTATTCCATGCACACTTTGAACAGAAGGTCAGCAGAATGGTGCCAGCCTGACCATTAGCTTCAGGTGCATTTGTGCTCATGGTCACTGTGGTAAATGTCAGATCAACTTTCCTGAGGGTGAAGCCAAGGAAAGCAAATGGCCCTGGCTGTGTCCTTAGAACTTGTGCGAAGCAGTTGACAGGCATATTCTACTGATTCCAATCAGAGGATCCCACCTGCTTTAAGAAGACCATTATCATCCTGGTGCCAGGTTAGCGTGCCTTAATGACAATTGTTCAGTGGCTCTGACATCCACCATCATAAAATGCTTTGAGAGGCTGGTCATCGTGCACGTTAACTCCAGCCTGCAAGACAGTTGTGATCCACCGCAATTCGCCAATTGCCACAACAGGTCTACGGCAAATGCCATCTCCCTGACCAAGCGCTCATCCCTGGAACATCTGGATGGGGACACCATCAGACTCCTATTTATTGACTATAGCTTTGCCTTCAACACTATAATCCCAACCAAATTCATCTCCAAACTTTTGAACCTAGGCATCAGCATTCCCCTTTACAGCTGGTTAATTGACATTATGATAATGCAAACTTTCTCCATGATAATTGTCACTGTCGTTGCCCTGCAAGACTGCATTCTCTGCCCTTACGCTACTCACTGCACACTCACGGCCAAATTCTGCTCAAACTCCATTAAACAATTTGCAGATGACACCACCATAGTTTGTCAGAACATGAACAATGGTGAGACGAAGTACAGAAAGGTGATAGAGTTTTGTAACATGGTGTCAAGACAACAACTTCGCCCTCAACTTTAGCAAGTAGAAGGAGCGAGCTGTTGACTTCAGGAAACTGGGTGCTGTACACGCCCCAGTCAGCAACAATGCAGCTGATGTAGAGATGTTCAGAGATGTTCAAACATTCAAGTTCCAAGGCGTAAATATTAACAACAATTTGACCATACATTGGGGCTCTGGATAATTTATTATATTACCAAGTAGCATCTAATTGTATGCTGGATTATCAATAAGGATAATATCCAAGAGTCCTGAAAATTATTTAGTCAGTCACTACCAAAGTCCTGAGTGTGTCAAATTAAGTGTTTTTCTTATTACAGATGAAATTATATGCAATTCTTTTGACATCACACCCAGCCTGCGTGCACATTTTGTATTGGCATTTGCAAGACAGTGCTAAATATTTTAGACTTTAGCGATGCTGCAAGGGAACAGGCCTTCAGCCCACTGAGTCCGCGCCGACACGGCGATCACCCTGGACACTAACACTATCCCACACACTAAGGACAATTTACAATTTTGCCAAAGCCAATCAACCTACAAACCTGCTCGTCTTTGGTGTGTGGGAGGAAATTGGAGCACACGAAGAAAACCCACACGGTCATGGGGAGAAGGTACAAACTCCATACAGACTGCACCCGTAGTCAAACCCAGTCTCTGGCTCTAAGAAAACAACTCTGCAGTTGTGTCACTGAGCTACCCCAAATGTGGTAGTGACTGTTGTAACTGTTGCACAGAAATGTAAATTACATCAATGGGGTTATGTTAAATGTAATTAACAGCAGAATGTTGTATGCTTTTAACACACAAGAGACAAAAGTACATAAGTAATAGGAGCAGGGACAGATCATTAGTCCCTTCAAGTGAGTGCCTGCTTTAAATAAGGTTATGGGTAATTATCAGCTTCATTTTCCCATCAGTTACCCATAACTGTATTCACTGGAATTTAGAAGGATGAGAGGGGATCTTATAGAATAAAATTCTTAAGGAAGTGGACAGGCTAGATGCAGGAAAAATGTTCCCGATGTTGGGGGAGCCCAGAACTAGGGGTCACAGTTTAAGAATAAGTGGTGGGCCATTTAGGACTGAGAAGAAGAAAAACGTTTTCACTCAGAGAGTTGTGATTCTGTGGCCAGTCGGTTCACAGTCGGTTTTCAAGAGATAGTTAGATTTAGCTCTTAGGGCTAAAGGAATCAAGGAATATGGGGGAAAAGCAGGAACGGGGTACTGATTTTGGATGATCAGCCATGATCATATTGAATGGTGGTGCTGGTTTGAAGGACCGAATGGCCTACTCCTGCACTTATTTTCTATGTTTCTATAACCTCTGATTCCTCTATTGACTAAATGTTTGTCTAGAGTCATAGTGATACAGTGTGGAAACAGGTCCTTCGGCCCAACTTGCCCACACCAGCCAACATGTCCCAGCTACACCAGTCCCACCTGCCTACGCTTGGTCCATATCCCTCCAAACCTGTCCTCTCTGACTGAAAAAGTTTTTCCTCATCTCCGTTCTAAATGGCCTACTCCTTATTCTTAAACTGTGGCCCCTTGTTCTGTAGTCCCCCAACATTGGGAACATGTTTCCTGCCTCTAACGTGTCCAACCCCTTAATAATCTTATACGTTTCGATAAGATCCCCTCTCATCCTTCTAAATTCCAGTGTATACAGGCCTAGTCGCTTCAGTCTTTCAACATATGACAGTCCCGCCATTCCGGGAATTAACCTAGTAAACCTACGCTGCACGCCCTCAATAGCAAGAATATCCTTCCTCAAATTTGGGGACCAAAACTGCACACAGTACTCCAGGTGTGGTCTCACTAGGGCCCTGTACAACTGCAGAAGGACCTCTTTGCTCCTATACTCAACTCCTCTTGTTATGAAGGCCAACATTCCATTGGCTTTCTTCACTGCCTGCTGTACCTGCATGCTTCCTTTCAGTGACTGATGCACTAGGACACCCAGATCTCGTTGTACGTCCCCTTTTCCTAACTTGACACCATTCAGATAATAATCTGCCTTCCTATTCTTACCACCAAAGTGGATAACCTCACACTTATCCACATTAAACTGCATCTGCTATGCATCCGCCCACTCACACAACCTGTCCAAGTCACCCTGCAACCTCATAGCATCACCTTGAACGTCTGCCTCTGGTCCTCGATTCCCCTACTCTGGGCAAGAGATTTTGTGCAACTACCCGATCTATTCCTCTCATGATTTTATACACCTCTATAAGATCACCCCTCATCCTCCTGCGCTCCAAGGAATAGAGACCCAGCCTGCTCAACCTCTCCCTATAGCTCACACCCTCTAGTCCTGGCAACATCCTCGGAAATCTTCTGAACCCTTTCAAGCTTGACAATATCTTTCCTGTAACATGGTACCCAGAACTGAACACAATGCTCCATATGCGGTTTCACCAACGTCTCATGATCCACTGCATCACCAACTGCAACATGACCCTCCCAACTATTATACTCAATACTCTGAATGATGAAGGCCAATGCGCCAAAAGCCTTTTTGACCACTTTATCTACCTGCGACTCAAGGAACTATGCACCTGCACTCCTAGATCCCTCTGCTCTACAACACTCCCCAGAGGCCCACCATGCACTGTGTAGATCCTGCCCTTGTTGGACGTCCCAAAATGCAACACCTCACATTTCTCTGTGTTAAATTCCATCAACCATTTCTCCGCCCACCTGGCCAATCGATCCAGATCCTGCTGCAATCTTTCACAACCATCTTCACTATCTGCAAAACCACCCACTTTTGTATCTTCAGCAAACTTGCTAATCTTGCCCTGTATGTTTAAATCCAAGTCATTGATGTAGATGACAAACAGTAACGGGCCCAGCACCGAACCCTGAGAACCCTAGTCACAGTCACCTCCAGTCCAAGAAGCAACCTTCCGCCATCACCCTCTGCTTCCTTCCATGGAGCCAATGTTCTATCCATTCAGCTATCGCTCCTTGGATCCCATGCGATCTAACCTTCCAGAGCAGCCTACCATGTGGAACCTTGTCGAATGCCTTACTGAAATCCATGTACACAACATCTACAGCTCTGCCTTCATCGACCTTTTTGGACACGTCTTCAAAAATCTCAATCGGATTTGTGAGACACAACCTCCCAAGTACAAAACCATGCTGACTGTCTCTAATCAGCCCTTGCCCATCCAAATGCCTGTATAACCTAACCCCCAGAATACTCTAGTAACCTTCCAACTACAGATGTTAAGCTCACCGGCCTATAGTTCCCTGCATTTTCCCTGCAGCCCTTCTTGAATAGAGGCACAACATTTGCCACTCTCCAGTCTTCCAGCACCTCTCCTGTGTTCAAGGACGACTCATAAATTTAACCGGGGTCCCGCAATTTCCTCTAGTTTCCCATAATGTCCTCAGATATATCTGATCAGGCCCTGGAGATTTGTCTACCTTCATACACGTTAGTACCTTCAGTACTTCTTCGACGGTAACACCAACTACTCTCAAGACACTTCATTGACTGCCCCAAGTCCCTCTGTCCTACTGTCTTTCTCCTTGGTAAATACAGAAGAGAAATACTCATTGAGGACCTTGCCCATCTCCTGTGGCTCCACACAGAGGTGACCGCTTTAATTTCTGAGAGGTCCCACTCTCTCTCTAGTTACCCTTTTCCCCCTCTGTATTAATAAAACCTTTTGGGATTGTCCTTAATGCTACCCGCCTGGCCCCTTTTTGCCCTTCTGATTTCCTTTTTCAGTTTACTCCTTAGTTCCCAAACTCCTCCAGGGGTGCACTTGATCCCAGCTGCCTGTACCTGTCCCATGCATCCTTCTTGTTTTTCACCAATGCCTCAATTTCCCTCATCAGCCAAGCTTCCTTATGTTTGCCTGCTTTGCCCTTCACTCTAACGGGGACGTACATATCCTGAGCTTTTGTCAGCACACTTTTAAAAACATCCCACTAGACTGCTTAAGAAAACTCTCCTGAACACTTTTGAAAAATTGCACCCCATTTAAACCCTTCACACTATGATTTTCCCAGTCAATATTGGGAAAGATAAAATCCCCTACGACAACAACCTTATTTGACCTCCAGCTGTCTGCAATCTCCTGGTATATTTCTTCTAATTCCCATTGACTATTCGGGGTCTGTAGTACACCCCCAAAAAGGTGATCATTCGTTTCTTGTTCCTCAGCTCCACCCATATAGCCTCACTAGATGAACCGTCCGTAATGTCACCTCTGAACACTGCCGTAACATCATCCTCTTTTTCCCTCACCCCTGTCCCTCCTGAAGCTTCTGTACCCCCAGAACATTGAGCTGCCAGTCCTGCCCATCTCTTAACCATGTTTCAGTGATGGCTACAACGTCCTAGTCGCTTGTACATATCCATGCCCTAAGCATCTTCCTTACCCATCAGGCCCCTTGCATTAAAATACGTGCAGTTTAAACCAACCCTCCTTCCTCCCTCTCCGCCTTTCACCTGCCTATTCTGTCCACTAACCTTTTCCTCACCACCCTCCATACCAACTTCTAACCTCTCACCTGCCTCTGTCCTGTATGAGATCCCATCTCATCTATCTCATCCTTAAATATATTCAATGATTAAGCCTGAATAGAGAATACCAAAAATTAATTGAATAAAGAAATTCTTCAATTCCTTCTTAAATGGACAACATCTGTTTTGAAAGTTTGGCTCCTTTTTCCAGATTCTGTCTCTCTGTTTTTTAATAGTTAGCTAATGTGTAATCCACGATGAAGTGTTACTCACAATGCCCTGAATATCTTGTACCTTTTATTCTTATTAGACACATCAAATGCCTTTTGGAAATGCAAACACAAAATATTCACTGATTCCCTTTTATCACTTTGAATACTCCATCCTCAAAGATGTCTGATAAATGTATAAAAATGTTTTCTCTTTAATAAAACCATGTCGCCTCTGCTTGACTTTATGGTGATTTGCTAAATGTTTCTATTCCCACCGGGATTTTCATAATGCCACCATTTTCACATTGACAGACGTTAGGCTAATTAGTGTAGAGACACAGCGCCAAAACAGGCCCTTTCTGCCCACCGGGTCCGCACCGACAAGCGATCCCCGCACATTAACGCTATCCTATCCGACAATTGTACATTTAACAAGCCAATTAACCTACAAACCTGTACGTCTTTGGAGTGTGGGAGGAAACCGAAGATCTCGGAGAAAACCTAGCAGGTCACGGGGAGAACGTACAAACTCCGTACAGACAGCACCTGTAGTCGGGATGGAACCCGGTCTGTGAGGCAGCAACTCTACCGCTGCGCCACCGTGCCGTCCCTAATTGACCTACTGATTCCTGTTTTGCATCTCCTTTCTTAAATAGGAGGACTATATTGCGATTTTTCATCCCCTGGTACCTTCCAAGGATCAATGGCATTTTGGTAGATCACTGCCATTGCATCTACTGCACATCACACATTCCATCCAGTAATCACAGTCCCAGAAACACTCTTCAGACAGTTTGGATAATTTTACCAAAGCCATCATTTATTAAAATATCATTTTTGTTTGGATTGCTAACCTTTGATATCCCATCGAGGAGATTGAAGCCAGCAGTTTAGTGGTTGGCGAGCATTGATAACTGCTTGCTGTGATCATGAGCTACTGCCTTTGGTTTCCGTGACAATGACAGGCACCTGAATAAGGTGGCAAGTCTGCAGCCACTCTGATCACAAGTTTCATATTCTGCTCTTGGATCATTTCAAGATGGACCATTGCAGAAGATATTGTGGTTTGTATTGCGGCTTGCACATTGATAGTTACGGTGTTGAGGTCAAACACTCAAGAGTAGAACAATTTGGAGAAATTTGATGGCATGCTTCTAACCCATATCCATCTAATCCTATTCAATCCATGTAACTGTTTAAATGTTTCTTAAATGTTGCGATAGTATCTGCCTTAACTACCTCCTCCGGCCGCTTGTTTCACACACCCACCACTGTTCTGTAAAATAAAATTACCCCTCAGGTTCCTATTAAATCTTTGCCCCCTCACCATAAACCTATGTCCTCTGGTTCTCGATTCCCCTACTCTGGGAAAAAGACTTGATCTGTTCCTTTCATGATTGTACACCTCTATAAGATCACCCTCATCCTCCTGCACTCCAAGGAATAAAGTCCGAGCCTGCTGAACCTCCCGCTACAGCTCAGGCCCCTCGAGTCCTGGCAACATCCTTGTAAATCATCTCTGCACCCTTTCTAGCTTGATAATATTTTTCCTATGGTGACCAAAACTGAACACAATACTCTAAATGTGGCCTCACTGATGACTTATATAACTGCAACATGACCTCGCAACTTCTATACTCAGTACTCTAACTGATGAAGGCCAATGTGCCAAAAGCCTTTTTGATCACCCAATCTATCTGTGACTCCACTTTCAAAGCATTATAAACCTGCACTCCTAGATCACTCTGCTCTACAACACTTCCCAGAGGCCTATCATTCACAGTGTAGGTCTGGCCCATGTTATACCTCCCAAAATGCAACACCTCACATTTCTTTGTATTAAATTAGATCAACTATTCCTCAAGCCCAGCTGCCCAGCTAATCAAAATCTTGCTGCAATTTTTGACAACTTTCTTCACTATGTACAATACCACCCACTTTCATGTCATCCAACTTGCTAATCGTGCCATGTACGTTCTCATCCAAATCATTGATATAGATTTCAAACAGCAATGGGCTGAACTGAACCCTGAGACACACCACTAGCCACAGGCCTCCCGACATTTTCATCACCCCCTAAGGGATCCCACCACTAAACACATCTTCCCGTCTCCACCCTTTTCTGCCTTCTGCAGGGACTGCTCCCTCCGCAACTTCTTGGTTCACTCATTATTTCCCACCCATACCACTGCATCCCCAGGTAATTTCCCGCACAGCCACAGAGATGCAACACCTGTCTGTATACCTCCATCCTCAACACCACCCAGGGAGACCAAACGTAGACCTGGCGACCATTTTGCTGAACACACATGCTCGGTCAGCCTAGGCTTAGGAATCTCCTGGTTGCCAACCATTTCAACTCCCCTTCCCATTCCCATACTGACCTTTCTGTCCTGGGCCTCCTCCATTGCTAGAGTGAGGCCACATGCAAATATTTTTCTTTCCATTAAGTACAATTACTGTTGAAGAGATTTAATTAAACTACAGTTTATTTAAGTAAGAAGTCAATAGTAACCTTTCAAACTTTATCCAAATTTCATAAAAATGAAATTCATAGCTTTTGAGTTAACCCCCCAAAACATTCTTCATTGCAGTGAGAGCTTCTCATAACAAGAAGATATAAAGTTTTGAGTGAGAGGGAAAATCGGGTACATGTGATTCATCCAACGGTTGTGGAAACTGTGATACCAGTGATGACAATAGAGGCGGCAGGCAGTTTAGGAAAAATGAGGTAGGCTGATGCAATGTTGACATTTTAATAATATATATAATGGAAAACTGGTTGGTTGAACTATTATTTATCAGAAAAGTACATTTATTGTACCTTGTAAGTTATAAGTGCTGACGTGATTCAAATAGAAAATTAACAGAATTGCTAAAAGATAGTCTGTAAACATCCTTGCATATTATGGAAAATCCAGCAGTCAAATATCATAATAATTAAATTTGATTTATTGTTATGAATGCGGAAATAATTTAAACTGAATAAAACTGCAAAATGTAAATTTCACAACATAGGTAAACATTCCAAGATTTCATGTCATAGAATCGCTATGGTACAGAGGGAAGGCATTGAGCCCAAACCTTCTGCAGGCCTTACAAAATAACCTGGTCACTTCCATTCTGCCGCTCAGCTCTTTCCCTTGGAAAGCTGCAAATTATTTTCTCTCAAGTGCCTATTCCAATTCCCCTTTGAAATCCCTGAATCACTCCTCCTCTGCTTCCATCACAATCTTCACATTCCAGGTCATAAACTCTCTCCTTAAACGATGTTTTCCTCCCATTGCTTTTGCCCATCACTTTATATTTGTGTCCCCAAATCCCTGAATCCCCAAATCAGCTAATGGGAAACTTTATTTGACTCTATTCTCTCTAAATTCATTATTATCTTCTGCTCTTCTTCAAAGTTTCCTTTGTCCCAAGGAGAACAACCCGAGCTTCCTCATTGTAATCCTACCACTGAAATCCCTCATCACTAGGACCATTATAGTAAATCTTTCTCTAAATCTCTTAGTAAATCCCTCGTTAGGACCTTAACATACCTCCAAAAGTGTGATGACAGAAAAGATTGCAATAATCCAAATGCAATCTAACCAATGTCTCATAAGAAAAATAAATGTTGACATTTGTTTGATGTTTTAGAATTCATTATGCTACTCATGATTTCTCAACAAACTTCAATGTATGATTTATTCAAGAGCTGTAGGATGTATGTTGTCCAATATAATTCCCTTTATAATGAGCACTCTGTCTCGACTAACCCTTCAGAGGAAGATGTTCAGTTGACATTGATTGTTTCTCCCATAGGAGAGGAAAAATAAATTGAAGAAATCAATGGGCGACAAATCCCAGATCATTCTCATTCATCTTCTAACAGCTAGTTACAGAGCTCTACTGACAGAGGCCTGGGAACAGTTGATTGAAATGTTTGCTTTTCTAAATACTGGTTGCTTATATTGTTCATACAAATCTAGTTCACACAGAACCACAGAAAACTTCCCATTTGTTCTGGAGAGCTGAAATGATGTACAACACCGGAGCTGAAGAAGGACAAGATGTGGACAGAGCACAGGTGCTTGCCCAGCCCACG
Organism: Rhinoraja longicauda; assembly: GCF_053455715.1. NCBI lineage: Eukaryota > Metazoa > Chordata > Chondrichthyes > Rajiformes > Arhynchobatidae > Rhinoraja > Rhinoraja longicauda. The sequence continues at coordinate 54,273,405 of NC_135964.1, read as the reverse complement.
CTTGGTCACGCCGATGTACAGGAAGCCAACTGCACCAAGTGCAGTAGATAAGGTTGCAAGAGCTCCATGTGAATCTCTGCTTCACCTGGAAAGGCTATTGAAATCCCTAGATGGTGGTGATGGAGGACGCGTAAGGACAGGTGTTGTGCCCTACAGTTGTAGGTGAAAGTGCCTGGGGATGAAGAGGGGTGGGTGACAAGCGATGAACGAATCAAGGAGTCATGTAGAGAGTGGATCCTGTGGAAAGCGGAAAGAGTAGGGAAGGGAAGGTGTGATTGGTAGCTGGCAAGTGATGAAGAATGATGTGCTGCATTTGGAGGCTGATGGGGTGAAAGGTTAGGACTAAGGGAATGAGGCAGGGCGAGAGCAGATGTGTAAAATGAGGGATTTGAGGGTTCCATTAACCAATGTAGAGGGTTAACCAGGTTTCCTGAAGAATTTCAGATGTCCTGGAATGGAAGGCCTCGTCTCGAGAACAAATGCAGCAGATATTGAGAAATGGAGATAAAGGGATGGCATCCTTACAAATGACAGGGTGGGATGAGGTCTTGTCTAGCCGTGGGAGTTAGTGAGTTTATTATAAATGTCATTGGATCGTTTGTTTCCTGAGACGGAGACATAGAGATCCTGCTAGGGGAGAGAGGTGTCAGAAATAGTCTCAGTAAATTTGAAGGCAGGGTAAAAGTTGGTAGCGAAGTTGATAAAATTGCTGAGTTCCAATGCAGTCGTTGATGCAGCAGAGATAGAGGTTGAGAGCAGTGCCAGGGAAGATGTAGAACAAGATGAAAGTTGTTTAACTCGCTTTGATATTCTGCACTAGCTTAAAATATTGACAGTGCCGTTTGCCTCATAATGTCCTTTTCTTTGATGGGTTCTCATCAGTAAATCTGGAATGACTTGAATACCTATGATGAATATGAGAAAAACCCTGTTCTAAATTGGTAATTGTGCAATTGGCTGGATAGAATGAAGGAGAATTGGTGAAGCATATCGGATTCTAGGATTTTATCATCAGAGACTATTATTCTAAAACACTGGTTGTACCACAGAGCGATAAGTCTGTCCAACGCACAGTTAAACACTTCGGGGGACATGCAATCCTTGAATGGGTCCTGGAAGAGAGATTTCCTGGAATGTTTCAAGGCATGCTGGATCGTCTTTATTAATTTTTGAGATATGGATATATTTTAGAATCTCAGAGCAATAGTGCGCAGGAATGGGTAATTAGACCAGAAAGTTTAAAAAAAATGCAGGACCTCCAGGGTATGAACTCAGGATTACTCCATGTCATGTGCTAGCAGGGCAAGAAATAGGAAGCTCATACAGTTTACTGTGTGGCTTAGAAACTGGTGCAGAGGGAGGGCTTCAGGTACATGGATCAATGCGCTCTATTTAAAAACAAGACCTGTACAAGGACAGGTTGCACCTAAACTACAGGGGCACCAATCTCCTCACAGGCATGTCTGAGGGATGGGTTAAGCTACCATGGCAGTGGGTGGGAGCCTGCAAATGGGAGCAGCTGAGTGGAAGGAAGAGGTCAGTCAAATGTGAAAGGAAGGTCAGACAGACCACGTTAATGAACATGTGAAACTGATGGGCTGCTGTGTTTTGTTCTATGTACGGGTAAGGCAGGTGAACTTCGGCCTGGATTAGTGCATGGAGCAATGATGTGGATATTACAGTGAAGGGAAGGACTGATTTGTAAACGAGGTGGTGGAGCTGCACCACTGATCAGGGAGAAGGTCACATCTGGAGGGTTCCAGTAAGGTAATGTATGTGGAGCAAAGGAACAAGAACGATGCAGTCATTATACTGGGGTTGCACCCTGGCCTCCCAATAGCCAGCAGGAGACAAAGGAACAGACTTGCAGGTATATTGTGGAAAATGTCAATGCAACAGGGTAGTAGATGACATTAGTTTCATAGAACATAGATCAGTACAGCAGAGGTATAAAAAAATAACTGCAGATGCTGGTACAAATTGATTTATTCACAAAATGCTGGAGTAACTCAGCAGGTCAGGCAGCATCTCGGGAGAGAAGGAATGGGTGACGTTTCGGGTCGAGATCCTTCTGAAACGTCACCCATTCCTTCTCTCCCGAGATGCTGCCTGACCTGCTGAGTTACTCCAGCATTTTGTGAATAAATCGATCAGTACAGCAGAGGAACAGGTCCTTCAGCCCACAATGTCTATCACTTATCGCCTGCACATGAACTAGATGTGTCCATATTCTGCATATCCATATGACCCATTTCACAATTTTCATTATGCCTTCAAGCGCATCCATCAAGAAATACAAGTTGATTAAAAAAAAAATTTGTGTTCATTCTTTTTTTCACATAAATTCCGAGAGTGAATTTTATTTTATTCCTCAAATTTCTGGATGGTGAATTGTGAATTTCATTCGGTTGAATTACCAATACCCGAATGGCCGCAATACAGGTTAAATAGGGAGAGGGCAGGATCACTCAAAGACAAAGGAGGAAATGTATGCGTGGAGCCAGAGGAAGTGGGCGTGGTACTGAGCAATTTCATTGTATCGATTGCCACTAATGTTAGTGAGATAGTATGGGGTATGCTAATGTTCTTAGGCATGTTCAGATCAAGGAAGAGGAGGAGCAAAATGTGTAGGAAAAAAACTGCAGATGTCTGAAGAAGGGTCTCGACCCGAAACGTCACCCATTCCTTGTCTCCTGAGATGCTGCCTGATCCGCTGAGTTACTCCAGCACTCTGTGAAACGTCACCCATTCCTTGTCTCCTGAGATGCTGCCTGATCCGCTGAGTTACTCCAGCACTCTGTGAAACGTCACCCATTCCTTGTCTCCTGAGATGCTGCCTGATCCGCTGAGTTACTCCAGCACTCTGTGAAACTTCACCCATTCCTTGTCTCCTGAGATGCTGCCTGACCCGCTGAGTTACCTTAGCACTCTGTGAAACTTCACCCATTCCTTGCCTCCCGAGATGCTGCCTGACCCGCTGAGTTACTCCAGCATTTGGTGTCTACCAAGGAAGAGGAGGAGTTCAGCTCTTGAAGAACATTAAGATAGATAAGTCTTGGTAGAATCTATCCAAGGTTATTGCAGGAGGCTCAAACAGAGATTGCTTGTGCTTTGACAGATATTTGTATCCTCTGTATGAGAAAAGTAAACAGGGTGGCATGGTGGCGCAGCTGTGGAGTTGCTGCCTTACAGCGTCAGAGACCCAGGTTCCACCTTACAGCGTCAGAGACCCAGGTTCCACCTTGCAGCGTCAGAGACCCAGGTTCCACCTTGCAGCGTCAGAGACCCAGGTTCCACCTTGCAGCGTCAGAGACCCAGGTTCCACCTTGCAGCGTCAGAGACCCAGGTTCCACCTTGCAGCGTCAGAGACCCAGGTTCCACCTTACAGCGTCAGAGACCCAGGTTCCACCTTACAGCGTCAGAGACCCAGGTTCCACCTTACAGCGTCAGAGACCCAGGTTCCACCTTGCAGCGTCAGAGACCCAGGTTCCACCTTACAGCGTCAGAGACCCAGGTTCCACCTTGCAGCGTCAGAGACCCAGGTTCCACCTTGACTACGGGTGCTGTCTCTCTGGAGTTTGTACCTTCTCTCCGTGACTGCGTGGGTTTTCTCCAAGATCTTCCGTTTCCTCCCACACTCCAAAGACGTACAGGTTTGTAGGTTAATTGGCCTGGTATGTGTAAATCGTCCCTGATGTGTGTAGAATAGTGTTAGGGTGCAATGATTGATGGTCGGTGCGGACCCAGTGGGCCGAAGGGCCTGTTCCTGCGCTGTATCTCTAAACTAAACTAAACTAAAGTAAATGACAGGTGCCTTGGAGCATTAATAAAGAGATGGATTTTTGGGTGCATGTCGATACCTCTCTGAAAGTGGCAACTATCTGTGTGGTAAAGAAGGCACATTTATCTTTGTTGGTCCAGGCACTGAATGTAAAAGTTAGCAAGTCATGTTGCAACGGTATAAAACTTGTGGAAGGCCGCACTGGGGTATTCTGGGCCGTTTTGCATGCCGCATTACAGAAGGACTTTGGGATTACAAAGTGGAGTCTTTGGGATAGTGTGCAGAAGAGGTTCACCAGGATGTGGCCTGAATTACAGAATATCTATATACTAAAACAATCGTTTGTTTGTTTGTTTGTTTGTTCCTGAACTACAGCCAAAACGGTACACGATAGCGCAACAATTTTAGGCCCACCTTACACACCGTCCCTTTGGTGCTAACAGAAGAAGTTTCATTGAAATCGGTGTTATATTTTAAAAGTTATTCACATTTTAAAGTTTAAATCTATCTCCTAGGGAGGGAGGGGGGAGGGGGGGAGGTGGGGAGGAGGGAGAATAAGGGGGGTTGAGGGGGATGGAGTGGGGGCGAGGGGAGGGGAGGGGGAGGAGGGGAGGGGGAGAGTTGAGGGTACTGCACCAATGCAGGAGAGGTTTGCGCCCAATGAGTCCACTTGGTCTAGTTAGCTATAAAGAGAGATTGGACAAAATCAGATTGTGTTCTCAGGGGAGCAGGTGGTAATATCAAATACTCAAGAGCATAGATTTAAGTGCTGGGGGAGAAATTAAAGGAGATTTATAAGTCAAATCATTTACACAGAGAGTGGTCGATGGCTGGAACAAGCTGCCAGTGGAAATGGTGGAAGCAGATACCATGGCACTGACCTCCCAACCCTTCTAAATTTGGTGGAAAGTTTCCGCTTTTTTATTTCATTTCCGCCATTCTGATTTCGCCTCACATTTTTCCACAAAACGCATGTCTCGCCCCTCGCCGCTCGCCTCTGGGCTCGCTTTGCCATGCCACTGTACTCATCTCGCCTCGCCGCTCGCCTCTGGGCTCGCTGCGCCATGCCACTGTACTCATCTCGCCTCGCCGCTCGCCTCGCCGCTCGCTTTGCCATGCCACTGTACTCATCTCGCCTCGCCGCTCGCCTCTGGGCTCGCTTTGCCATGCCACTGTACTCATCTCGCCTCGCCGCTCGCCTCGCCGCTCGCTTTGCCATGCCACTGTACTCATCTCGCCTCGCCGCTCGCCTCGCCGCTCGCTTCGCCATGCCACTGTACTCATCTCGCCTCGCCGCTCGCCTCTGGGCTCGCTTTGCCATGCCACTGTACTCATCTCGCCTCGCCGCTCGCCTCGCCGCTCGCTGCGCCATGCCACTGTACACATCTCGCCTCGCCGCTCGCCTCGCCTCACCTCGCCGCTGGCCTTGCCTCACCTCGCCGCTGGCCCGGCCTCGCCTTGCCGCTCGCCCAGCCTCGCCTCGCCGCTTGCCCAGCCTCGCCTCGTCGCTGGCCCGGCCTCACCTCCCCACTGGCCGCTGGCCCAGCCTCACCGCTAGCCTTGCCTCACCTCGCCGCTGGCCCGGCCTCGCCACTGGCCCGGCCTCGCCTCACCACTGGCCCGGCCTCGCCTCGCCACTGGCCCGGCCTCGCCTCGCCACTGGCCCGGCCTCCCCTCGCCACTGGCCCGGCCTCACCTCGCCTCTCGCCGCTCGCCCAGCCTCGCCTCTTCGCTGGCCCGGCCTCACCTCGCCACTGGCCGCTGGCCCGGCCTCACCGCTAGCCTTGCCTCACCTCGCCGCTGGCCCAGCCTCACCTTGCCGCTGGCCCAGCCTCACCTCGCCTCTCGCCGCTCGCCCAGCCGCACCTCGCCACTGGCCCAGCCTCACCTTGCCGCTGGCCCAGCCTCACCTCGCCTCTCGCCGCTGGCCCAGCCTCACCTCGCCGCTGGCCCAGCCTCACCTCGCCTCTCGCCGCTCTCACAGCCTCACCTCGCCACTGGCCCAGCCTCACCTCGCCTCTCGCCGCTCGCCCAGCCTCACCTCGCCGCTGACTGCTGGCCCGGCCTCACCGCTAGCCTTGCCTCACCTCGCCGCTGGCCCGGCCTCACCTCGCCTCTCGCCGCTCGCCCAGCTTTGCCTCACCACTCGTCGATCGCCGGGCCTTGCCGCTGGCCTAGCCTCGTTGCGGATACCATGGCACAGACCTCCCAACCCTTCTAAATTTGGTGGAAAGTTTCCGCTTTTTTATTTCATTTCCGCCATTCTGATTTCGCCTCACATTTTTCCACAAAATGCATGTCTCGCCCCTCGCCTCGCCTCTGGGCTCGCTTTGCCATGCCACTGTACTCATCTCGCCTCGCCGCTCGCCTCTGGGCTCACTTCGCCATGCCACTGTACTCATCTCGCCTCGCCGCTGGCCTCGCCTCACCTCGCCGCTGGCCTTGCTTCACCTCGCCGCTGGCCCGGCCTCGCCTCGCCGCTCGCCCAGCCTCGCCTTGTCGCTGGCCCGGCCTCACCTCCCCACTGGCCGCTGGCCCAGCCTCACCGCTAGCCTTGCCTCACCTCGCCACTGGCCCGGCCTCGCCACTGGCCCGGCCTTGCCTCGCCACTGGCCCGGCCTCCCCTCGCCACTGGCCCAGCCTCACCTCGCCACTGGCCCGGCCTCACCTCGCCGCTCGCCCAGCCTCGCCTCGTCGCTGGCCCGGCCTCACCTCGCCGCTGGCCGCTGGCCCGGCCTCACCGCTAGCCTTGCCTCACCTCGCCGCTGGCCCAGCCTCACCTCGCCGCTCGCCCAGCCTCACCTCGCCTCTCGCCACTCGCCCAGCCTCATCTCGCCGCTGGCCCAGCCTCACCTCGCCCAGCCTCACCTCGCCGCTCGCCCAGCCTCACCTCGCCGCTGGCCCAGCCTCACCTCGCCACTGGCCCAGCCTCACCTCGCCTCTCGCCGCTGGCCCAGCCTCACCTCGCCGCTGGCCCAGCCTCACCTCGCCGCTGGCCCAGCCTCTCCTCGCCGCTGGCCCAGCCTCACCTCGCCACTGGCCGCTGGCCTAGCCTCACCTCGCCGCTGGCCCGGCCTCACCTCGCCTCTCGCCGCTCGCCCAGCTTTGCCTCACCACTCGTCGATCGCCGGGCCTTGCCGCTGGCCTAGCCTCGTTGCGGAGCATGAGGTCCATTGATGTTGGAAGGGGATGGGGGGGGGGGGTTGGGGTGCGGGGGTTGGGGGCAGTGGAGTGGGAGGAGGGAGCAGGGGTTGGGGGGGTGGAGGAAGGGAGGGGGAGAGTGGGGGTGGGAGGGGAGTGGGGGAGGAGGGGTGGGGGAATGGATTTGGGGGGAAAGGGGGTGGAGGGGAGGGGTGGGGGGTGGAGGAGGGTGGGGAGAGGGGGGTGGGGGGGAGAAGGGTTGGGGGGGACATGGACCGTTGTGATTTGCTGTTGAAGACCACTGGAGAAAGTATTTCTTCAATTCAATTAGGTATGTGCAGTATTTTAAATTAAACTCTTTCTTCATAACTTAGTCATACATTTTATGACCGTTGTGTAAGGGAAAAGCAAAATAGAAAAAACAAAACAAAACAATTTTTTCTTTGTTGTAAAAAGTATTTCTGTTCAATAACCTTTCTATAATAGTAGAATATACTCATGATCGGCCTGACATTGTACATGTAGTCCAAGAACTACAGACTGTTGGAAATAATAGTCATTTTTCACACGTGAATAGCGCAACACGTACGCGCATTTGGCGTGCATATTTGTTTGTTGCTGAAAAGTTGCATTACGGCCATATTATGAATTTTGATGTAAAATTATGAATTTTGGACATCAAAATTATGAATTTGTAAAATCAAATGTTGGGAGGTCTGCATGGCATTATTCAAAACGCGTTTATATACTCACATGAGTTCAGAAAGCATCCAGAGAAAACAATACAAGCTTGTAAACCCTCACCTAATGGTTAATTTACCCAACGTAACAAATAGGGCAGACTTGTTTTCCCCAGGGCAGAGGGGTCTCGAACTAAACAGCACAGTTTAAGGGGAAAAGGGAGCAATTGAAAGTAAGAGTAGATTTATACACAGAGTGTGGTGGTTATCTGGAACATGCTAACAGGAGGCGGATACAATTACAACATTGAAAAGGCATTTGGTCAGAAACTTAGACCGGAAAGGCAGGGAGAGATAAAGCTTGAATGCAGGCAAGCGGGATTAGTATGCGAGACAAGTATCTCAGTTCGCATGGATGAAGTGGCCCAAAGCCTGATTCTGTGCTCGACATTCTATAGTTGTATGATTCCATCAACATTCTTTTACTTTGGATTGACATTTGCTCTTTCGTGTCAGCATTCTTTTTCTGTTATATTCTTCAAAAGTTAAATCCAATTGTGCTTAGTTATTTTACCCATGTCTGAGTTCTGTGAAGAGCATAATGGATGTAGTACACCCAAGAAGGAAGTTAGGCCAAAAAGACTGAGATGTCTATGTCAGAAAAGGTAAAAGAGATTCCTGAACGATTCTTTAAGTATATTAAGAGTAAAAGGGGAGTAATGGGCCAGAGTAGATCTACAAACATTAACTAAACTATCAACTATGAACCCTCTTGATTGCATTAAGAACCTCCTTGCTCCTAAACTCAAATCCTCTCACAATGAAGGCCAACATGCCATTTGCTTTCTTCACTGCCTGGTGTATCTGCATGCTTACTTTCAGTGACTGATGTACAAGCACACCCATGAGGTGCAACTCCCCTTTTCCTAATCTGACACCATTCAGATAATAATCTGTCTTCCTGTTCTTGCCACCAAAATGGATAACCTCACATTTATCCACATTATACTGCATCTGCCATGCATCTGCGCACTCACCCAACCTATCCAAGTCACCCTGCGGCCTCATAGCATCCTCCTCGCAGCTCACTAATCTCCTATGTGGGACCTTTTCAAAGGCTTCCTGAAAGTCTAGGTACTACGTCCACTGGGTCTCCCTTGTCCATTTTCCTAGTAACATTCTCAAAAAAATCCAGAAGATTAGTCAAGCATGATTTCCCCTTCGTAAATCCATGCTGACTCGGAACGATCCTGTTACTGCTATCCAAATGTTCCGCAATTTCTTCTTTTATAATTGACTCCAGCATCTTTCCCACCACTGATGTCAGGTTAACTGGTCTATAATTTCTCGTTTTCTCCCTCCCTCCTTTCTTAAAAAGTGGGATAACATTAGCTATCCTCCAATCCATGGGAACTGATCCTTAATCTATAGAACATTAGAAAATGATCATCAATGTGTCCACGATTTCTAGAGCCACTTAAGTACCCTGGGATGCAGACCAACAGAACGACCCCACCTCCTCTGCCCACCTGTCTGTCCTTTCGATAGGTCGTATACCCCTGAATATTCAGCTCCCAGCCCTGGTCCTCTTGCAGCCATGTCTCTGTAATTCCCACAAGATCAAACTTGCCAATATCTAACTGAGTCTCAAGCTCATCCACTTTATTTTTTATACTTCGCGCATTCAAATACAACACTTTAACTTCGGTATTCACCTCCCCTCTCACACGGGTCATTATTGGCCCTGACCTTACTCTCTTATCCCTTCTCGAACTTTCCTGTCAGCCAACCAGTTCTCTATCCATGTCAATACCTTACCCCCAATACCATGTGCTCTAATTTTGCACACAAATCTCTTGTGTGGGACCTTGTCAAAGGCTTTTTGAAAGTCCAGATACACCACATCCACTTATCCATTCTACTTGTTACTTCCTCAAAAAATTCCAGAAGATTAGTTAAGCATGTTTCCCCTTCATAAATCCATGCTGACTTTGACCGATCCTGTCACTGCTTTCCAAATGCGCTGCTATTACATCTTTAATAATTGACTCAAGCATCTTCCCAGCTACCGATGTCAGGCTAACTGGTCTATAATTCCCCATTTTCTCTCTCCCTCCTTTCTTAAAAAGTGGAGTTACATTGGCTACCCTCCAGCCCACAGGAACTGATCCAGAGTCAAGAGAACATTGGAAAATGATCACCAATGCCCAATAGAGTGCGTCCATAGTGCAGCCCAGGAGTTTAGTTGTATGGCAAACAATAATCATTTGAAAATTAAAGCTTTATGCTTCTGCATTTTGATATCACATCATGTTACATGCACAAAACTTTAATTTGAAATTATTTCTTTACAGTGATTATAAAGAATGTAAAATCTATGATTATCAGCACATTGATAAGCCACAAATTAAGAAACTACTGTTTTCTCACAGTCTATCTTGGATCACCATTTGTGCCCTGCAATGAATTTTGGCAGACATTCTTCATTTAATGGTAAAATATCTATTGTAGCCAAAATCCATCAGTTCGGTCCTATGAGTATAAAGTGAAAGATGGAGCAGGGCTTTGCAGTGGTATGTCAACACAAATTGCGACTTTGTGGTTTGAATCTTGTCACTTGCTGCAGGTCTTCCTGAGAGGCAATTCATCTTAAGCCGTGCACTGCCTCCAAAGCAATAGCTTACGACACCCATGCCTGTTCCAGTCGCACTGATCAAAACCTTTAAATGTTTTTGTCACCAAAAGGTATTCCAGGCCATCAATCTCATTCCTTTGAGTGAAAAAGAATACAAAATCCTAGCCAGACGAAAGTTCACAAGCTTGTTATTGCTTTATAGTATTGAAAAAAAAGCCTGTTTTAGAGTATATTCCTCTGCTTAACTTACTGTGTGTTGCTGCCTTGTTATTACATCGTAAATTTAACAGGCAGTTAATATCTCTGATTTTATTTAAATTTATCTTATAAACTGCTTTTTCTTTATTTCACTGCCTCCTCTTAGAAACAAGGGCCTGGATTTTGTTTGCCATTCATTGTGGTTACAGATGGTTCTTGACACCATGCAGCTCATTTGCACAACACTTTGCATTTCTTGGAGATTGTTCTTGGTGCAACACATTCTGCTGTAGATTTATACCGTGTTAGTAAGCAGTCAACAATCAATCAGATTGAAGAACCTTCATTTAAAATTGCTGTGGTTAATTTTAACTCCCAATGCTGGTGGACAGATATTGGGTGAAATATTATTGTTTTATGATTCCAAAATGGTCATTTCCTGTGCTGGCAGAGTTGAGCCATGAAGCTGACAGCCATTTGAAAACAGGAGAAATAGACCTTCAGGCCCTTCAAGCCTGGCCCACCCCTGATGCAAATCCTATTCCCTACACTTCAATGTGCGGATCCAAAATCCTCTTAAACGCCACTATTGATCTGCCTCCACCACTAGCCTGGCAATGTGTTCCAGGCCCCGACCTCTCTCTAAAACAATTACCCTGCACACCTCCATGAAACTTTCTGTCTGTCACCTTAAAGCTATGCCCTCTAGAGTTGGACATTTCCACCCTGGGTAAAAGGCTCTGACTATTGACCCAGTCTATGCCTCCCATCATTTTATATACTTCTATCAGGTCTCCCCTCAACCTCTGACGGTCCAGAGAAAATTATCTGTTTACCTAACCTCTCCTTGTAGCTGAAACCCTCGAATCTAGGCAGCATTCTCTGCACCCTTTCCAAAGCCTCCACATTGTTCCTGTAATTGGGTGACCAGAACTGCACACAATACTCCAAATGCGACCTAACTAAAGTCTTATAAAGCTGCATTATGACTTCCTGATTCGTATACTCAATGCCCCTAGCAATGAAAGTAAGCATACCATATGCCTTCCCTATACACGTGCTGCCACCTTCAGCAAGCTATCAACTTGGACTCCAAGATCCCTCTGCACATCAATGTTACGGGTCTTGCCATTGACTGTATACTCTCCCCTTACGTTCCACACCCCAAAGTGCAACACCTCACACTTGTTGGGATTAAACAATGCCAGAGCAGATGGAAAGTTCGAGCCCTGCAGCACTCTTACTGTATCCAAGGCGGACTGAAAGATTAAATGGTGACCAACAACTCGGCCATTTCTACCTTTTATTCAGCCGGCAGTGTAGTAAGCATTGTAGAGACATAGGAATGCAGATGCTGACATTTTATGCAAAACACCAAGTGCTGAAGTAACTCAGCGGGTCAGGCAGCATTTGAGGAGGGAATGGGCAATCAACGTTTCAGGTTGGGACTTTTCTTCAGACGTGAAGAAGGATCCCACCCGGAAACGTCACGTCCATTCCCTCCTCAGATACTGCCTGACCTGCTGTTTTGCTTTAGTAAGCACTCTATCTGGAACTGATGACTTACAAACTTGCAGTAATGCTAACCTTCTGTAGTACTTCTTTAGCTGACGATAAGCTGTCCATATCTTCCTTTCTTGTGCCCTGGAAGAGAAAGTTTCCATTGTGTTCTTTCAAAGCTAGTTTGTACCTCTTCTCTGAATGTTCACCATATTTACATTATTATTTTTTCCATGTCCCTACGTGACTGTTATTATTATTTTTCCCATGTCCCTACGTGACTGTCCCTTCTAAAATTAATATTCAGTAGTTGAGTACTCATGCCATTAATAGTTTGGTTTCTTTGCATTACTACTACAAACTGAATTAAGATATGATCATTGTTAGCTAAATAACGGTGTGGGATTTTCACAGAAAGCAGTGGGGTCTTGGGAAATGTTGTAGAACAGAGGGACCGAGAAATACAGATACATACTTCCCTGCAAGTGGCGTCACTGGTGGAAGGTGGTGAAGAAGGCTTTTGGCACGTTGTCGACCTCCTTGTGTTGAGCCCTGTCAACTGACCTCAGTCAGGCAAACGACAACAAACAGAGACAGCAGAAGCAGAAGCAGCTTCATAACGTCTGCTGCCTCAAACACAAGAAGAAGAAGGCATGCTGGCCTTCATCAGAAAGGGCACTGAGTAGAGAAGATGGGATGTTATTTTGCAGCTGTACAAGATGTTGGTGAGGACACTCTTGGAATATTGTATAGATAGGATGAATGCACAACAACCAGCCCACAGTTTTTTTCCAGGACAGAGGAATCTAGCTCTAGAGGGCATAGCTTTATGGTGAGAGGTGAACAATTTAATAGGAACCTAAGGAGCTAGAGGAGGTGTTAGAGGCAGGTACAATCACAATGTTTATTTGTACTCATTGAGTTTAGAAGAATAAGAGGTGACCTTATTCAAACATTTTATTCATTCAGATCCAGAGGGGGGCATGATGTTAGGATGTTTTGAGCAGGAGAGTCTCGAGCAAGGGTGGTACACATATAAATGATCTGCCAGAGACTGTGGTTGAAGCAGATACCATGACAAGTAAAGTATATTTGGATGGGCACATGGATAGGAAAGGTTTAGGATATGAGTCAAACATATCCAAATGGCACTAGCTTAGAGGGCAATCTTGATCGGCGTGGATGATTTTGGCAGTAAGGCCTGTTTCTGTGCTGTCTGTTTCTATGATTTTCGAATGTAATAGTCTTTCATGTCCTATTTAATCTTCCAGAAGCAAATCCAATGACGCTTGTGTTGGGCTGATGATAAATTGATCAAGAAAGTTATACAGTAGATGGGCTGTTTTTCTCAAATAATCTTTCTTTTTCCTTAAAACTAAGGATGCTATTAGAGTGGTGTATTTTGCTGTTCAGGTGTCAAGTGTCAGTAATGTTCTCCCAGATTTTGTAATTGGTCTATGCTCAGTCTCATCTATTTCAGTCACAGAAGATGCACAGAGGCATTTTTTCCCATTTCCTAACAGCAAACTTGCTGTGCGTTTGCATAAAATTGCTAATTAATGTTTTAGGAGCTGGATTGAGATATTCCAAACATAGTTCACACAGAACCTCCAAAGCCAGTAAGATTGATTGTAGTACGGTACAATAAGGCGCCTCAAGGGAAAAGAAATCAGCGCAGTCCCCTCCTGTGCAGAGTTTTGATATGAACCTTTAGTTCTTTTATGTTGTTGAAGTTTTACCAATGTTTATTTTCTGCTTTAAATTATTATGTTAAAAATAATGTTAAAGTGTTAGATCAAAGGAAATGGGATAAAACTACCAAAATGAGCAGCAAGTTAGAGATTGGGAGATATGACATTGTGGGGACGTGGCTGCAGAAGGATCAGGACTGGGAACTGAATATTCAGGGTTATACGTCCTATAGAAAGGACAGGCAGGTGGGCAGAGAAGGTGGGGTAGCTCTGTTGGTGAGGGATGAAAATCAGTCCCTTGCAAGGGGTGACATAGGGACTGACGATATAGAATCACTGTGGATAGAGTTAAGGAATTGTAAAGGTAAGAAGACACTAATGGGAGTTATCTATAGACCCCCAAACAGTAGCCTGGATATAGGGTGTAAGTTGCAGCAGGAGTTAAAATTGGCAGGTACAAAGGTAATGCCACTGTGGTTATGGGGGATTTCAATATGCAGGCAGATTGGGAAAATCAGGTTGGTTCTGGACCCCAGAAAAGGGAGTTTGTAGAGGGAGCCTCCGAGATGGATTCTTAGAGCAGCTTGTACTAGAGCCTACCAGAGAGAAGGCAATTCTGGATTTAGTGTTGTCCAATGAACCAGATTTAATAAGGGAACTCAAGGTAAAGGAACCTCTTGGAAGAAGTGATCATAATATGATATGTTTTAATTTGCAATTTGGGAGGGAGAAGGTGAAATCGGATGTGTCAGTGTTGCAGCTGAACAAAGGGGTCTACAGAGGCTTGAGGGAGGAGCTGGCCAGAGTCGACTGGAAAGGGATCCTAGCAGGGGTGATGGTGGAGCAGCAATGGCGGCAATCTCTGGGAATAATTCAGAATATACAGGATCATTTCATTCCAAAGAGGAAGAAAGATTCTAAGGGGAATAAGAGGCAACCATGGCTGACAGGGGAAGTTAGAGATGGAATAAAACTAAAAGAAAAGGTGTATAACATAGCAAAGAGTAGTGGGAAATTAGAGGATTGGGCAACTTTCAAAGGACAACAGAAGGTAGCAAAAAGGGCAATAGAGTCTGAAAAGATGAGGTACAAAGCGAAGCTGGCCAAGAATATAAAGAAGGACAGTAAAAGCTTCTTTAAGTATGTCAAAAGAAAAAGATTAGTAAAGACAAATGTGGGTCCCTTGAAGGCAGAAACGGGTGAAATTATTATGGGTAACAAAGAAATGGCGGAAGAGTTGAACAGGTACTTCGGATCTGTCTTCACTAAGACACAAACAATCTCCCAGATGTACTAGAGGACAGAGGATCTAGGGAGACAGAGGAACTGATAGAAATTTGCGTTAGGCGAGAAGTAGTATTGGGTAGACTGATGGGACTGAAGGCTGATAAATCCCCAGGACCTGATGGTCTGCATCCCAGGGTACTCAAGTAGGTGGCTCTAGAAATCGTGGACGCATTGGTGATCATTTTCCAATGTTCAATAGATTCAGGATCAGTTCCTGTGGATTGGAGGGTAGCTAATGTTATCCCACTTTTCAAGAAAGGAGCGAAAGAGAAAACGGGGCATTATAGACCAGTTAGCCTGACATCGGTGGTGGGGAAGATGCTGGAGTCAATTAATGAAGAGGTATTAACGGCGCATTTGGATAGCAGTAAAAGGATTAGTCCAAGTCAGCATGGATTTATGAAGGGGAAATCCTGCTTGACTAATCTTCTGGAATTTTTTGAGGATGTCACAAGTAAAATAGATGAAGGAGAGCCAGTGGATGTAGTGTATCTAGACTTTCAGAAAGCCTTTGATAGGGTCTCACACGGGAGGTTGGTGAGCAAAATTGGCGGCGCTGGCTCGAAGGGCCAAATGGCCTCCTCCTGCACCTATTTTCTATGTTTCTGTGTTCTATGTTTCTAAGATGAGCACTGGGAAAATATTGAATTCCACAAAGGAAGAGCAAGGCACTGATAAGGAAGGGGAAAAACAAATATGAGAGTAGTCTGGCAAGAAACAAAAACCGGTTGTAAGATTTATAAATGAACACAGGACAAATTACATTGGGGAATAAGGAAATAGATGAGAAATTAAACAGCATTTAGTGTTTGCCTTAACAGAAGTGGACCTTAAAAAATCTCAGTAAAGTTCTAGATTATTTGAAAACCTCAAAGAAATTAGGATTCGTAAAAAAAAGCATTGGATGATAAATCCCCAGGACTTGATGTCCTGCACCCTGAGATTTTTGGGTGAATGAGGCCTAGATGAAAAGCAGTTTTGAAAAGGTAGTTCATCTAAACCCATCGACGAGTTAAAGGAACTCGAACAAGAAGGGAGCTTTAACTATTTGGTGGGCCATAGAATATTCCCAGTAGGTGATGCTAAACATTTTTTTCAAGATTTTGATGCCTAATCATTCCTCTGATGTTAACGTGGGACTGTATCCTTCAATTCTTCAACCTATTATTTTTGTGAATCTTAATTTGGATAATGAGGTTTGTATTAGATCCTTTGGGGTTTTAAGTAGGTGAGAGACAGAACAATGACATAATTTTTCACCAAATGTAATTCTCCATAGATCCCGAAATTCATCTTAGATTGTAGCCTTGAGATGTCCTGATTAAAATAAAAGTTGATTTGTACTTGCTGGATCCTTCCTCATGTGGCATAACTTGGAATTCTCCATTGTCACATTTAATATATTCACAATGCTCTCCTTTGTACATGTATAATCATATACATGTAAAACTTTCTGATTGATTTTAGTTTTAAAATTGGCACAAAAGGAGAGGGAAATGGACCACGAGAGAGTGTACGCTGGGAATGGGTTGCGTATGATGCTATAACAAGTGCAGGCATTAAAAAGAGAACAATGGAATGTAGCTTATGTGACTATTTGAATGAATCTTAGTTTTGGTAACTAACATTGAGCAGCTGTCATTGTCCTGATTACATGTTTAAGCAGAAGACATGGCAAGAATGCAAGACGGATTAATATTTGATCTGTATGTTTTGCTACATATATATTATGTAAAATATTACAACCTGATGCTTCTGCTGCTTACAAAATGCCCCACAGTATGGCCTCATCATGGGCTCCACTACACAAAATGCCCCCACAGTATGGCCTCATCATGGGTCCACTACACAAAATGCCCCCACAGTATGGCCTCATCATGGGCTCCACTACACAAAATGCCCCACAGTATGGCCTCAGCGTGGGTCCACTACGGAAGGAAGGGATATAAAGGAGGTGCTGCCTCAAAAAGCATCGTTTAAAAAACCCCACCCCAGCCCGGTCACGGTCTCATTTCACTCCTATCATCAAATGGTACCTTTTTTTGTTTATGATATATTATCTACGTGTATAGTGTTACAGGCCTGTTATGCTGCTGTAAGTAAGAATGTTATTATTCTGTTGTCTGTACATTTGACGATTGAACACTCTTGACACCTGCGACCTGGAAGTTCCTGGTTTGCATATTGGAGGCGAACATTTGATGGAATGTTGCATTCTCATTGAAAATTTCAGAGGTTAACCTCATTACTGATGAAGAATACAGCAGCTGTGATAAAGGTTCAGAAAGATAATGTTTCAGGCCAACGGCCTTCATCGGCACGAGGAAAAACTGGAAATCGGATGTGGATACGTTACTCCAAATGATGGGAGGGCTGAAATAGCTGAGTTACCTTGCAAAAGCCATTACACAACAGCATAGGATCTGCTGCTGGAATTAGCTGGAAGGCTTCTTAAAGCACAAGCAAAACATGCTGTACACACTCAGCATGCCAGGCATTAACAGCCAACATGTGCTTCATTAGAGAAACACATCTGTGGCAGAGGAAGTGATTGATAAGG
The DNA here is from genome assembly GCF_053455715.1 of Rhinoraja longicauda. Lineage (NCBI taxonomy): Eukaryota > Metazoa > Chordata > Chondrichthyes > Rajiformes > Arhynchobatidae > Rhinoraja > Rhinoraja longicauda. The sequence continues at coordinate 54,255,932 of NC_135964.1, read as the reverse complement.
AGTCTTGCACCTGAAATGTACTCTTGCTACAGATGCTGCCTGCCATTCTGAGTATTTCCAGTATTTTCTGTTTAGGTTTCAGATTGTCAGTATCCGTATTTTCTTTATTTTCATTTGAACACAAGGAACCCAGTGCCATCCAGTTCCATGACCTCACAAGGTTTGTAAAGGCAAGAGAATTTTCAGATAAAGGTACAGACAGGTAATTGAGTAATAAAAAGCACCTGGGTATCTTCCAGAACAAACTTTCAAGAGTTAAAAACAGCCCATTAGTGAATCACATGATACCAAAATCGTTGTCCAACAAGCAAAACTACCCAGTGACATGAATGTCAATATTCCAGATCCCAATAGGCAGAGCCACAATTCAAGCCTCACATACATCCTTTGCTCGTCTATCATTTCTACACTCCACACAACAAAGGAAGACTGATTACAACCACAGACCTGTAGTTTGCAGCCGCTAATTAAGGCTATCCTTCCTGCAGGAATTCAGAACACAATTTTAAGAATTACTAGGCTACTGAAGAAAGTTGTGCCAACATCTGACATTTAACAATACATGAAGAGAAACTAATGACAATGACTGTCTTCAACTGTGGCAGAGATATGGAAGTCTCTTGTGCCTTCAGTGGGTCACTGGGAACATATGACATTTCTCATTAAATTATTCTGTTTCCTTCAGTTTTCACTATATTTCTTTCCTGTTGAAATCTCAGTGAATGTTGCATAAGCACACAGTACTTGTTTTCCCTTGCAAGGAGTTCAAACCAGGACAGTGGATTAGACCACTGAGTAAAACCTTACCCTCTGCTCCAGCTCTTGCAGTCCAGGTTTATTCTTGTTTATTTCATAATACATGGTGAAAGCAACAGAACATTTCTAACACAGACGGAGGGTGTTCATCCCATCATGTCCATGCTTTCGGTTAATCCCACTTCGTATTTCCTGAACCATAGCCTTGAAGATTAGAGCTCTTCCAATATTAATCCAGGTGCTTTTCAACTGTGAGAGAACTCCTACCTCACCACCTGTCAGACAGGGAAATCCAGCCCTCCCCAGTCATTGAACGTATAATGTGCAGCACTGGAGCAGGCCCTCAGCCCACGATATCTGTCGAACATCATGGCAAGCTAAACAAATCTCTGCTGCCTGCAGGTGATACATGTACTGATGTTGTTGTGTATGTTGAGTACTCCTTGTTCCAAACATATCCCGGCACCATTCCACAACTCTTTCTTCGCTACATTGACAACTGCATCGGGGCTGCCTCCTGCTCTCATGCAGGCAGTCTGAAGAAGGGTCTCGACCCGAAACGTCACCCATTCCTTCTCTCCACAGATGCTGCCCGACCCACTGAGTTACTCCACCACTCTGTGAAACGTTACCTATCCATGTTCTCCAGAGATGCTGCCTGACCTGCTGAGTTACTCCAGCACTCTGTGAAACGACACCCATTCCTTCTCTCCACAGATGCTGCCTGTCCCACTGAGTTACTCCACCACTCTGTGAAACGTCACCCATTCCTTCTCTCCACAGATGCTGCCTGACCCACTGAGTTACTCCAGCACTCTGTGGAACGTCACCCATTCCTTCTCTCCACAGATGCTGCCTGTCCCGCTGAGTTACTCCAGCATTTTTTGTGTATATTCGGTGTAAACCTGCATCTGCAGTTCCTTCCTACTTGTTGATTTTGTCAACTTTACTACTGACTTCCACCCTGGCCTCAAATTCACTTGGAGTATTTCTGATACCTATCTCCCCTTTCTTGATCTCTTTGTCTCCATCACAGGGGATGATCTTTGTACTGATACTTACTACAATCCCACTGACTCCCAAAGAGATCTTGACTGCACCTCCTCCTACCCTGCCTCTTGCAACTCCATCCCTCTCTCCGTCTCCCTCTCTTTTCTATCAGGTTTTTTCTTTTTACCTATCTGCCTGTTTCTCTTTGTCTTTCTGTCTTCCCTTTTGCCAGTCTCAATGTGTTTCCATAAAGATCCCATTGTCCTGAAATTCTAATCCTTGATTCAAATATTTCCATGAGTGTGGACAGTGGGATTAGTCTGATTTGGCTCTCACTAAAGGTCCAATAACAAAGCAGATGAGAGTCCTGAAACTCATCTAAATTGTTGACATTGGAATACTTGTGAAGGCTGTTTCACCATTATCCAGTTAGGATGCAGCCTTTTGTAGACCTTTGTGTCAGTTTGAATGTGTTTACATTGACTTTGTATGAGGTGCAAAGGAGAAAGGAACTGGAGACCTTGGACTTGATCAAACGTTTGTGGCTTGCTTCCTGGATATTACTGCTTCATATTATTTAAAGCTATTGTACATTGCTGTCAAGGTCAGCATGGAACCAAATTACAGTTTATGTCTTTTTTCCTCTCAATTCTCAAAGCCATTCTATTTTATTTTATTGACCATCACTTATCATTCATATTGCTTTTTATATGATTCATCTCTTCCTTTGAAAATGTTTCCCAGTCATGTAATACTGCATTTATTTTGATCATTTATTGGTTTGAATTTCTCTGGATATGTTTTCATGCTACTGAACTTATTTAATTCAGTAGTTCCTACTATTAACCGGTTTGAATTTGTTCCTGAATGTATTTTGTGCCAAACATTTTCATTCATTTGTTTATCATTTTCAGGTCTCCTGCAGAATAAATTTACATTTTATTTCATTGAACTTTGCTCTAATACCAGATAGTTCAAGGTGGTTTCAAAGTCATGTCCCTGAATTATTAGTTCAGATTTCCCGATACGGCATCCAGCGACTGAGCTATATTGTGACCATATTCCTCTATTCATAAAATCTTGTTACTCAATAGATCTTGCCCCATTAAGCGGTTCTACATAAGAAAACCAAACAGATGAAATGGAATTAAGTTTAAAATCAGAATTAATTAAAACTGAAAGCGATGGATTAATGCTTTTATATAAATTCGATAAATTAGCTGAAAGAGAATATCCTTTAAAAAATTGGGATCACATAAATGGGGTAAATATCGTTAAATAACAAAAATAGCAGTAAACCTTGCAAATTTAATTCAAAACTGGAGTAGAATAATTGGTAGTTGCGAGATGGAGGAGAAAACTGAAATTAATTTCAGTTTTCTCCTCCATCTCGCAACTACCAATTACCCCATTTATGTGATCCCAATTTTTTAAAGGATATTCTCTTTCAGCTAATTTATCGAATTTATATAAAAGCATTAATCCATCGCTTTCAGTTTTAATTAATTCTGTAGAACCGCTTAATGGGGCAAGATCTATTGAGTAACAAGATTTTATGAATAGAGGAATCTGGTCACAATATAGCTCAGTCGCTGGATGCCGTATCGGGAAAGCTGAGGTTGAGGAGAGACATGATAGAATTTTATCAAATTATGAGAGGCACGATTTAAAACTAAGGAACTGCAGATGCTGGTTTCCAGTAAAAAGATGCATAGTGCTGGAGTAACGCAGAAGGTCAGGAGTATCCCTGGAGAACATGGAAAGGTGACATTTTGTGTTGGAACCCTTATACAAACATGGGGGGGGAGGGGGGGCAGGGGAAGGGGGAGAAAGCTAGGAGCAAACCAAAACATGGGAGGTAATAGGTGAGCACAGACAAGGAGGATTTTTGATAGGCAGATGGTTGGACGAAAGCCGTATATGAGAAAAAAGGTGTGTGACAAAAGGATTAAGAGTTGTGAATTGTAAAGCCAGAGGAAGGAATAGAGGGGAGGGGAGAAATAGGTGTGAGTCAGGGGCAGGGGAGGGAGGGTGTGGGGCAGGGGAGAGAGGGTGTGGGGCAGGGGAGGGAGAGTGTGGGCAGGGGAGGGAGAGTGTGGGGCAGGGGAGGGAGGGTGTGGGGCAGGGGAGGGAGGGTGTGGGGCAGGGGAGGGAGGGTGGGGCAGGGGAGAGAGGGTGTGGGGCAGGGGAGAGTGTGGGGCAGGGGAGGGAGGGTGTGGGGCAGGGGAGGGAGGGTGTGGGGCAGGGGAGGGAGGGTGTGGGGCAGGGGAGGGAGGGTGTGGGGCAGGGGAGGGAGGGTGTGGGGCAGGGGAGGGAGGGTGTGGGGCAGGGGAGGGAGGGTGTGGGGCAGGGGAGGGTGTGGGGCAGGGGAGGGTGTGGGGCGGGGGAGGGAGGGTGTGGGGCAGGGGAGGGTGTGGGGCGGGGGAGGGAGGGTGTGGGGCAGGGGAGGGAGGGTGTGGGGCAGGGGAGAGTGTGGGGGAGGGAGGGTGTTGGGCGGGGGTGGGAGGGTGTGGGGCAGGGGAGGGAGGGTGGGGCAGGGGAGGGAGGGAGGAGCAGAGAGAGGAACCTACAATTCTAAGCTGCATGGGTTTTGTTCTGCGATTTATTAAGGGTATAATGCAGATGTTGCAGTATTCCAAAGACGTTGCAAGTTTGTCGCAGGTTATTGGGCATATTGCTTAAGATCGGGAATCAGGGCAAGCAAGGTTTTAGTGAGGAGCCAGATCTGTAGCACTGAATGTAGAATGTGATTTTTTTTCCCAGAGCTCTGGGGGAGCAGCAAATTAAATCTCTAAAAGCAGAAGTGGTTTCTGTTAACCTTGTAAGAGGGAACATATGGTGTAAAATAATTAATTTACATAAATAGCTGCCTGCCAACAGCAGCACCGTGATCATCCACACTATCACATAAGTAGTACACTGCCTTGTATCTCTCTGCCTGATTCTATTTGTGCTCTCTGTCACAAAGCTTCCAGATTTATTTAGCTGTCTCCTGATGTCATGGGCAATTCTTAACACTTTCATTTACAGCAATGACTGCTTTTTATTCCTGGGTGTTGCAGATTTTGATGTTACTGTTGGGTTCTTCTAATATATAATTGAAACAAGACATTTCTTTGGTTGGCAAAGGAATTGTTCTTTCCTGACTTTATATGTTGAAGATTTAATTTCACATTGCTGCCCTGGGGTTATTGTAAAGTGATTATGTATTCTTGCTTTTCATGTAAATACGTAACAAATAAGGGTTTAGAAGCCTGAAGAACAGGCCTGACCCAAAACGTCACCTAACCATATTCCCCAGAAATGCTGCCTGACCCGCTGGGTTACTCCAGCACTTGGAGTCTTTTTTATAAGGTCATGAGTAATAGGAGCCATTCGGCTAATCAATCTACTCCGCCATTCAATCATGGCTGATCAATCTCTCCCTCCTAACCCCATTCTTCTGCCTTCTCCCCATAACCCCTGACACCCGTACTAATCAAGAATCTATCTATTTCTACTTTTAAAGTATCCATTGACGTTGCCTCCACAGCCTTCTGCGGCAAATAATTCCACAGATTCACCACCCTCTGACTAAAGAAATTCCTTCTCATCTCCTTCTTAAAGGAATGTCCTTTTATTCTGAGGCTGTGACCTCAACATTTTACTCTTGTTTATGGCCTACCCCCCATGGTCACCACAGTTTCAATCTGTCAGACATCCCCATTCCCCCCTCCTTCACCTCCTTACAACTTTACATACTTGGTTTCTGGATCTCCAATGTGAAATGTTGACTTTATTAACAAGGGTCTGGTCTTTCTCAGTCTCCTCAGCAAAGTACACACGACTGCCGCCAAAGTTAGCTCTAACTTCATCTAAAGGTTTGCAGATGGTGGACTGGATTATGAACAATGATGCCAATATGGTGCCAATATCACCAACGATCGGTTGTGGACCAACCACATTGCTGCCACAGTCAAGAAGCCACACCCACACCTCGACTTCCTTAGGAGACTGAGGAAACTCAGCATGGGTCCAATGACTCTTACTAAGGTCTACAGGTGTATCATAAAAAGCATACTGTTGCATCACACCCTGGTTTTGGAACAGTTCTGCCCAAGAACGCAGGAAATTGCAAAGACTTGTAGATATAGCCCAGTCCATCACACAGCCCAGACTCCACACGATTGATGCTTCACGATGCCTCGGAAAAGCAGCCAACATAATCAAAGACTTATCCTATCCCGATCACTGCTCCTTCTCCCGACTCCCTTCAAGCAAAAGGTACAGAAACCTGAAAGCACAATCCAGCAGGCTGAGGAACAGTTTCCTCTCCTCTGCTGTCGGGCTACTGAACGGTCTCGGCATAAGCTAGGGTACTGTCCAATTCACCTCTACGGCATTGTGGACATTGGACTTTGTCTCTGGTACTGATGTGGTACAATGCTGAGAACTGTATTCTACACACTATCTTCCCCTTTTACTCCATCTAATATACTTGAGTTTGACTTGATTGTATTCATGTATAGCATATCTGACCTGTTTGGATAGCATGCAGAACAAATCATTTTGCAAAAATTTCTAAGCACCTGTTTTCGCTTTTTAATTATGGGGTATTGTGTGTAGATTGATGACAAAAAAATAATAATTTAACCATTTAAAAATAAGGCTGTAACGTAGCAAAATGTGGAAAAAGTGAAGGGGTCTGAATACTTTCTGGATGCACTGTAATGATAGCGGGCATGAATCTAGGTGAACATTGACAAGAATATTCATTAGTGCAGCAAACAAATCTTTAACCCACCCCACCATTGCACTTTGTCAAGAAAGCACCTGAGGATTATTATCTACTCTGAGCTTCAGAGTTTATGGTGCTTAAATTTAGCATCAGATGTCTTAGATTATAATAGCTTTTACACCCCCAATTTCCCATCAGGAAGCACACAAGCTGTTGTGTGTGATTAATTGTTCCTTGATATTAATTGTTCCATTTTATGAGGAGTTGCAGCTGAAATAGCAAAATATGCTGCGGTGAATGGTAGATAATTTGAATTATGAACATTTTTGTCTCAGGAAATAATATAAAATGAGGTAGGATTGAAGAAAGGGTTTGGGGGTATTGAGGAATTGAAAAAATGGCCCAAAACGGCACCATAAATTGAGATGGTACGAAATATGTAGAAACCTATGTGTGGTGTTGGTGTGATGGAAGCATTGGTGACATTTTCCCAGTGAAGTCGCCTGTTGTTGCATTAGCACAATGGCCACCTTCCGTGTTGTATCATGCTATGTTTGCATTACCATAATTACTCCACTGCATCTCATCTAAAAGCTTTGACTGAGTCTCAGATTCTCAAATCCGTGTTAAGATATAAAACGTTCAGAGATTGTACTTGGATTGGAAAAATATTTCAGGTTTGATAAACAGTCGCTCTGTAATAGATGTATTATAGAGATTGGTAAGCATGTTATTACTGGCCATTTATCATTGATATAAACTCTTTAAACGCCATCAGTATGTGCTTAAATCGCCTCAGTGTCTCGCAGTGATTTACACTGCAGTCAATTACAAATAAGTAAAACAAACTGTGCATCTGCTCCCTTGAATCAGTGAATACTATTGCATAACAAGCAAGCCAATGAAAATAAAGAGGGGCACAAGACACTGCATATGCTGCAAACTTGAACAAACACAAACAGCATCTGTGGATGGCAATGGGAAGATGCAAGTTAACCCTAACCCTAATGCACAGTCACTATTCCAAATGTGGTCCATTCTTTTCCCTCCACAGACGCTGTCTGGTCCACAGAGTTTCTGCAGCAGTTTATGTGTTGCTCCTGAAATGAAAAAAGTATTTAGACTGCTAGACATATGGATTTCTTCCATGTATTCAAAGAGACAAAATGAAAATTAAATGTATTTAACACTAATTTTAAGATTATCAACATTATTACAACTCTGGACATTAATTGAAAAATTGTGATGCCAACATTTATAACCAATGCTTTAGATGGGCAGGATTCTCTTTAGAGAATATCCCTGAAGAGAGTCAAGGATGACTTGGTTCATCTCCCAATTTTGGGTGTTCTGGGATGGCTGATACGGCCAATGTGGAACTCATGGACTTTGTCAGAGGTACATGTGCGATGCTTCATAGTTTGAGTTGTTTCAAAGGTAGTATGCTCCTTTGACCATTTATGATGAGCTTCTGTAAGTTCCCAACATATGGACATGTGTTTCTCAGTATTGTTCTGGAATGCTGACTCTCCATTTCGAGAGATCATTGAATGGAACAGGGATTCTTGTGAGTTAGTGGGGATAGTATAATTTCTTCTGAAAATAGCTTTAGATTATTCTCTCTAACCACCTAGTAATCTCTTGCTGTGACAGAGCTTGGACTAAAGTATCAATTTTGGAAGTCTGGGGGGGGGGGGGGGGTACATGAATGGTGTGTTCTGCCTATCAAATTAACTGAAGGCAATTAGGACCCCACCAATCAGCTGGGGTTGTTGGCAGCATCTCTGCAGTATCTTGAGAGAGCGGCGGAAGATAGCCCATAACTGAGAACTATCAAAGAGAAGTGCCTGCCCAATAGAATATAATATTTCTGCACAATGTCATATTCCAGATTTTTGACATCTTGATCTTCAAACGTTCATGTTTTTCAGATCCCATCATGGACCATTGTGAATGGTGTTGTGTGGCTTTGCCAATTTAGTGGATGATGATTGTTTTGCAGATATTAGGTGCAAGGGCCATTTCCCCATGTGCTTCCTTGAACAATTCCATGATGACTTGCAGGTAGCCAGATATGAGAAAGTTACTCCTCAGTCCTTCTTGATTGATAGGATCTCTGAGGCCAACAACCCCAGCTAATTGGTGGGGTCCATAAGTCCCCAAAATGGCGGCGCTGCCATAGCAGCTGCGGCTTACCTGCGGTCCATTTGTCTTTGTGTTTTTGTTGTTTTTTTGTCTTAATTGTAGTTGTGATGTCGTGTTTTTGTGTACTATGTGTGGGTGTGGGGGGGAGGGGGGGAACTGTAAAATTGTAAATATGTGTCCCTTCCGAACGGAGACCCGACCTTTGTTTTCTGGGTGTTGTCTCCGTTCCTGCTGCGGCCTACCATCGGCCCAGCTCCTGGAGCTGGCGGCCTCCAGGGCTCCGGTTCGCAGAGCCCGCGGATCGGACTTACCATCAGCGGTGCCGGCCGTCTTCGGAGGCTGCGGGAGCGGCTGCGACTCGCCTTAGGCTCGGGCCGCGTGGATGCCGACATCGGGAGCTCCGGCAGCGGCAGCGTGTTCGCCCGCCCCGGATCGCGGGGGTTGGGTCGCGGACATTTCACCGTCCGGCGCGGCCTAAGATAGGCCACGGGATATTTCTCTGCTGGGCGGGGGCTTCAATGTCGGGAGCCACGATTGCCCCGACGTGCAGCAACAGCGGCAGCGTGTTCGCCCGCCCCGGATCGGACTTATTATCGGGAGCGGCTGCGACTCGCCTTAGGCTCGGGCCGCTGCGGACCGTCCGACGCGGCCTGCAACCACAACAACCTGACCGCGGGAGAGGACAGCAGGAGAAGGGAAAAGACATTGTGGCCTTCCATCACAGTGAGGAGAGGACTGGAGGAGACTCACTGTGATGGATGTTTTCTTGATGGATGTTTCTTTTGTGTGTTTTGGGGGTTGTGTAATTTTACTGCCTATTTTGATGCTTTTGTTGTTGGACTGTGGGTGACTGAATTTCGTCCAATTTGGATGACAATAAAGCTATCTTGAATCTTGAATAAAGGCAAAGTCAAGATTAAAGAACTTGACCTGAAATATCATGTCCATTTCACCTGGCAGATGCGGACTGACACACTGAGTTCCTTCAAGTGCAGGCAGTGACTAGTGGGGTACCGCAAGGCTCGGTGCTAGGACCGCAGCTTACAATAATGACTTGGGTTAATGACTTGGGTGAAGGGATTAAAAGTAACATTAGTAAATTTGCAGATGACACAAAGCTGGGTGGCAGTGTGAACTGTGAGGAAGATGCTATGAGGTTGCAGGGTGACCTGGACAAGTTGTGTGAGTGGGCGGATGCATGGCAGATGCAGTTTAATGTGGATAAATGTGAGGCTATCCACTTTGGTGGTAATAATAGGAAGGCAGATTATTATCTGAATGGTGTCAAGTTAGGAAAAGGGGACGTACAACGAGATCTGGAGGCCTAGTGCATCAGTCACTGAAAGGAAGCATGCAGGTACAGCAGGCAGTGAAGAAAGCCAATGGAATGTTGGCCTTCATAACAAGGGGAGTGGAGTATAGGAGCAAAGAGGTCCTTCTGCAGTTGTACAGGGCCCTAGTGAGACCACACCTGGAGTATTGTGTGCAGTTTTGGTCTCCAAACTTGAGGAAGGACATTCTTGCTATTGAAGGAGTGCGATGTTAATTCCCGGAATGGCGGGACTGTCGTACGTTGAAAGACTGGAGCGACTGGGCTTGTATACTCTGGAATTTAGAAGGATCTTATTGAAACATGTAAGATTATTAAGGGATTGGACATGCTGGAGGGAGGAAACATGTTCCCGATGTTGGGGGTGTCCCGAACCAGGGGCCACAGTTTAAGAATAAGGGGTAGGCCATTTAGAACGGAGATGAGGAAGAACTTTTTCACTGAGAGAGTTGTGAAGCTGTGGAATTCTCTGCCTCAGAAGGCAGTGGAGGCCAATGGGGAGAAGACAGGAACGGGGTACTGATTGTGCATGATCAGCCCTGTTCACTGTGAATGGCGGTGCTGGCTTGAAGGGCCAAATGACCTACTCCTGCACCTATTGTCTACTGTCTATTGTCTAAGTGCTCTCTTTTTGCTAAAGATTACAGCAACTGCAGTATCTTGTGCTCCCACAGTCCTTCCCGAATGATGGAAACAAAGACTTCTCGAAGGTCCAAAGGTCAGGATTTAGATGTTTCAGGCACATTAAAGGCACATGAAAGAAGTTGGGATTTACACTACTGATCAGAGAGAAGGTTGCAGTTGCAATTAGAGAGAATATTCTGTATGGCTCATCCAGTGGGGCAATTCAGGTAGTGCTCAACTATATGGAAGGTGCTAACACTATTGTGGGGTTCTGCTGTCGGCCTCCTAATAGCCAGCAGGAGGTAGAGGGCAGATATGTAGGAAGACCATGGAAAGATGTAAACATAAAAACATAGAAAACAGGTGAGGGAGTAGGTCATTCGGCCCTTTGAGCCATTCAATATGATCATGGCTGATCATCCAAAATCAGTACCCCGTTCCTGCTTTCTCCCCATTTGCCTTGATTCCGTTAGCCCTAAGAGCTACATCTAATTATCTCTTGAGTACATCATGTGAATTGGCCTCCACTGCCTTATGTGGCAGAGAATTCAACAGATTCACAATTCTCAGGGTGAAAAGGTTTTTCCTCTTCTCAGTCCTAAATGGCCTACCCCTTATTCTTACACTGTTACCCCTGGTTCTGGACTCCCCCAACATGGGGAACATTTTTCCTGCATCTAGCCTGTCCAATCCCTTAAGCATTTTACTGTCTATGGTTATATAAGATCCCCTCTCATCCTTCTAAATTCCAATGAATATAAGCCCTGTCGATCCATTCTTTCATCATATGTCAGTCCCGCTATCCCGGGAATTAACCTGGTGAACCTACGCTGCACGCCCTCAATAGCAAGAATGTCCTTCCTTAAATTAGGAGATAAATACTCCAGGTGTAGTCTCACCAGGGCCCTGTGCAACTGCATTAGGACCTCCTTACTCATATATTCAAATCCTCGTGCTCTGAAGGCCAATATGCCATTAGCTTTCTTCACTGCCTGCTGTACCTGCACGCTTACTTTCAGTGACTGATGTACAAGCACACCAAGGCAACCGAGTTGTTATATTGGGTTACTTTAATTTACCCAATATTATTGGGACCTTCTTTGTGCTAGAACTTGAAATGGCAGGCAGGAGATCCCAGGCAGGAGAATGGGGTTGAGTGGGAAAGATAGATTAACCACGATTGAATGATGGAGTAGACTAATGGTCTGAATGGCCTAATTCTGCTCCTATGACTTTTGGCGCAGAATTTATTAGGTGCATGCAGGAGTGTTACTTGAAACAGTATGTAGATAGCACAACCATGCAGGGCCATTCTCAACCTTCTGTATTTGAATTATGTCTGATCAGAGTTTCTGTGGGCGAGCATTTTGGGAACAGTCATTATAACTCGATAAGTTACAACTGGGGAAAGCTAATTACAACAGTAATAGTCAGGAAGTGGGGAAAGCCCCTGCTGAAAACTGTTAAGGGATAATATAATAATATAGTTTCCAAAATAATGAGATTCTTTGACAGAGTAGAAAGTGAAACATTCTGCTTGTTACTGATTCAAAATCATGACAAGATCTGGAAATGGTGAGGAGAATTTAGTTTTCACTCAGAATCGTCAAGATCGGGATTATTGTACTGATAAAGTAGTTGGTCTTTAGATCTGGAATGGACAATTATATCAAAACAACTGGGAAGAGGTTGTAAATGACAAAGTTGATGGATGGAATGAATGGCATCCTTACATGCAGTCTCCATGATTCCAAGTGAAAAACAGTTTGTAAAAAAATTGTTAGCAGGGGTTAGATGGATTTGCTAATGACAGATACATAAGTCTAATGCACAGTACACACTCACTGATGGTCTAATGCACAGTACACACTCACAGATACATTGGCAAGTCTAATGCACAGTACACACTCACTGAGTCATTCATTATTAAACGTGCTGGTCTCAGTCAAGTCGGCATGCTAATTTGAGCTAGGTAATACAGTAATTTTTTTAAAACAATACATTGATTGACAGCATTGATTAAAACTCAGCACAACGAACATTATTTCTGAGAAATGTTTTGCATATTTTGTGGCAGTGATGTCATAATTCTATGCAGGCAGCTAACTGGATTAAAGTTTAACTGTAATTGCTGCCCAATTAAAATTAATTTGAATGACTTATTTTACATTAACAAGACCCTGAGGAGCGTGAAGTTCAGGCGGCCTCGTGCTCTTTTAAATGGCCTCGCAAATGATGGTTTGAGAGTTTATATGCCATTGCAACATCGTCAAAATAAATGTCAGTTTATCTGGTAACAATTAGGTTGGACCAAAGATTCAGCTGGTTCATCAGTAACTTGCATTTGGAGGATCACAATCTGGCGTGGCCCACATGTGACTGGCACAGTTTGTTGGTGTTTAGTGCCCTTAGGGTCTACCTTCTGAAAACAAATTGAAAGTATTAAAAGTACCATTAGCAAATTTGCAGATGATACAAAGCTGGGTGGTAGTGTGAGCTGTGAGGAAGATGCTATGAAGTTGCAGGGTGACTTGGATAGGTTGTGTGAGTGGGCGGATGCATGGCAGATGCAGTTTAATGTGGATAAGTGAGGTTATCCACTTTGGTGGTAAGAATAAGAAGGCAGATTATTATCTGAATGGTGTCAAGTTAGAAAAAGGGGACGTACAACGAGATCTGGGTGTCCTAGTGCATCAGTCACTGAAAGGAAGCATGCAGGTATAGCAGGCAGTGAAGAAAGCCAATGGAATGTTGGCCTTCATAACAAGAGGAGTTGAGTATAGGTGCAAAGAGGTCCTTCTGCAATTGTATAGGGCCCTAGTGAGGCCACACCTGGAGTACTGTGTGCAGTTTTGGTCTCCAAATTTGAGGAAGGATATTTTTGCTATTGAGGGCGTGCAGCGTAGGTTTACTAGGTTAATTCCCGGAATGGCGGGACTGTCGTGTGTTGAAAGACTGGAGCGGCTAGGCTTGTATACACTGGAATTTAGAAGGATGAGAGGGGATCTTATCGAAATATATAAGATTATTAAGGGGTTGGACACGTTAGAGGCAGGAAACATGTTCCCAATGTTGGGGGAGTCCAGAACCAGGGGCCACAGTTTAAGAATAAGGGGTAGGCCATTTAGAATGGAGATGAGGAAAAACTTTTTCAGTCAGAGAGTTGTAAATCTGTGGAATTCAGTGCCTCAGAGGGCAGTGGAGGCCAATTCTCTGAATGCATTCAAGAGAGAGCTAGATAGATCTCTTAAGGATAGCGGAGTCAGGGGGTATGGGGAGAAGGCAGGAACGGGGTACTGATTGAGAATGATCAACCATGATCACATTGAATGGCGGTGCTGGCTCGAAGGGACGAATGGCCTCCTCCTGCACCTATTGTCTATTGTCTATTGAAAATACTGAAGTATCTGCACAATTATCTACAGAACTGTCACTGTCATGTTTTACAATTTTAAAAAGCTAATTAGATGAAAGGCAACCTGAGGGGGTAACTATTTAGTATCAATCTCTTGTGCCCCTGATACGATATCATTAGGTTCTATTCTATTAAGATCTTGTTTTGGGAGCACTGCTCTCTGTTCCCATTTAGTCTGAGGAGTCCAATTTCATGGTTTTGAAATTTCTGCACAAATACCTGTTATCAGTAACTCTGATAGATTTAAAGCACAGAATCCATTCTGTGGCCAAATTTCACACCAAAGTATGGCTATGTTATTAATAAAACATTTGTAAAGTCTAGAACACCAAGTAATAGAATATCTCAGCTCAATAAATGGATCTATTCTGAAACTTCTGGAAGAATTCATGGATATATATATTTGTGTAAATATGGAAAGATCATATTTCAAAATTAAATTACATATTCACTCTATATCAAGGAGATTCTGCTTTTCAGTATTCGCAACTGTTGGTAAACATTGTTGAATGACCTGTTCAGATATTGTCATATATCTAGTCCCGTTCGCTTGCTTTGACCAATATCCATCTAACCGTTTCATTTCCTCGTCCCTCCAAATATCCTTTAAACGTTGTAATCATTCCTGCCTCTACCACTTCCTCTGGCAGCTTTTCCCACATACCCATCCCCCTCTGTGAAAAAGTTACCTCCCTCTCATCTTAAACCTATGCCTTCTAGTTTTAGACTTGCCTATTCTGAGAAAAAGACTGATAAATTCACTCTATCTATTTCTCTGATTATTTTATATTTCTTGGTAAGGACAACCCTCAGCTTCCTATGCTCCAGGGAAAATAACCCCAAGCAATCCAGTCTCTCCTAATAACTCAAGCCCACTATTCCCAGTAACATAGCTGTGAATATTGTCTGCACCTTTTCCAGCTTCCTATAGATTGGCACTAAGAACTAAACCCTATTTTCCCAAGTGTGGTATGTCCAATGTCTTGAACAGTTGTGAAAAGAAAGTGCTGCAGGAACTCAGTGGGTTAGGCTGTAACTGCGGATGGAACGGACAGATGACTTTGCGGGTCGGGACCCTTCTTCACTCTGACCCAAATGTCCATTCCCTTTCTAGATGCTGCTGAACCCACTGAGATCCTACAGCACTTTGTGTTTTACTCAAGATTCTGGCAACAGTCTATTTCAGTTCCTTGCAGTAAGGAAGGTTATTTAAGATTACACCAGGATCTTGAACAACTCAGAAAGTGGGTCAAGGAATGGCAGATAAAAGTTAACATGGACAGCTGTGAAGCATTGCATTTGGTAAGTTAAACCAGGGCATGACTAAAGCAGTGAATGGCAAGACTCTGGAGAGTGTTCGCTTCCAGGGAACCGTGTGCTTGTACCCCTCCGTCTCTGCTCCACTCTCCAGGGCCTTGCCATTCACAGTTTTAGTCGTACCCTGTTGTGAGAAAAAACAATAATTGAATAGATCTGTACAAACTTAAAGTACAGAAGTAGATACTATCACTACATTTAAGTACTATCACAATGTTTAAGAAACATTGAGACAGGTACATGGATAGTCTAGGTTTCGAGGGATATGAGTCGAATGTGTGTAGATGGGGCTTGTTAGTCGGCATGGGCAAGTTGGGCTGAAGGGTCTGTTTCCACGCACTAGGAGTCTATGACGATGAAGTACAGCCAATAGTTTTCACGCAGATTAAAATGATGCATATTAGTCAAAACTGACTTCCCAACACTCAGTCTGTGTACTTGTAGGGTTCAGCACATAAAATTTGATTCTAAGTACATTATAAAGTAGGTGAGGGTTGTATCACCATAGCCCTTTCAAACAGTATATTCTTCAGCAGAAACATTCACCAATTCTCTTCCCATTGATGCTGCCTAATCCCGCTGAGTGTCTCCAGCATTTTCTGCTTTTATTTCCAATATCAGCCTCTGCAGATTCTAAATAACTGGGGTCCCAGCACCGAGCCTTGCGGCACCCCACTAGTCACTGCCTGTCATTCTGAAAAGGACCCGTTAATTGCTACTCTTTGCTTCCTGTCTGCCAACCAGTTCTCTATCCATGTCAATACCTTACCCCCAATACCATGTGCTCTAATTTTGCACACTAATCTCTTGTGTGGGACCTTGTCAAAGGCTTTTTGAAAGTCCAGATACTCCACATCCACTGGCTCTCCCTTATCCATTCTACTTGTTACATCCTCAAAATATTCCAGAAGATTAGTCAAGCATAATTTCCCCTTCATAAACCCATGCTGACTTTGACCGATCCTGTCACTGCTTTCCAAATGCACTGCTGTAACATCTTTAATAATCGACTCAAGTAGCTTCCCCACTACCGATGTAAGGCTAACTGGTCTGGAATTCACCGTTTTCTCTCTCCCTCCTTTCTTAAAAAGTGGAGTTACATTGGCTACCCTCCAGTCCACAGGAACTGATCCAGAGTCAAGTCAAGTCAATTTTATTTGTATAGCACATTTAAAAACAACCTACGTTGACCAAAGTGCTGTACATTAGTTCAGGTATTAAGAACGAACATACAATGGCACACAAACATAACAGCACATACATAAACAGTTCACAGCGCCCCCTCAGAGGGCCTCAAATGCTAGGGAGTAGAAATAGGTTTTGAGCCTGGACTTAAAGGAGTCGATGGAGGGGCAGTTCTGATGGGGAAAGGGATGCTGTTCCACAGTCTAGGATTGGAAAATGCTCACCAATGCATCCACGATTTCTAGGGCCACCTCCTTGAGTACTCTGGGATGCAGACCATCAGACCCTGGGGATTTATCTGCCTTCAGTCCCAACAGTTTACCTAACACATTTCCTGACTAATGTGTCCATCAACCTACCCCCCAGCCGCCTCAAGTCACCGAATGTCCAAAAACATTAATCCATCTTCTTTTAGCTAGTGATGGAGATACAACTTAGATGTTTGTTAGTGATCAGGGAGGTCTCATTAATGTTGTTTAGTAGGGTAAGAAATATGAAAACTCCCATTGCCTCCTGTAGGTGAGGATTCAAAAAACATTTGGACTTATTTGGAGGGTGGCGGTAGAGTTGCTGCCTTACAACGGCAGAGACCCGGGTTCCATCCTAACCTCGGGTGCTGTCTGTACGGAGTTTGTACATTCTTCCCTTGACCTGGGTGGGTCTGGCTTCCTCCCACACTCCTAAGACGTACAGGTTTGTACACTAATCGGCTCGGTATAAATGTAAATTGTCCCTTGCATGTGCAGGATAGTTAGTGTTAGTGTGCGGGGATCGCTGGCCGGCCTGGTCTCAGTGGGCCGAAGAGTCTTCTTCTGCGCTGGATCTCTAAACTAAACTAAACCTATAACTTGCTGAACTGTGACCACAGCTGCAGCACAGAAACCAATTTCTCACCCTATTAGACTGTCGAGGGTTTTCCGTAATATTGCCAGCTGTAATCTGAGTGAAATTACTGAGTGCAAAGACTTCAAACAGGACAAATTGAATGTTTGCTTTTGCCTCTCGGCTGATGCCTGGGGAATCAATGCGGCCGATGTGCCAGGGCCTGGTGGTGAGAGGCGAAAACTGAAGAATGACAAAACCCCCATGCAAGCAGCCCTCTAGTCAGAGGAGCAATTACACAGTGAATAATAATATCCATACAACCAAAAATAACAAACTAAACGCATTGATTTTGAATCCTTAACTCTGTTTCTCACTCCATAGTAGCAGTTGAGTATTACCAGCATTTCCTGTTTTTATTTTAAGACTCATTTTGTACGTGGTAATTAATAGAAGTAAATTTGAATAGATTTTGTTCTTAACACCTTCATTAATATGTCTTTTATTTTCCATTAGCCATCGAACATTCCATTTGGTTGTCAGGGAACAAATAACACGACAAGCTCAGAAACTGAATTGTATTAGCATATTGTTATGCAAATTATGTTGCAGATTATATTTTATTAATATTTTACCAAAAAAATGCAATGACCAGACTTGGCAATGGATGAAAAAGATAATTAACAACCAGGCCTTGGGTGAGACTTACATATAAATGCATCTGTTCATCTATATACTAAAACTCTCGTTTGTAATCTTGTTTGTGACTGAACTTCAGCCAAAACGGTACACGATAGCGCCACAATTTTAGGCCCACCTTACTCACCATTGTCACTTTAGTGATAATGCAAGTAGTTTTATTGAAATCGGTGTTATATTTTTTAAGTTATTCACATTTTAAAGTTTAAAAGGAGGGGAGGGGGAAGGGAGGAGGGGGGGAGTGGGGGGAGAAGGGAGAGGGGAGGGGGGTGTTGAGGAGACAGGGGAGGGGGGGAGGACAGGGTGGTGCACCAATGCAGGAGAGGTTTAGGCCCAACGGGTCCACGGTCTATTTATTTTTAAAAATCTGCTGTACTACAGATGTAGTTAAATATTCCCTGAAGTTTTCTCCCCTGGCTGGCTTTGATGCAATTGGTCAATATTCCCCATCACCACTAATAAAAACCCCATCCCCACAATCTACCAACACGACTCCTCCAACACAAAGCATTCCCCAGGCGAGAGGGAGAAAAAGCAATCCATTTCAAAGACTTTGCTCCTGATCAATAACCTCTTTAAGGTAGCTTCAGAGTTGAATTGAGAGTCACCTGCCTTCTTATTTTCTTCCCTTCCTTTGTGCAACATCACAGTTGAACCAAATCCATTTCTCATCCATCAACAATAACTGTGGATAGTTCACTTGGAGTTCGAAGGTTAGCCAGCCACCAAAAATGAGAGCTTGCTGTGCATTTTCTTAAGCAACCACTGTGCTTTATAAATATAATTTATGGGCTAGAGAATGTTTTGTGATGTCCTGAGGATTAAAAGATATAGTAGTAAGTCTGGAGGTTGTTTACTGAAAATATGTTTACTGAAAATACTGATACCGTGCATCCCATATAATTAAAATATTAAACACTGAGACTGATAGATTGGATAAGAGTATTAAGTGGTAAGTAGCAAAACTGGGTAAACGGTTGGCTTTCAGATTAGCAAGGACAGCTACAGGCTGAAAGGACTTTCTGACTTCCTTTTCCCATGTCTTTTTATCTTGGAGGCAATGTGAGCAATTACAGCACATCATCGAACCACTAATTCAGCAGAGTGTAAATCGAATCTGGAAAAATCTCCTCTGTGGTTAAACAGCAGATATTATTTATATTCACTGGGCAAGGAAACTTTAAAATCACTATCTAGATCAACATTGTAACTGCACCAGGCCTAGTCTGAAATACAGACAGATCATTGTAAAAGGGACACGCTGACAGTACATACAACACAGAACATTGCAGCACGTGAACATGCTCTTCAATCCACTCTGTCTAAGCCCAACATGATGACAAGACCAACTCTTCTCTGCCTGCACATAATCCATGTCCCTCCATACCCTGCATATCCATGTGCCCATTCAAAAGTCTCTTAAATGTTATGATTGTATCTGCCTCCACCACCATCCCTGGCAGTGCGTTCCAGGCACCCACCATCCTCTCTGCAAAACAAAACTTGCCCTGCACATCTCCTTTAAACTCCATCTTAAAGCTATGCCCAATATTTGATATTGTCATCCTGGGGAAAAAGGTTCTGACTATCTACCCAATCATAATTTTATATTCTTCTATCAGGTATCCCCTCACCTCCAGCATTCCAGAGAATACAACCCATTCTCTCCAACCTCTCCTGTATCTAATGCCCCTAATCCAGGCATCATTCTAGCACACCATCTCTGCACCCTTTCCAAAGCCTTCCTACCTTCCTGTATTTGGACGACCAGAACTGCAGGCAGTACTCCAATGTGATCTAACTATAGTCCTATAAAGCTGCATCATGACTTACTGACTCTTATACATAATGCCTCGATGAATAAAGTCAAGCAGACCATTTGCCTTCTTTACCACTTTATCTACATGTATCGCCATTTTCAAGGACTTATGAACTTTTCTCAGGGTCTTAAAAGGTTTTCGACCTGAAACGTCACCTATTCCTTCTCTCTAGAGATGCTGCCTGACCCGCTGAGTTACTCCAGCATTTTATGTCTAAACCTGTCCATTCCATATATTGATTAGTAATTTTCAAAAAACTACAATGCATTAAAATACAAATGACTGTTTTAAACCTTTGCATTGGCCCACTTTTGTTTTTAATGTACTTGAAGGCTTCGCTTCACTTTTGTTTTACCTCCTTTATTCTCGCACAGGCAAACTCGAGCAGCCTTTTTCCATCTTTGTGCAGATCATTAGCCTCCTGGTCTCCTGGAAACAAGCCTCTTCCTAATTGCAGTCTGTCTCAGCATTTATTTCTGCCTCCCATCGCTGAAGCCTTAATCTCTTGGCAAAGGTTAAAGAAGATTTTAAAAGAGTGCCAAAGGCCCGGTTCAAGTGTTTTCCGTGAAGGTTGGAGAGAAGCAGCGAGAGCAAGTATTGGCTGGAAGGAGGTGAGTCAGAGGGAAAGAAGATCTAAAAAGAGCCCCAAAGGCCCGGGTTCGAGTAATTCACAAATTAGCCCTAAAGTAGTTGATTAGGTGACAGATAAAGAAGTGCAGCTGTAGAGGAGCGGCCTTGTTGGGAAAGGCCTTGTTGAGGTGAAGTGCCTTGGTGAGTAAAGTCTGAGTCTTTGGCTCAAGGGTCTTCGGCGACGAGGCTGAGGCAAGGAGGCTACACGATCAAAATTTGTGATTTTTGTCACTGAGGAAATGGCAGGCAAGTTGGTGCAGTGTGTTTCCTGCAGGATTTGGGAAGTCCGAGACACTGCTGGAGCTTCTGGAAACGACACCTGCAGAAATTGTATCCAGGTGCAGCTCCTGAATGCACGTGTCGGGGAACTGGAGAAGCAGCTGGATGACCTCAGGGCCATCCGGGAAAATGAGAGTTTCCTGGACAGGACCTACAGTGAGGTTGTCACACCAAGGGTATAGGAAGAGCGAAGGTGGGTGACTGTGAGAAAGGGGAGTACAAGTGGAGTGCAGGAAACCCCCGGTGGCTGTGCTGAATGAAAACAGGTACACCCCCTTGGGAGCTGTCGGGGTAGACGACGCTTCCAGTCCGAGCGGCGGACAGGTCAGTGGCTCCAATCCTCGCGATGAGACTCGACCCACGAGACCGACGTCGGGCAGAGCCGCAGTCATGGGTGACTCCATTGTCCGAGGTGTGGACAGGAGATTCTGTGGCGGCAGGTAAGACTCGAGGATGGTCTGTTGCCTCCCTGGTGCCAGGGTTCAAGATGTCTCGGACTGACTTCAGAACATCCTCGAGAGGGAGGGTGAGCAGCCAGAAATAGTTGTGCACGTGGGCACAAACGAGGAAGGAGGGTCTGCAATGTGAGTTTAGGAGTTAGGAAGACGATGGAAAAGCAGGACTTCTAGGACGGTTATCTCTGGATTGTTTCCTGTACCTCATGCTGGTGAGGGCAGGAACAGGGAGATCGGGGATCTGAATGTGTGGCTGGGGGGCTGGTGCAGGGAGCAGGGATTTAGATTTATAGACCACTGGGATCTCTTCCATGCTAGGGGTGACCTGTACAAAAGGGACGGGTTACACCTTGACTGGAGGGGGACTAGTGTTCTGGCAAGCAGGTTTGCTCGTGCTACACGTGTGGGTTTAAACTAAATAGAGGGGGGAGGGGTTGACAAATTGGGAACATAAAGATGGAGTTAAAGGGGAAGTGAGTGCAGGAAAAGTTACAAAAGACTCTCGAATTAATGGGAAGGAAAGTTCGAGAAGGGATAAGAGAGTAAGGTCAGGGCCAATAGTGACCGGTGTGAGAGGGGAGGTGAAAACCAAAGTTAAAGTGTTGTATTTGAATGTGCGAAGTATAAAAATAAAGTGAATGAGCTTGAGGCTCAGTTAGAGATTGGCAAGTTTGATGTTGTGGGAATTACAGAGACATGGCTACAAGAGGACCAGGGCTGGGAGCTGAATATTCAGGGGTATACGACCTATCGAAAAGACAGACAGGTGGGCAGAGGGGGTGAGATCACTCTGTTGGTAAGGAATCTACAGGCCCCCAAACAGTAGCCTGGATATAGGGTGCAAGTTGAATCAAGAGTTAAAATTGGCATGTAGCTAAGGTAATGCTAGGGTGGTTATGGGAGATTTCAACATGCAGGTAGACTGGGAAAATAAGGTTGGTACTGGACCCCCAAGAAAGGGAGTTTGTGGAGTGTCTCCGAGATAGATTCTTAGAGCAGCTTGTTCTGGAGCCTACCAGGGAGAAGGCAGTTCTGGATTTAGTGTTGTGTAATGAACCGGATAAGGGATAAGGGAACTCAAGGTAAAGGAACCGCTCGGAGGTAGTGACCATAATATGATACGTTTTAATCTACAGTTTGACGGGGAGAAAGGAAAATCGGAAGTGTCAGTATTACAGTTGAGCAAAGGGAACTATGGAGGCATGAGAGAGGAGCTGGCCAGAGTTGACTGGAAAGGGATGACGGTGGAACAACATTGGCAGGTTTTTCTGGGAATAATACAGAAGGTGCAGGATCAGTTAATTCCAAAGAGGAAGAAAGATTCTAAGGGGAGTAAGAGGCGACCGTGGCTGACAAGGAAAGTCAAGGACAATATAAAAATAAAAGAGAAGAAGTATAAGAAGAATTCTATGTTTCTTTAACATAGCAAAGATGAGCGGGAAGCCAGAGGATTGGGAAACTTTTAAAGAGCATGAGAAGATAACTAAAAAGGCAATACGGGAAGAAAATATGTGGTACGAAGCTAAGCTCGACAAGAATATAAAGGAGGATAGTAAAAGCTTCTTTAGGTATGTGAGGAGGAAAAAACAAATTTGTTAAGACAAATGTGGGTTCCTTGAAGACAGAAACAGGTGAATTTATTATGGGGAACAAGGAAATGGCAGACGAGTTGAACAGGTACTTTGGATCTGTCTTCACTAAGGAAGACACAAATAATCTCCCAGATGTACTAGTGGCCAGAGGGCGTGGGTGACGGAGGAACTGAAGGAAATTCACATCAGGCGGGAAATGGTGTTGGGTAGACTGATGGGGCTGATAAATCCCCAGGGCCTGATGGTCTGCATCCCAGGGCACTTAAGGAGGTGGTTCTAGAAATCGTGAACGCATTGGTGATCATTTTTCAATGTTCTATAGATTCAGGATCAGTTCATGTAGATTGGAGGGTAGCTAATTTTATCCCACGTTTTAAGAAAGGAGGGAGAGAGAAAACAGGGAATTATAGACCAATTAGCCTGACATCGGTGGTGGGGAAGATGCTGGAGTCAATTATTAAAGATGAAATAGTGGCACATCTGGACAGCAGTAACAGGAGTCAGCATGGATTTACGAAGGGGAAATCACGCTTGACTAATCTTCTGGAATTTTTTGTGGATGTAGCTAGGAAAATGGACAAGGTAGAGTCAGTGGATGTAGTGTACCTGGACTTTCAGAAAGCCTTTGATAAAGTCCCACATATGAGATTAGTGGGCAGAATTAGAGCACATGGTATTGTGGGTGGGGTACTGACATGGATGGAAAATTGGTTGGCAGACAGTGGAGATTAACGAGTCCCTTTCAGAATGGCAGGCAGTGACTAGTGGGGTACCGCAAGGCTCGGTGCTGAGACCGCAGCTATTTACAATATACATTAATGATTTAGATGAAGGGATTAAAAGTAACATTAGCAAATTTACAGATGACACAAAGCTGGGTGGCAGTGTGAACAGTGAGGAGGATGCTATGAGGCTGCAGGGTGACTTGGACAGGTTGGGTGAGTGGGCAGATGCATGGCAGATGCAGTTTAATGTGGATAAATGTGAGGTTATCCACTTTGGTGGCAAGAACAGGAAGGCAGATTATTATCTGAATGGTGCCAAGCTAGGAAAAGGGGAAGTACAATGAGATCAGGGTGTCCTTGTACATCAGTTACTGAAAGTAAGCATGCAGGTATAGCAGGCAGTGAAGAAAGCCAATGGCATGTTGACTTTCACACCAAGAGGAGTTGAGTATAGGAGCAAAGAGGTCCTTCTGCATTTGTACAGTGCCCTGATGAGACCATACCTGGAGTATTGTGTGCAGTTTTGGTCTCCAAATTTGAGGAAGGATATTCTTGAGGGAATGCAGCGCAGGTTCACGAGGTTTTATTCCGGGATGGCGGGACTGTCATATGTTGAAAGAATGGAGCGACTGGGCTTGTGTTCACTGGAACTTAGGATGAGAGGGAATCTTATTGAAACATAAGATTATTAAGGGATTAGACACACTAGATAGAGGCAGGAAACATGTTCCCAATGTTGGAGGAGTCCACAACCAGGGGCTACAGTTTAAGAATAAGGGGTAGGCCATTTAGAATGGAGATGAGGAAAACCTTTCTCACCCAGAGAGTTGTGAATCTGTGGAATTCTCTGGCTTAGAAGGCAGTGGAGGCCAATTTTCTCGATGCTTTCAAGAGAGTTAGATAGAGCTCTTGAAGATAGCAGAGTCAAGGGATATAGGGGAGAAGGCAGGAACGGGATACTGATCATGGATGATCAGCCATGATCACAGTGAATGGCAGTGCTGGCTCGAAGGGCCGAATGTTCCTACTCCTGTACCTATTGTCTATTGTCTATTGTCTCAAATGTTAAAGTCCGGCAGTGTATTCAAGCAATTGTAGGCCCTTTCTCTCTGTTGGGGTTATGATCAATTATATAGGAGCAAAAATAGGTCGTATGGCTCAAGATTTTATGTTGCCATTCAATACGATCATGGCAAACCTAATTTTCATTGATGACCAGAAATCTATCAATTTCAGCTTGAACAGACTTAGCAATTGAGCATCCTCTGTCATTTGGGTTGTGAGTGTTGACTGTCAAACCACAATGAATTCTGTTCATTGTTCTTTTATATGATTTCATTGTGTATGATATGGTGTGCCTTTTTAATTTAAGAATGTCTTGATCTTGTAGGAAGCCTATGTTTTGCATGTTAATTAGTGTCCCTCATAATGAGATGATGTGCAGTGAAGGTCTATGTCAGATTCTAAAGCCAATTAAGCTGTACAATACTCTAAAGACTGCCTAGTTGTTAGCTATCACTCTTATGCTATTGCCACTCATTCCATTCAGTCAATTACTGCACAATGATAATGTTCCTGAACCTGAGTTCTTCTCACCTGAACATTAGAGGTTGGTGCAGGAAATGGTTATTTTGACCATTGACCTAAGGTGCCATTAAATCAGATCATGTTGGTCTTGTGCCTCAACACTATCTTCACCCCATTTAATAATAAGAAGTCTATTTATCTCTTTTTTGAAAGCAGTCAATGACCGTACCTCCATAGCCCTCTGGGATAGAAAATTCATAGAACATAGTCATAGATCATAGAACAGTACAGAACAAGAACAAGCCTTTACGGCCTACAATGTCTTTGCCGAACATGATGCCAAGACCAACTCTTACCTTCCTGCACATAATCCATATCCTTCTATTCCCTGCATATCCATGTGCCGATCCAAAAGCCTCTTAAATGCCACTATCTATTCTGCCACAACTTCCAGCCCCTGCAGTGCTTTTCAGGCAGTCACCATAGTCTCAGAGAGTTGTAAATCTGTGGAATTCTCTGCCTCAGAAGGCAGTGGAGGCCAATTCTCTGAATGCATTCAAGAGAGAGCTCGATAGTGCTCTTAAGGATAGCGGAGTCAGGGGGTATGGGGAGAAGGCAGGAACGGGGTACTGATTGAGAATGATCAGCCATGATCACATTGAATGGTGGTGCTGGCTCAAAGGGCCGAATGGTCTACTCCTGCACCTATTGTCTATTGTGTAGAAAAACTTGCACTGCACATTTCATTTAAACTCTGACTCTCTACCTCAAAGCTATGCCCTTTGGCATTTGATCTTTGATCGGGTAGATGCAGAGTGTCCTGCCCAGTTTTAGATGAATCGAGGACCAGAGGACATAACTGCAAGGTGAAGGGGAAAAGATTTAATAGGAATCTGAGGGGTAACTTTTTCCCACAAAGGGTGGTGGGTGCATGGAACAAGCTGCCAGAGGAGGTAGTTAAGGCAAGATCTATCCTAACATTTAAGAAACAGTTAGACAGGCACATAGATAGGACAGGTTTGGAGGGATATGGACCAAACGCGGGCAGGTGGGACTAGTGTAGCTGGGACATGTTGGCCGGTGTGGGCAAGTTGGGCCGATGGGCCTGTTTCCACACTGTATCACCTTATGACTCTATGACTCTAAAAGCTTTACTCAAGTCTATGTAAATCCATCGACTACATTCACTGCCCTCACCAACGCACTTTGTCACCTCTTCAACGGATTCAATCAGTCTCTGCTTCTTGCCATTCCCCAGCAATAGACAATAGACAATAGACAATAGACAATAGACAATAGACAATAGACAATAGACAATAGACAATAGCAAAGCTAGTTTAAACTATTAAAGAAAATAATTGAATGCTATATAGTTTGATTTACATTCTGTGTTATGGAGGCCAGGGCTCATTTTCTTATTTGTATTTTGTTTCTGTTGATCACTAAAGCTGCTCCAGCTTCCCACATTACAGGGATGTGGGGTGGGGATTGTGCACATGGCCCACATCATGATTGCCCTAAACCGAATGTGTATCTCCTGCAATTTTATCAAGAGGTGCAGGTTGGAAAAAAACATGTGTTTGTTCATGAGGTATAAGAAAATAATTGCAGATGCTGGTACAAATCGAAGGTATTTATTCACAAAATGCTGGAGTAACTCAGCAGGTCAGGCAGCATCTCTGGAGAGAAGGAATGGGTGACGTTTCGGGTCGAGATCCTTTAGGTAGTTCCTCTGTCCCTCTCTTCCCCCCCTCCTTCCCAGATCTCCCTCTATCTTCCTGTCTCCACCTATATCCTTCCTTTGTCCCGCCCCCCTGACATCAGTCTGAAGAAGGGTCTCGACCCGAAACGTCACCCATTCCTTCTCTCCTGAGATGCTGCCTGACCTGCTGAGTTACTCCAGCATTTTGTGAATAAATACCTTGTGTTTGTTCATGACATCATTTTCTCATGCATTCTATGAGAGTGTATTTTATTCAATACCTCATCTATTTGGGCTGTGATTTGTAAATTCTGCAAGGACCATTTTCTTTCATGACCGGACATAACTTGTGGATAGCCGGTACCTTGCAATTGTGTAAGTCCAGGCAGTGATCTCTCTGTTTCCGCACATATTTGATTCCTGTATGATAACATTGTTCACAGTATCCCTGTTTTACACACTCTTATTTGTTTGGAGATTTTAATTCATTTTTAAAAGCAGTGTATTTCACCCTATTTTAACAATATATTAATATTTTTTGTCTTGATATCGTATCCTCTCTCTCAGCTTAGCTTGACTTAATTTATTGGTACACTGACAAACCAAATGAGAAAATAACAAATGTTTTTGAGGATGACTTTCTAGGTGCTGGGGTTTGAAAGGAACATTGTCATTTCCAGTTTGGGCACTCACATTTATTGTAATATGAAAGCAATGTGAGTGAGTTCAAATTCCATTCAGTTTGAAGTTCAAGTCAAGGCATTACATTATTGGTTTCTTGGGAATGAATAAAACCCTAAAGTGCCATTAAGAAATATAAATGGGAAAATGAGTTAAGTAGTCAATAATTCAGCATTTTCTTGGTTGTGAGAAAAAATTGCAGTTTCTGGTCCAGCAAAGAACCCTTGAGACTTCCACAATGCCAAGTGCTCTCTTTGCTCTGGCCTTGAATGTTTTTAGTCTTCAGAACGTAGGCACTATTAGAAGAGCTGCATTATTGCCCAGCTGTGGTTGCCCTGAAGTGCACTGGAGAGGTAATACCAGAGGTGTCCACGTTCACTGACAGGATGAACAATGTAATGTCAGAATCCTCTCCCGGCCCAACATTGTCAGCATTGAGAGCATAATTACCCTTAAGCAGCACCAAAGGGTGTAGATCAACTATATTAGATCGCCTTCACTATATCTATCACCACACTTATTATGCATACTGCACATACCACATGTGGTCCAGTCTGGATCTTCATCCCTACCTGGACTATGTAAGCTGCTCTCCACTGTCTCACAGCAGACTTGATGCTGACTAGGGAGATGATAGCATGTAGTGTTTCTTCCGCTTGTGTTACAATAAAGACTATGAGTTGTTACTCCTGTGTATGGGTCTGATCAAACTACATCATTCACATGTCCAACACCAATCTTCAAAGACTGAGACTACACTCCCAGCTTACTCATGGGCTGAGATTACAAGGTACAAGGATGAAACAATACAAAAATATTCTCAAATCCTCCTTTAAAACGTGTAAAATCCCTGCCAGCTTCTGACAATCCCTGGTTCATGACTTCTCAAGGTGGAGAAGGTAAGTTTAGGTTGGAAATGAGAATTTTGAGTCCTTATGTCAAGAGACAGTGTAAATTACAGATGGAGTTGCCACCTCCCAACCTGCTGTCCCAAGGGTGGAAGGATCCCAAAATGCCATGTGATCCAGTTGAATACTGGTCTGGATATTAAACACTGAATGGTTTCCTCCTTTTCTCTATGGCAGGATAATTATCAGATGCAACTGGCATCTGAGAAATCAGCTGGATTTCTATCCCTTTTTGATTTCTCCAGTGCGTTCAACACCATCCAGCCAGGGCTTCTGGGGGGCAAGCTGGAGCGCACAGGAGTGGATCACCACCGCACATCCTGGATTCTGGACTACTTCACCAACCGACCACAGTATGTGAGGACAAAGGACCTAGTCTCGGACAGGGTGGTCTGCAGCACTGGGGTTCCGCAGGGAACAGTGCTAGCTCCATTCGTGTTCACCCTGTACACTGCGGACTTAAGGCACAGCTCTACAGACTCCTATCTACAGAAGTTCTCTGACGACTCTGCCATCATCGGCCTCATCACGGGTGACGAGGACAGGGCGTACAGAGAACTGATCAAGGAGTTTGTGGACTGGTGCCAGCGGAACTGCCTCCGGATCAATGCGGGGAAAACCAGGGAGATGGTGGTAGATTTCCGCAGGTGCAGCCAGGTCCCCCCGACACCGGTGAACATCCAGGGAATGGACATCGAGAGGGTGGATTCTTATAAGTACCTGGGTGTCTACCTCAACAATAAACTGGACTGGACTGAAAACACCGATGTGCTATACAGAAAGGGCCAGAGCAGACTTTATCTGCTAAGCAGACTCGGGTCCTTTGGAGTGCAGGGGGCACTCCTAAGGACCTTCTACAGCATCGGCCATTTTCTATGGAGTGGTCTGCTGGAGCAGCAGCATCTCAGCGGCGGAGGGGAAGAGACTCGACAAGCTGGTCAGGAAGGCCAGATCTGTCCTGGGTTGCCCCCTCGACTCAGTGCAGGTGGTGGGAGAGAGGAGGATGATGGTAAAGCTAACATCGCTGCTGGACAACGACTCCCACCCCATGCAGGACACTGTCACTGTGCTGAGTAGCTCCTTCAGTGACAGACTCCTTCACCCCAAGTGCGTGAAGGAGAGATATCGGAGGTCCTTCCTTCCCGCTGTTGTGAGACTGCACAACCAGCACTGCTCCCAGCAGACCAGTCAACAATAACAGCTAAGAACACACAGAAAACTGATGACAATTTATATATCTTTTATTTATAATTAATGATCTCTTGCTCTCTTGCTATCCACTTTGCTGCTGTAACACTGTAAATTTCCCCGGTGTGGGACGAATAAAGGAAAATATTATTATTAAAATGGATGGATGTAAGGTAGTTTGAGAAGCAGGAGAAGTCCTGAATATGATCTCTTAATGGTTCTTGGTCCTCCAAACTATTCCAAATTGAATTTAAACTGGAGGTGGCGGAGTATGGACTTAAGCAAGAAAGGCTTCTTGGAGAAGAGCTGCCTTAAATGTAGTTGCGTCTGGTTGAATAACTACAGTAGGGTGAAGACTATTCCATGCTTTAATTGTGCCAGGGAAGAATGAGTTGCTGTACACATCTGTCTTGATAGCTGGGATCTCACATTGAATCGAATGCCCTCGTCTACACCTGATAGGTTTGCGTTTGGTGTAGATGTGGTCATCTATGTCCAGCTGACCATTTAACATTTTGTAAAAACAGGTCAAACGGTGGGCTTTACCTCTGTCTTGGAGAGTGTTCCACCCCAATGAATTTAGAAGTTCGGCAACACTCGCTTCTCTCTCATAGGTATTTGTAACAAAACCAGCTGCCTGTCTTTGGATACGTTCGATGGAAGAAATGTTTTTAATTGTGTCTGGGTCCCATGCTGCAACTGCCTAGTCCAAATGTGGTTTAACAAGGGTGAAGTATAACTTCTCCTTGATAGAAGTTGAACAATGATAAAAGTTGCGTCTCAGAAAATTGAGGACACCTGTTGCTTTCACCGTTGCATGATGAGTTCCAACGTAGATCGTTCTGTAATGTGATGCCAAGATACTTGGTCTGTTTGGATTCGTCAATGGTGGCACCAAGGATATTGTATGATGTGTCGCCTGGTTTCCTCCTCCTGGTGACACGCATGGTTTCACATTTGGAAGGATTGAACTGCATCCCCCATTGTTGTGACCACTCAACCATAGTATCCAGATCTTTTTGGAGAGCATCTTTAACATCATCTTTATGATCTGCTCAGTGCTCTATCCAAAATGTTATCCCATTTTAATGTTGAAATCGTGAAGTGCTGGACGAACTCAACAGGCAGCATCTGGGGAGGGAATGAAGGGGCAACATAGATTCCAGCCTCTGCGGTCGGTCTCTTGTGTCTCAATGTTGAAATTATGTTTGTTACAAAATGTGGTCATTGGCTCACTGCCAGTGGCTGTCGGCTTTATGAAATGGAGAAGGCAGCAAGTTCAATTGTTGTAAACAGTTCTATTTGAAATTGTTATAATCATGGCATTAATTTAGAAAAGTGATTTAAAGATACCTGTAACCTTTGCTACACCAAGAGATTTGGCCTGAATTTCCAAATTAGCAATTATGAAATGACGCTGGTGGGGTGGGGGTGGAATCTCAGCCCTCAGTAATTAAATTCTACTTCATTCACTCTTTAAAAAGGTCATTTGGGTGTTTGTCTTACTATAGATGGAGACCTGTGCCTGTAACAGTCTGTATCTCTAAAATCTAAAAAAAATATTGAAAATGAATGCGTATCACAACGGCGGCAGATACTGCAGAACTATTCATATGATTTCCCACCTATTATTGCTCTTTTCCAGTGCTTTTGATGTGTTGTGATTTAAAGTAAGTGTCACATATGCAGAGCTCTCAAATTATCTTCAAAATGTAAATCTTATTCTGAATTTGTAGGCAACCATTTATAAATCAGAGAAGCATAGATGCTGGAAATCTGAAATAAAAATGTTTCAGGCTTCTTGAAACTTTAATTAGTTTTCTCTTTCCACAGATGCTGCCTACCATTTTGAATGTTTGCTGCATCTTTATGCGTAAAATTGAGTAGAAGGTTCAAGAAATCACGATGCAGTGTTATGTCTTTGGTTAGGCCCCATACGGAGGAGAACTGTGTGCAGTTCTGGTCGCCCAAATATAGGATGAAGGTAGTGGCAATGGAAAGGTGCAGAAGAGGATTACCAAGATGCTGTCTGGATTAGTGGATGTTAGCTAGAAGGACAGTTTGGACAAATTTACATTGCTTTCTCTGGCACGGAAACAGGCCCTTCAGCCCAACTTGGTCGTGCCGACCAAGATGTCCCATCAACACTTGTCCCACCTGCTGAGTTTGGCCCATATCCCTCTAAACCTTCTATCCATGTATCTGTCCAAATTTATTTTAAAAGTTGTTATAATACCTGCCTCAACTACCTCCTCTGGTAACTCGTTCCTTATACTCACTGTGTGAAAAAGTTGGCCCTCTGGTTCCTATTAAATCTTTCCCTCTCACCTTAAACCCATGTCCTCTTCTCTTGAATCCGCTGCTCCGCGTAAAAGACTGTGCAGTTACCCTATCTATACACCTCATGATTTTATACACCTCTATAAGATCACCCCTCATCCTCCTGTGCTCCAAGGAATACAAATTCCTAGCCTACCCAACCTCTCTCTACAGGTCAGGCCCTCAAAGTTCAGTCAGAACCTCTTTTCCCCAGGGCGGAAATGTCAAAGGCAAGAGAGCTTCACTTTAAGGTGAAAGGAGTAAAGTTTAAAGGAGATGTACAGTGCACGTTTTCAGCACAGAGTGGTGGGTACATGGAATGGGCTGTCACGGATGGTGGTAGATGTCCATATGATAATGGTGTTTAAGAAGCTCTTGGATAAGCACATGGACGCACAAGGAATGGAGGGGTATGGATCATTTGCAGGCAGATGAGATTAGTTTAGTTTGACATCATGTTTGGCACAGACATTGTGGGCTGAAGGGCCAGTTCCTGTGTTGTACTTTCCTATGTTCTATGTCATATCTTCAGTACATTATAGACAATAGACTATAGGTGCAGGAGTAGGCCA
The DNA here is from genome assembly GCF_053455715.1 of Rhinoraja longicauda. Lineage (NCBI taxonomy): Eukaryota > Metazoa > Chordata > Chondrichthyes > Rajiformes > Arhynchobatidae > Rhinoraja > Rhinoraja longicauda. The sequence goes on along the minus strand of NC_135964.1, from coordinate 54,223,534 downwards.
TTTTGCCCTTCGAGCCAGCACCACTGTGATCATGGCTGATCATCCACAATCAGTACCCCGTTCCTGCCTTCTCCCCATATCCCTTTCCAACATTGTTAGACTTGAGTCTGCTATTTCACTCCAAGAAGCATGACGGATTTATAACTGTGATCTTGCCTGCTCCGCCATCATTCAATTCCCTTTCTATCATATCATATCATATCATATATATACAGCTGGAAACAGGCCTTTTCGGCCCACCAAGTCCGTGCCGCCCAGCGATCCCCGTACATTAACACTATCCTACACCCACTAGGGACAATTTTTACATTTACCCAGCCAATTAACCTACATACCTGTACGTCTTTGGAGTGTGGGAGGAAACTGAAGATCTCGGAGAAAACCCACGCAGGTCACAGGGAGAACGTACAAACTCCTTACAGTGCAGCACCCGTAGTCAGGATCGAACCTGAGTCTCCGGCGCTGCATTCGCTGTAAAGCAGCAACTCTACCGCTGCGCAAGTCAATCACTCTCATCCCCAGATACAATATCCTCCATAATGTTTAGGACAAAGACCCATCTTTTATTTATTTGCCTCTCTACTCCACAATTTGAGATTTGTAATAGACAAAAAATCACATGTGGTTAAAGTGCTCATTGTCAGATTTTAATAAAGGCCATTTTTATACATTTTGGTTTCACCATGTAGAAATTACAGCAGTGTTTATACATAGTTCCCCCATTTCAGGGCACCATAATGTTTGGGACACAGCAATATCATGTAAATGAAAGTAGTCATGTTTAGTATTTTGTTGCATGCAATGACTGCTTGAAGTCTGCGATTCATTGACATCACCAGTTGCTGGATGTCTTCTCTGGTGATGCTCTGCCAGGCCTGTATTGCAGCCATCTTTACCTATGCTTGTTTTGGGGGCTAGTCCCCTTCAGGTTTCTCTTCAGCATATAAAAGGCATGCTCAATTGGGTTCAGGTCGGGTGATTGACTTGGCCACTCAAGAATTGACCATTTTTTAGCTTTGAAAAACTCCTTTGTTGCTTTAGCAGTATCATATCATATCATATATATACAGCCGGAAACAGGCCTTTTCGGCCCTCCAAGTCCGTGCCGCCCAGCGATCCCCGTACATTAACACTATCCTACACCCACTAGGGACAATTTTTACATTTACCCAGCCAATTAACCTACGTACCTGTACGTCTTTGGAGTGTGGGAGGAAACCGAAGATCTCGGAGAAAACCCACGCAGTATGTTTGGGATCATTGTCTTGCTGTAGAATGACCCGCCGGCCAATGAGTTTTGAGGCATTTGTTTGAACTTGAGCAGATAGGATGTGTCTATACACTTCAGAATTCATTATGCTACTACCATCAGCAGTTATATCATCAATGAAGATAAGTGAGCCAGTACCTTCAGCAGCCATACATGCCCAGGCCATAACACCCCCACCACGGTGTTTCACAAATGAAATGGTATGCTTTGGATCTTGGGCAGTTCCTTCTCTCCTCCATACTTTGCTCTTGCCATCACTCTGATATAGGTTAATCTTCATCTCATCTGTCCACAAGACCTTTTTCCAGAATTTTGGTTGCTCTTTTAAGCACTTTTTGGCAAACTGTAACCTGGCCATCCTATTTGCGGCCACCAGTGGTTTGCATCTTGCCGTGTAGCCTCTGTATTTCTGTTCATGAAGTCTTCTGCGGACTGTGGTCATTGACAAATCCACACCTGACTCCAGAAGAGTGTTTCTGATCTGTCTCTTTATTATAGAGAGAATTCTTCTGTCATCAGCTGTGGAGGTCTTCCTTGGCCTGCCAGTCCCTTTGCGATTAGTAAGCTCACCCGTGCTCTCTTTCTTCTGACTGATGTTCCAAACAGTTGATTTTGGTAAGCCCAAGGTTTGGTTGATGTCTCTAACAGTTTTATTCTTGTTTCTCAGTCTCATAATGGCTTCTTTGACTTTCATTGGCACAACTTTGATCCTCATGTTGATAAACAGCAAAAAAGTTTCCAAAGTTGATGTAAAGACTGGAGGAAAGACTAGGTGCTGAGAGCTCTCTTATACCTGCATTAAGGAGGCATTTAAACACACCTGAGCAATTACAAATGCCTGTGAAGCCATGTGTCCCAAACATTATGGTGCCCTGAAATGGGGGGACTATGTATAAACACAGCTGTAATTTCTACTTGGTGAAACCAAAATGTATAAAAATACCCTTTAATAAAATCTGACAATGTGCACTTTACCCACGTGTGATTTTTTTCTATTACAAATCTCACATTGTGAAGTACAGAGACAAATAAATAAATGATGGGTATTTGTCCCAAACATTATGGAGGGCACTGTATACTGAACGTCCATTACTTTCTGGGATAGAAAATAAATCTTTCCTCATCTCATCCTAAATGCTTGAGCCCTAATTCCAGACACGTAAGCTAGAATGGGCCTGCCAGGAATTAACCTGTTATTCCCTCTCAGGATCTTGCATGCTTCACTGCGATCGCTTCGTAATCTTATGAATACAAGAGAGTATAGGCTTACCCTACTAAATCTCCACTCACATCACAGTCCTCTCATTCTAGCACCCCGTCTAGTGACATTGCACTGCACACAAGGCAAATAAACCCTCTTTAGGGATTTTACCAGACCTGCACTTACTCTTTGACGGTCTCGCTGGGCTCACGCATGCCCACCTGCTTGTAATAAAGGCTAGTCTGAAAACGCGCTGTACATGCATATTAATGTTAAGTATGTTCTATACAAGACTCTCTTATACTTAATATTTTAAAAAGAATTATACCTTTCTATGCCAACGTGAATTACCTGACATTTCCTTATAACATGATGCATCTGCCTTCACACTTACTTATTTAACCTTTCTGACAATGTTCTTCACGTTTTCATTGTCATATTACTTCTCTGCTAGATTTGTCCTATTCGCAAAATTGAATAAACCACTTGGATCAATCAGCTTGGTCTTTTGTGCAGATTATAAAGAGCTGAGTTCCCAGCACTGATTCCTGTGGCATCCCACTAGTACAACCCACCAACCTGAAATTAATCTGTTCATTCTTACTCCCTCCCTCTCCTGTCCTTTAAACTGTCTGCATTTATGCTGATATGTTATTGCCAATCCTGTCAGCTATTATTTTATACAACAGCATTTCATTCAATTGCATAGCTTTGAAGATCTAGGTAAGCAACGTCCTTATCTAACCTGCAAGAAAAATTACATTAGACAAATACTGCCTTTCTATCATGATCAAATTATGTCCTTCGGAGTGCAGGCATCCTGGAATTATTTCCTTCAGAATAAAATTCTGCTTCTTCCTAAAAGCTGGTGTTTATTCTTATTTTGTTTATTTATGAGATGTGACTGGTGCACAAGGACATCCAGGTCTCATTGCTCTTCCCTTTTTCCTAATCTGACACCATTGAGATCTGCCTCCTTGTTCGTGCCACCAAAGTGGATTTATCTACATTATACTGCATCTGCCATGCATCTGCCCACTCACTCAACCTGTCCAAGTCACCCTGCAGCCTCCTAGCATCCTCTTTGCAGTTCCCAGCTTTGTGTCATCTGCAAATTAGATAGTGTTACTTTTAATTCCATCTTCTAAATCATTAATATATATTGTAAATAGTTGCGGCCCCAGCACCGAGCCTTGCGGCACTCCACTCTCCACTGCCTGCCATTCTGAAAAGGACCCGTTTATTCCTATTCTTTGCTTCCTGTCTGCCAACCAGTTCTCTATCCATGTCAATACCCTACCCCCAATACCATGTGCTCTAATTTTGCCCACAAATCTGTGTGGGACCTTATCAAAAGCTTTCTGAAAGTCCAGATACACTACATCCACTGGCTCTCCTTCATTTTACTTGTCACATCCTCAAAAAATTCCAGAAGATTAGGATCCCCCCCTTCATAAATCCATGCTGACTTGGACTAATCCGATTACTGCTATCCAAATGCGCCATTATTACTTCTTTAATAATTTACTCCAGCATCTTCCCCACCACCGATGTCAGGCTAGTTGGTCTATACTTCCCTGTTTTCTCTCTCTCGCTCTTTTCTTGAAAAGTGGGATAACATTAGCTACCCTCCAATCCAGAGGAACTGATCCTGAATCTATAGAACATTGGAAAATGATCACCAATGTGACCACAATTTCTAGAGCCACCTCATTGAGTACCCTGGGATGCAGACCATCAGGCCCTGGGGATTTATCAGCCTTCAGTCCCATCAGTCTACCCAATACTATTTCTCGCCTAATGCAAATTTCTTTCAGTTCCTCTGTCTCCCTAGATCCTCCGTCCTCTAGTACATCTGGGAGATTGTTTGTGTCTTCGTTAGTGAAGGCAGAACCAAAGTTCCTATTCAACTCTTCTGCCATTTTCTTGTTCCCCATAATAATTTTACCTGTTTCTGCCTTCAAGGGACCCACATTTGTCTTTACTAATCTTTTTCTCTTGACATACCTAAAGAAGTTTTTACTATCCTTTATATCCTTTACATTCGGAGCAGGTAAAGGTGGCAGACTCTTTCCTGAAGGATATTGTAAACCAGATGTACTTTTGTAACAATAGTTACTCTCGCTGAGATTAACTTCATTTCTAAATGTTTTGAATTACTTGAGCTAAAGTTCCCAGTGCCATGGTGGCATTTGAATTCCCATCTGTGGAACAATAGGTGTAAAACTGCTCCTGCTAACCTCGTAACCACTATCCAATCACATCCCCTTAGATTGTCAATCTATTTCGTCTATAGCCTCCAACTTTCTCGCTTACTCCTTTCGGGAATACTTTTTTTTTCAATAGACATGGAGTCATACAGCACTGAAACAGTCCTTTCAGCCCAATGTGTCTGTGCCAACCAAGATGCCCTATCTACGCCAGTCCCATTTGCCCATGTGTAGCCCTTATCTCTCTAAACCTTTCCTATCCATGCACCTGTCCAAGTGCTATTTAGTTGTTATTATTCAACCTGCCTCAAGTACGTCCATATACTCACCACTCTCTGTGTGAGACAGTTGCCCCTCAGGTTCCTATTAAATCTTTCCCCTCTCACCTTAAACCTATGCCCTCCAGTTCTTGATTCTGCTATTGTAGGGGAAAAAGACCTCGTGTATTCACCTGATGTATTCTGTTCATGATTTTTTTACACCTCCAGCTAATAATTGGTGGGGAATTGATCTTAGAACCTTATGGTCTGTGTATTTTTCTGTAATATTATCTAGGAATTCACCTGCATAACTGAAGCTGCACCCTGGTGTAAATCAGTGCTAAATGAACCATCAGTGGCACTCACATACCTGTCCATATTCTCCAGACATTCACCCACGGATCATCTGACAGACAAGTATTTTCAAGTAAATCACTTGAAAATAAATCAATGGAAAATTGTGTAATTTCCATAAGTGAACCATCAGAAGGCCAGATACCTAACATCAGGAAAACCTACTCCATTTAAACTTTATTAAAATAAAGAATGCTTTAAAATGTATATCTAATGGTTACAACTTGTGGGTAAAATCATCTCTCACCCATCAACGTTATCTTTCACACAGAATGATCAATTGGACCAGCAGTTCATTGATGCTAACTTGAAGCTAATCCATTGCACACTGATTAATCCCCCCTGTACTGATGCATCAACTAATTTGGTGTCAGCTCAAAGGATTGGTGTTTGTGCAAGCAGTTTTTTTTGAAGGACAGAAAAAAATGTCTCATACTTTTCAGTTTTATTGAAGTGATAGGGAAATAATCTCAATGTCAGCTATCTCCTTCAATGTCAGCACGAAGAGCAAGAATTGATTGACTTAAGGAAACAGGGCGGGATATATGCCCTAGTCAGCATCAATAGTGCTGACGTGGAGTTGATAGCTTTAAGAATTTCATAGTCCTATCTGGGACAAATGACAATAAAACACTCTCTTGACTCTTGAAGTTCCTAGATGTAAACAACATTGATAATTTGTGCTAGCCACGGCCTGCCGAGAGAGCACACCAATGCCTCTACTTCCTCACAAGATTAAGGGAATTCAGCATGTCTTCAGACTCTTACAAATTTCTATAAACGCACTGTAGAGAACATCCTATCAGGATACATCACAACTTGGTTTGGCAACTACTCTGCTCAAAAAGGTTCCGAGTTGTGAATGCAGCCTAGTCCAAACCAACCTCCCTACCATTGACTTCATCTACACCATGCTGCCTCATTTAGACAGCCAACATAATCAATGATCCAACGGGTCAGGCAGCATCTCTGGAGAGAAGGAATAGGTGACGTTTTGGGTCAAGACCCTTCTTCAGACCCCACCCGAAACTTCACCCATTCCTTCTCTCCAGAGATGCTGCCTGACCCGCTGAGTTACTCCAGCATTTTGTGTCTACCTTCGATTTAAACCAGCATCTGCAGTTCTTTCCTACACATAATCAATGATCTCTTCTCCCTCTCCCACTGAGCAAAAGATTGAAAGCACCTACCACTAGATTCAGATCAGCTTCTTAGCTGCTATGACCAGACCGCTGACAGACCTGATAAGCTAGGGGTGTGCGGTCTGTCAACCCACCTTGTTGCAGCCCATGGCTTTTATTTTTTTAATCTGCACTTTCTCTGTGGCTGTGACACTGGAGCACTGTATTCTGCATTCTGGTGTTTTATGTTTGCACTGCCTCTTGTACTTGGCTTGAATGTATTCATGTTTAGTCTGAGTTGACTGGTTAGTGTTGTATCTCAACACAAATGACAATAATGGACCAATAACAATACCAATAATCTTTCAGGTTATTGTTTGACTCATACAGATCTTGTAAGGGTAAATAATATTCCAATTTACACCCCAGACAGCTCATCTTATAAAACGCAGAGTGTTGCACTGCAGCGATTGCCACATTACCTCATAAATGATTCTGTACTCTGGTTGGAATCCCCAGACGATTATACACTTGTCAGCTTCCCAGGTGAGTGTGCTCAGAATGTGGTGCAGCTAATGTTCAGGTTTTGACTGTGGCTCAGTGGGACACTGAGCTTGGTGGTTATGGGTTCAGTCTTCAGAGACTTGATTGGAAGGTATGTGCTGATTGATGTGATGTTAAGGAGTGCTGCACTGTGATAGGAGTAATGCAGTATTAAACTGAGCTGCAGACTGTTGTGTTGACTAAGTACACAATATATTAAGGTTACTTTTCAAAGAAGAAGGGGATTCTGAGGTGGAAAGTCGCAATATGGTTGCAAGGGTTCCCGCACATCCCCATATTTTGGAGAAAACAATTGAAGGGAAAATAGTTAATGGATGTTGTGATTCTACCTTTCACAGATATTATCCATTTCACATCTTGAAATGAAAACTGCCCTCCTATGTAGCACCACTTACCAAGGTGCTTGAATAGTTGCAGGATATGTGTTTACTGAATGGGGTCATAAACTCAACAAAGTTCATTCTAGAGTGTATACACTGATATGCATTTGATGTCAGGAGCTATAACAAGTTGCGTCTTGTTTATTCAATAGTTCTATTTAAACTTCATGTGCGCACAGTAATAGATATGTAATAAAATATGCAACACATCATTAATGATGTTGCACATATTTACAAATATTGCACTGCTTAAAAGATAACAAACTAATTTAACACATTTACAAAGTTAACCATTCACACACGTTGATCTTTGCAGCGGTGTTCATTATCAAACTCTGGACTCCTCATTCTGTGTATACTATTCTGAATATTGTGCACTAAGGTCCAGTAGTTCATGTGAAGTTTTCTGAATCTCACAGCACTCCTGATGAGATCATTTTTAGAGACGTATATATCAACTTTTTCCCCATTACCCATCTTCAAAAATCCTTCCCAGTTGGTGATCTGATCAATTGAAGATCAGTCACGGAGAAAATATTAGAGGCTTTTAATTCAAGACTTGACCAAGTGGACCCGTTGGGCCCAAACCTCTCCTGCATTGGTGCAGCACCCTCTCCTCCCCCACTCCCCCTCCAACCTCCCTCCTCCCCCTCCTTCTCCCCCTCCCCTCCCTCCACCCCCTCCCCCCTTCCTCCCCACTCCATCCCCCTCAACCCCCCTTATCCTCCTCTCTCCCTCCCTCCCTCCCTCCCTAGGAGATAGATTTAAACTTTAAAATTTGAATAACAAAAAATATAACACTGATTTCAATGAAACTTCTTCCATTAGCACCAAAGAAATGACGGTGAGTAAGGTGGGCCTAAAATTGTCACGCTATCGTGTACCGTTTTGGCTGTAGTTCAGGAACAAACAAACAAACAAACAAGAGTTTTAGTGTATAGATATTGCAGCAGGACATTGTCAAAAAATTAGGTGATTAGATAAAGTCTAATTTATGAAGGTGACTCATGCCTGAGTAACTTCTTGGAGTTCTTTGAATGGTAACATTAGCTGTGGATAAAGGAAACTAAAAGAGGAAGGCTACTACATTTCCAGAAGGCCTTTGATAAGGTGTAGAGGTGAAGTTTTTTGAAAAATAGAAACATGACATAGGAGATGACATATTGGTACAGGCAGAAGGTATCACAGAGTAACTCAGTGGGTCAGGCAGCATCTGTGGGGAACATGGATAGGTGACGTTTCACAGAGTGCTGGAGTAACTCAGCGGGTCAGGCAGCATCTGTGGGGAACATGGATAGGTGACGTTTCACAGAGTGCTGGAGTAACTCAGCAGGTCAGGCAGCATCTACGAGAGAGGGAATGGGTGACATTTCGGGTCGAGACCCTTCTTCAGACAGAAGAAGGTACAGGCAGAAGATTGTTTGGCTGAGAGAAAACTGAGAGTAGGATGGGGAAATGTTGCAAGTGTTGTGCTTTAAGGATTTTCCCAATTTATGGATCAGGTTTACAGGAATATGAGCCGTGCAGGCAGGTGGGACTAGTATGATGGGGCATCTTATTTGGCAATGGGTAAGTTGGGCCGATGCTGTTTCTGTAATGTATGACTGTGACTTTAAATTATGTGAGTAACTTAGATGAAACGATCAATGGGATACTTGCTACAATTTGATGATTCCATCTAGTGGACAAGATAGGAGAGGATAGACACAGAAACCTGGAGTAACAGCGGGTCAGACAGCATCTCTGGTGAAAAGAAATGGGTGACGTTTCGGGTTGAGACCCTTCTCCAGTTTGAGGAAGGGTTTCGACCCGAAATGTCACCTATTCCTTTTCTCCAGAGATGCTGTCTGACCTGCTGTTACTCCAGCATTTTGTGTCCATCTTTGGTTTAAACCAGCATCTGCAGTTCCTTCCTGCACAAGATAGGAGAGGTTTTCTTGTATGGAGGATGTGGAATTTGGGGTAGCCTATTAAAGGCAGCGATGAAGTGATTATTTTCCTCTCAAATGGCAGAAACGCAGAGGGACTAATCTTCAACCAAACATTGCATAAGTATTTCTTAACAAACCCTATGCAACTTAGAACAAGTATTTTCTTTCTTTCTCAGTCTGACAAAGAACCTCCGGCCAGTCATGTTAACTCTTGCTCCTTGCATGATGCTGGCTGATTCCAGCATTTTCTGTTTTTATTTCAGGACATGCAGTTTTTCCTTTTTCCATTTGATGCACAAGAATCTTTGTGTACAATATAACAAGTCTCTCTACTAGGTTTTCTCAAAGACTGGCTACTTTCAATGCAATTTCAGTTATTGACAATTCACTTTTCTCAGTAGCCTCCACTGACTTCTGAAAGGCGGCAATTTTATTATTGGCAGTATCAAGTCACAGTTTGGTACAAGGATCAATAAAGATGCTTTTCACATGTTATGTACTTTCCTTACAATATAAAACATGTAATCAGCAGTCTAAGTTATTTTCCACAAAAAGTGTAAATTTGAAATAATGTTTAAATGATTGCAGTGCAGCAGACATAGTGAACACAGTCAGCTGGTGCTTGCAGAAGGTCAGAATAATGTGACCACTACCAATACCAAATATTTACTTAGTTTCCCAAATTGTTGTCATGAATTATTTCTTCCAGTTCTTTTAACATCACCAAAATTAGTATTGGTAATAGATGCAGAAATCCAACAAGTTTTTCAGCGTGATGGTTTTTCTCAATTGATGAAGAAATTAACATTGCAAGTCAGCCTGTTGCCAGTAGAGAAGTAAACTATGATTAAAAATAAGACTGAGAGTGTTGGAGTAACTCAGCAGGTCAGTCAGCATCTCTGGAACACACGGATAGGCATTGTTTCTGGTCCCCACAATTTATTTCAGACCCCACGATTCCCAATGATTTGTGTTTTCATCCAGTCATTCGTAGAAAGTATTGCAGCAGAACTGGGAACAGATTGTGGACTTTTTGTTCGATGCACATGAGATAAACAAGCTCTCTTTAAATCACCTGGTAATTGTTTAGTTGTCACTAATATGGATTTCCCAACTTTTTCTGAGTAGATAAAACCATGATGCCCAACTGCACTTCTCCCATTGGCCTACATTAGGCCCGATCCCAATCCAAGTACCTGTCCAAGTGCCCGTTTAACATTGTAATTGCTGCTGCATCTACAACCTGCTATAACAACTCATTGCAGATATCCACACCCTCTATTTGAAAAACTTACCCTTCAGATCTACTGTAAATTTGGCCTCATCTCACCTTAAATCTGTTCCCTATAGTTTTGATGCTCCTACCCTGGGAGAAAAGACTCGGACTATCTATCCTAACTATGCCCCTCATGATCTAAACCTCTATAACGGAATCTCAATGGTCAATAGTTCCTGTATTATCTTGTGCACCAAGGTTACAATGAGATAGTATTTTGCATGCAGATCAGTAAGATTATTGCCATATATTAGTACAATCCCCGGTTAAGTATACAATGCATAGAAGCAGCCCACTGGGTCCACGGGCAAGATTCACCCGGTTTTGGTGCCAGAGAATTCCACAGATTCACAACTCTCTGGGTGAAAAAGTTTTTCCTCATATCAGTCCTCATGGCCTATCCCTTATTCTTAAACTGTGGCCCCTGGTTCTGGACTCCCCCAACATCGGGAACATTTTTCCTGCATCTACCCTGTCCTATCCTCTAAGAATTTTATATGTTTCTATAAGATCCCTTCTCATCCTTCTAAATTTCAGTGAATACAAGCCCAGTCAACCCATTCTTTCATCATATGTCAGTCCAGCCATCCCAGGAATTAACCTGGTGAACCTACGCTGCACTCCCTCAATAGCAATAATGTCCTTCCTCAAATTAGGAGACCAAAATTGCACACAATATTCCAGGTATGGTCTCACAAGGGCCCTGTACAACTGCAGTAGGACCTCCTTGTTCCTAAACACAAATCCTCTCGCAATGAAGGCCAACATGCCATTGGTTTTCATCACTGCCTGCTGTACCTGCATGCTTACTTTCAATGACTGATGTACAAGCACACCCAGGTCTCGTTGCACTTCCCCTTTTCCTAATCTGACACCATTCAGATAATAATCTGCCTTCCTGTTCTTGCCACCAAAGTGGATAACCTCACATTTATCCACATTATACTGCATCTGCCATGCATCTGCCCACTCACCCAACCTGTCCAAGTCACCCTGCAGCCTCCTAGCATCCTCCTCACAGCTCACACTGCCACCCAGCTTTGTGTCATCTGTAAACTTGGAGATGTTACGTTTAATTCCCTTATCTATCTCGTTAATATTTATTGTAAACAACTGGGGTCCCACAGCTTTGGCAGCTGTTCAGAGACAACCTGACCCTAGCAACAGGGACACAACACACCATCCTGGAGTCTTGCTTACAGCCACAGAAACACCTGTCTCTCCTTACTATCAAGTCCCCTAATTCTAAATTCATGTTGGGCGGGACAGAGATAGAATGTAGTCCATCCTATCTCAGAAGAATGTACTACATTCTATCTGTCCCGCCCAGTCCCCTGATATTAGTCTGAAGAAGGGTCTCGACCCAAAACGTCACCCACTCCTTCTCTCCAGAAAAGCTGCCTCTCCCGCTGAGTTACTCCAGCATTTTGTGTCTATCTAATGAACATGGAGTTTTATTTCATGGTTCTTTTACATGCTTAAAACAGCTGCTTTTCATGAGAAAAGATGAAGTACAAAAAAAATCTGGCACTTTCAGAAACAGAACTGAGTTTGATTCCAGCTTGTTAACAGTGGAACGTGCTGCCCACGACAATTGAGGATCATGTAGTGTCTGTCCCAAGTGCAGACACAGCTCAGTGCAGCAGAACAGATAAATCTGGATGAATAGGGCCTGCTGGGACCTTGGATCGTGGAATTGCATGCACTGTCTAGTACAGCCGATAAGATGTTGGTGGTGATGAAAATGCTGGCCTTTTGAGGCAGAATTGCTGGCAGAAAATACATTTAAATTGGTTGCATGCTGAACCTCCAGGCTATCTTGCTGTTTTCCCATCAGCTGTACTGTTCTCACAGTTCAAGTGAGCTCAGTAATGTAGTCCACTTAGCCTGAAGGGAAGGTTTTCAAAGAGTCACATTCTGTTTTTATCTTACAGTTGTAAAGTTTGTTTTTCCTTTTATGTTAATTGAACCAAATGTTATGCATCTACTAATTTATTTTGCTGTTAAGGAATTATTTTTCAGTTACAATGGGTTGTAAATGTCTTGAATGGATACAGTCTGTGTAGAAAGTGTTAATGTGCCAACTATAAAATGTGTATGCCCACTGGGGGCTGTGCTTCCAACATAGTAAATTGGAAAGTGTGTGGACATATACATGTGACATGAGGAACTTCATACTCTTCAAAAGACCCAAGACCAACTGCTTGTTGATCTGTAAAGGCCCTAACGTATTGCTGTAGCCCACACTGATCTTGCTATTCTCCATGTCCTTTTCCTTAGTGAAGATGATGCAAAGTATTCATTTAGTAATCAAGACAGTCTCGCGAGGAATATGGAGCGTGTTGGATAGAACTTGAGAACAACATTAGGAGACCAAAAATAGGTTACAAAATAACCATGACAAGTGAAATTAAGGAGAATCCCAAAATGTTCTGCAATTATAATGAGCAAGTGAAAAAGTGGTACCCTTTGGGACCATGGGTATAATCGATGTGGAGTCAGGGGATGTGGGTGAGGTCCTCAGTGAATACTTTTATTTCTATTCACTAAGAAGAAAAACATAGTAGAGAATGTCTTCAGATATGTTACAGATCAGTATTAGGGAGGGAGAGCTGTTAAATGTCATGGAATGTATCAGGCTTGATAAATCCCCACCATCTGATGAGATCTATTCCCAGGATGTTATGGGAAGCAAGGGAGGAAATAACAGAGATCACAGGGATCAGTACTGGGATTCTTGTCAGAGACTCGGGTAGTATTGAGAGGAAGTATTTTAAAGGCGGTTTGAGGGGAAAATGATTTTACATAGACAGGCTCCTTACATCGAGAGTGGTTGATGTTTGGAACATTGCCAGAGGAGGTGGAGAAAGCAAATACAAGAGCTACATAAAGAGGCTTTTATACAGACATTTAAATAGGCACGGCATGGAAAGATATGGACCAAATGTAGGCGAATGGGATTAATATAGATGGGCATATATAATGGCATGGATATGGTGGACCTAACACATGATGCACGCACTGACGCATGATGCATGCACTGGTACATGATGCATGCATGATGCACGCACTGACACATGATGCATGCACTGACGCATGATGCACGCACTGATACATGATGCACGCACTGACGCATGATGTATGCACTGACGCATGCTCTGATGGTAAGGAATGATATTCATTGCCTTACAAGGGGTGACATAGAATCAGGAGATGTTGAATCAGTATGGATAGAAATGAGGAATTGTAAGGGTAAAAAGACCCTAATGGGAGTTATCTATAGGCCCCCAAACAGTAGCCTCGACATAGGGTGCAAGTTGAATCAGGAGATAAAATTGGCGTGTCACAAATGTAATGCTACGGTGGTTATGGGAGATTTCAACATGCAGGTAGACTGGGAAAATCAGGTTGGAAATGGACCCCAGGAAAGAGAGTTTGTAGAGTGCCTTCGAGATGGATTCTTAGAACAGCTTGTACTGGAGCCTACCAGGGAGAAGGCAATTCTGGATTTAGTGTTCTGTAATGATCCTGATCTGATAAGGGGACTAGAGGTAAAAGAGCCATTAGGAGGCAGTGATCACAACATGATAAGTTTTACTCTGCAAATGGAAAGGCAGAAGGGAAAATCGGAAGTGTCAGTATTACAGTATAGCAAAGGGGATTACAGAGGCATGAGGCGGGAGCTGGCCAAAATTGACTGGAAGGAGGCCCTAGCAGGGAAGACGGTAGAACAGCAATGGCAGGTATTCCTGGGAATAATGCAGAGGTTGCAGGATCAATTTATCCCAAAGAGGCGGAAAGACTCTAAGGGGAGTAAGAGACACCTGTGGCTGACAAGGGAAGTCAAGGACAGCATAAAAATTAAGGAGAGGAAGTATAACATAGCAAAGAAGAGTGGGAAGACAGAGGATTGGGACTCTTTTAAAGAGCAACAAAAGTTAACTAAAAAGGCAATACGGGGAGAAAAGATGAGGTACGAGGGTAAACTAGCCAATAATATAAAGGAGGATAGCAAAAGTTTTTTTAGGTACGTGAAGAGGAAAAAAATAGTCAAGGCAAATGTGGGTCCCTTGAAGACAGAAGCAGGGGAATTTATTATGGGGAACAAAGAAATGGCAGACGAGTTAAACCGTTACTTTGGATCTGTCTTCACTGAGGAAGATACACACAATCTCCCAAATGTTCTAGGGGCCGGAGAACCTAGGGTGATGGAGGAACTGAAGGAAATCCACATTAGGCAGGAAATGGTTTTGGGTAGACTGATGGGACTGAAGGCTGATAAATCCCCAGGGCCTGATGGTCTGCATCCCAGGGTACTTAAGGAGGTGGCTCTAGAAATAGTGGAAGCATTGGAGATCATTTTTCAATGTTCTATAGATTCAGGATCAGTTCCTGTGGATTGGAGGATAGCAAATGTTATCCCACTTTTTAAGAAAGGAGGGAGAGAGAAAACGGGTAATTATAGACCAGTTAGTCTGACATCAGTGGTGGGGAAGATGCTGGAGTCAATTATAAAAGACGAAATTGCTGAGCATTTGGATAGCAGTAACAGGATCATTCCGAGTCAGCATGGATTTACGAAGGGGAAATCATGCTTGACAAATCGACTGGAATTTTTTGAGGATGTAACTAGGAAAATTGACAGGGGAGAGTCAGTGGATGTGGTGTACCTCGACTTTCAGAAAGCCTTCGACAAGGTCCCACATAGGAGATTAGTGGGCAAAATTAGAGCACATGGTATTGGGGATAGGGTACTGACATGGATAGAAAATTGGTTGACAGACAGAAAGCAAAGAGTGGGGATAAATGGGTCCCTTTCGGAATGGCAGGCAGTGACTAGTGGGGTACCGCAAGGTTCGGTGCTGGGACCCCAGCTATTTACGATATACATTAATGACTTAGATGAAGGGATTAAAAGTACCATTAGCAAATGTGCAGATGATACTAAGCTGGGGGGTAGTGTGAATTGTGAGGAAGATGCAATAAGGCTGCAGGGTGACTTGGACAGGTTGTGTGAGTGGGCGGATACATGGCAGATGCAGTTTAATGTAGATAAGTGTGAGGTTATTCACTTTGGAAGTAAGAATAGAAAGGCAGATTATTATCTGAATGGTGTCAAGTTAGGAAGAGGGGATGTTCAACGAGATCTGGGTGTCCTAGTGCATCAGTCAATGAAAGGAAGCATGCAGGTACAGCAGGCAGTGAAGAAAGCCAATGGAATGTTGGCCTTCATAACAAGAGGAGTTGAGTATAGGAGCAAAGAGGTCCTTCTACAGTTCTACCGGGCCCTGGTGAGACTGCACCTGGAGTACTGTGTGCAGTTTTGGTCTCCAAATTTGAGGAAGGATATTCTTGCTATTGAGGGCGTGCAGCGTAGGTTCACTAGGTTAATTCCCAGAATGGCGGGACTGTCGTATGTTGAAAGGCTGGAGCGATTAGGCTTGTATACACTGGAATTTAGAAGGATGAGGGGGGATCTTATTGAAACATATAAGATAATTAGGGGATTGGACACATTAGAGGCAGGAAACATGTTCCCAATGTTGGGGGAGTCCAGAACAAGGGGCCACAGTTTAAGAATAAGGGGTAGGCCATTTAGAACGGAGATGAGGAAGAACTTTTTCAGTCAGAGAGTGGTGAAGGTGTGGAATTCTCTGCCTCAGAAGGCAGTGGAGGCCAGTTCGTTGGATGCTTTCAAGAGAGAGCCGGATAGAGCTCTTAAGGATAGCGGAGTGAGGGGGTATGGGGAGAAGGCAGGAACGGGGTACTGATTGAGAGTGATCAGCCATGATCGCATTGAATGGCGGTGCTGGCTCGAAGGGCTGAATGGCCTACTCCTGCACCTATTGTCTATTGTCTATGATGCATGCACTGATACATGATGCACGCACTGATACATGATGCACGCACTGACGCATGATGCATGCACTGACGCATGATGCATGCACTGACACATGATGCACGCACTGACGCATGATGCATGCACTGACACAGGATGGATGCACTGACACATGATGCATGCACTGACGCATGATGCATGCACTGACACATGATGCACGCACGGATACATGATGCACGCACTGACATGATGCATGCACTGACGCATGATGCATGCACTGACACATGATGCACGCACGGATACATGATGCACGCACTGACACATGATGCATGCACTGACGCATGATGCATGCACTGATACATGATGCACGCACTGATACATGATGCATGCATGGCAAAGGCTCTGTGGGGAAGAATGGTGTAGGATTCCCTCACCCTGCACACTGATGGACATGGCCTTGTATTATAATCTCTTAAACTTATTGCTGATGGAATGTTTTAGAAAGAGAAATTGATCCATATTGACATAATGTAAATATTCTAAATGAATGTGACAATATGCTGTACACAGTGAATGACAAGTGAATATCTCATATTGTACAACTGAAAATGAGTGAATAAGTCAAGTCATGTCCAGTTATTGTCATATGCACAGTACGGTGGGATGGAGGTGCAAGGAAAATCAAGAGTGTTTATTTAAAACAATCAATAATAGTGTGAGGACAGAATCAATGCACCCAAGTCTGTGTATTTGGAGCTTATTTGGAGATTAGTATTTAACGTGTAGGAAGGAATTGCAGATGCTGGTTTAAAGTGAAGATAGACACAAAATGCTGGAGTAACTCAGCGGGTCAGGCAGCATCTCTGGAGAGAAGGAATGGGTGATGTTTCGGGTTGAGACCCTTCTTCAGACTGATGTCAGGGGAGAGTGAGGTATATGGACGAGGAAGTGTAAGGAAGTGAAAGGTGTGAAATCAGGACAAAGGGAATGGAGATCTAGGTAAATGTAGAATAGATCATTGTTAGTTGGGAGAAGGTAACAACAAAGCAAACAGATAAAATCAGAGACATTAAGACTGAAGGGAAATCTGGGAAGGGGGATGGATGGAGAGAGAGGCAAAGCAAGGGTTACTTGAAGTTAGAGAAGTCAATGTTCATACTGCTGGGGTGTGAGCTGCCCAAGTGAAATATGAGGTGCTGTTGCTCCAGTTATGAGCAGTTGTACAGGGCTCTGGTGAGACCACACCAGGAGCATTGTGTGCAGTTCTGGTCTCCAAATTTGAGGAAGGATATTCTTGCTATTGAGGAAGTGCAGTGCAGGTTCACGAGGTTAATTCCCGGGGTGGCGGGACTGTCATATGTTGAAAGAATGGAGGGACTGGGCTTGTACACACTGGAATTTAGACGGATGAGGGGGGATCTTATTGAAATATATAAGATTATTAAGGGGTTGGACACACTTGAGGCAGGAAACATGTTCCCGATGTTGGGGGAGTCCAGAACCAGGGGCCACAGTTTAAGAATAAGGGGTAGGCCATTTAGAACGGAGATGAGGAAAAACCTTTTCACCCAGAGAGTTGTGAATCTGTGGAATTCTCTGCCTCAGTAGGCAGTGGAGGCCGATTCTCTGGATTCAAGAGAGAGTTAGATAGAGCTCTTAAAGATAGTGGAGTCAAGGAATATGGGGAGAAGGCAGGAATGGGGTACTGATTGTGGATGATCAGCCATGATCACAGTGAATGGTGGTGCTGGCTCGAAGGGCCGCATGGCCTACTCCTGCACCTATTGTCTATTGTCAATTTTTCTCTGGGCCTCACTCTGACAATGGAGGAGTCCTAGGACAGAAAGGTCAGCATGGGAATGGGAGGGGGAGTTAAAATGTAAGAAGGAACTGCAGATGCTGGTTTAAACCGAAGATAGACAAAAAAAGCTGGAGTAACTCAGCGGGACAGGCAGTATCTCTGGAGAGAAGAAATGGGTGACGTTTTGGGTCTGAAGAAGGGTCTCGACCCAAAGCGTCACCCATTCCTTCTCTCCAGAGATGCTGCCTATCCTGCTGAGTTACTCCAGCTTTTTGTGTCCTTCTGGGGAGTTAAAGTGTTCAACAACCAGGAGATAAGGTAGGTTAAGGCGGACTGAGCGGAGGTGTTCAGTCTGGGCTTGGTCTCGCTGATATGCAGGAGTCCACATCTGGAACAACAGATACAGTAGATGAGGATGGAGGAGGTGCAGGTGAACCTCTGCCTCACCTGGAAAGCTTGTCGAGGTCCTTGGACGGAGTGGAGGGGGGAGGAATAGGGGCAGGTGTTGCATGTCCTGTGGTTACAGGGGAAAGTACTTGGGGAGCGGGTGGTTTGGGTGGGAAGGGACGAGTATACCAGGGAGGTTTGGAGGGAACGGTCTCTGCGGAAAGCAGAAAGGGGTGGAGATGGGAAGATGCTCGTGGTGGGATTCTGTTGGAGGTGGCGAAAACGTTGGAGGATTATGTGCTGTATGCAATGGCTGATGGGGTGGAAGGTGAGGACTAGGGGGACTCTGTCCCTGTTACGTCTGGGGGGAGGGGGAGCAAGAGCAGAACTGTGGGATATCGAGGAGACCCGAGTGAGGGCCTCATCTATAATGGAAGAGGGGACCTCCGTTCCCTAAAGAATGAGGACATCTCCGATATATTTGTTGTATTTAACAGTCGGTTGGTTGTAAGGAAGAAGCTGTTCCTGAACCTGGACATTGCAGCTTTCAAGCTCCTCTACCTTCTTCCCAATGACAGGAGTGCAATAAGAGCGTGGCCAGGGTGGTGTGGGTCTCTGATGATGTTGGCTGCCTTTTTCAGGCAGTGACTCCTGTAGATTGCTTTGCTGGTGGGGAGGTCTGTACCCGTGATGGACTGTGCAGTGTTCACCACTTTTTGCAATCTTCTTCGTACCTGGGAATTCAAGTTGTCGAATGCTCTCTACTTATACCTATAGATGTTCAAGAGAGGATTTGTTGATATACCGAATCTCCACAATGTTCTAAAGAAGTAGATGCAATGATAGTCTTTCATTACGATTGCATCAGTGTGCTGGGCCCTGGGCAGCTCTTCACAGATATGCGTGCCCTCTTCACCTCCGTCCCGTTGATGATGGCAGGTTTATAGATCCTCCACCTTCCTCTTCCAGAGTCAACAATCAGTTCCTTGGTGTTACTGACGTTGAGAACAATATCATTGTTCTGGCACCAGTTGGTCAGCCGGTAAATCTCTCCAGACTCAGACATCGTTATTTTGCTTGGAATAAACTCAGACAAACAAAAATCATACATAAATTGTACGTAAATTATACAAGGCAGTATAGAGAAAGACTGTACAAAAGGCAGTATAAAGAAAGACTGTACAAAAGGCAGTGTAGAGAAAGACTATATGAACGGCAGTATAGAGAAAGACTGTACAAAAGGCAGTATAAAGACTGTACAAAAGGCAGTATAGAGAAAGACTATGAACGGCAGTATAAAGACTGTACGAAACATTACAAGGCATTAATTCAAATTCAATTGTTTCCTTGAATTCAAATTCAAGAAAACAAGTCCACGGAGGTGCATGGGGTCTGTGTTGAGGTGGGATCAGGAGTGTGGGGATCAGGAGTGTGGGGATCAGGAGTGTGGGGATCAGGAGTGGGGATCAGGAGTGGGGATCAGGAGTGTGGGGATCAGGAGTGGGGATCAGGAGTGTGGGGATCAGGAGTGTGGGGATCAGGAGTGGGGATCAGGAGTGTGGGGATCAGGAGTGGGGATCAGGAGTGTGGGGATCAGGAGTGTGGGGATCAGGAGTGTGGGGATCAGGAGTGGGGATCAGGAGTGTGGGGATCAGGAGTGTGGGGATCAGGAGTGTGGGGATCAGGAGTGTGGGGATCAGGAGTGTGGGGATCAGGAGTGTGGGGATCAGGAGTGGGGATCAGGAGTGTGGGGATCAGGAGTGTGGGGATCAGGAGTGTGGGGATCAGGAGTGGGGATCAGGAGTGGGGATCAGGAGTGTGGGGATCAGGAGTGTGGGGATCAGGAGTGGGGATCAGGAGTGTGGGGATCAGGAGTGTGGGGATCAGGAGTGGGGATCAGGAGTGTGGGGATCAGGAGTGGGGATCAGGAGTGTGGGGATCAGGAGTGTGGGGATCAGGAGTGTGGGGATCAGGAGTGTGGGGATCAGGAGTGTGGGGATCAGGAGTGTGGGGATCAGGAGTGTGGGGATCAGGAGTGTGGGGATCAGGAGTGGGGATCAGGAGTGTGGGGATCAGGAGTGTGGGGATCAGGAGTGTGGGGATCAGGAGTGTGGGGATCAGGAGTGTGGGGATCAGGAGTGTGGGGATCAGGAGTGTGGGGGTTGTTTCAAGAACTTGCCGATTGTAGAAAAGTAGCTGTTCCTGAGGGAGGGACTTCAGGCTTCTGCACCTCCTGCCCGACGGTAGCAGCGAGAAGCCGACTGCCCGGTTGGAGGCCGTTGATGAGAGATACTGCCTTCTTGAGGCAGCGCCTCATGTAGATGCTTTCGATTGTCATAGAGTCATAGAGTGATACAGTGTGGAAACAGGCCCTTCGCCCAACTTGCCCACACCGGCCAACATGGCCCAGTTACACTTGTCCCAGAGCCTGCGACTGGTCCATATCTCTCCAAACCTGTCCTATCCATGTACCTGTCTACCTGTTTCTTAAACGGGCAAGAGACTCTGCGTCTATCCGATCGTGAAGGCAATGTTTTGTGAGATTCTTCTATATGGATTCTTTTAAATGGATTTTAACATTTACTGATAAAGTCCAGTATTCCTGAAGTTCTGTTTTTTTAGAATCAGGGCTCAATCTATAATTTTACTAATTCAATGAAATATTCATACTCTTTGACAAAGTGGCTGTTATCCTGTTCTGGCTGGTATTCAGCTCAGATTTGAGCGTTGCAGTTGAAGTCCATTTCACTATTATTTGTGAATATATTGTCTTGTTGCTTTTACCTGTATTATACTTGAGCTTTAGGTATTGTTCATTGTTTGTAAAGCACTTTAAGCATTTCATGATCTTTGGAAAGAAAATGTTAAAATATACTTTGGTTGTTTTCAGTGTACTGCAACGGGGCAATATTTTGATGATATGAACAGATTCTATGGCACATAACCGCACAAAATGGTGCCAACATGAATGTCATCTGGTGGTCTCATGTATGGAATATTTCCTGCATAGGTGAAGACTCCCCATGTAACCTGATTGCCACATGCTGCTTACCTGGTGTGTGCTCCTGCACTTGATTATGAATGGAGTAAACTGGCACCGTTACTTCAGTAGAATCAATTTTATTTCTGCATTCAAACCCAGGGAAATGAAATGTGAATCTACTAATGACTCAAACATTCCAGGTTAATGAGCAGTAATTATTGTGGAAGAAGCACTCATGCTGGATTTAGCCAGATGGCTTTACTCTGATGTTTCCTGTTACATTTGTTTCTACTTTTAATATGAATGAGATGTATTGAGTGTTTAATCTCAATTTGTAGCCATGGATAACCACAAGTATTTGTGATGGTGTTCATATCAATGCTCAGAGCAAAATGGTCTTGTTGTTGGTTGAAAGATGCAGCTGGGTTTAGGTGCCAGAGCAGCCGTCTTTGAAGGATTTGTCTGATTAGCATGAAAACATAATGGCAGTGAGCTGCTGGCTAATCACGAGCTTATCTTTCAGAAATCCCTGTGTTGAGAGAGAATTCATTTTATTCATTTCCAGTTTAACATTTAAAGTACCTGTGATATCTTGAGCTCAGACACAGAATAACAAGTTAACTCAATGGCTGCACAGCTGCACTGTGGCTTATTCAAACATTTACAATCCTCCACCAAAGGTGGTGCTATTACAACTCCTTCCACCCTAATAAAAAAACAAATTTAATTTTCTCTGCCCGACGGGGGCTTCAATATCGGGAGCCACGACCACCCTGACGTGCAGCGGCAGCGTCTTCGCCCGTCCCGGATCGCGGGACTTGGGTCGGCCCGCTGCGGACCTTTCACCGTCCGGCGCGGCCTGGAACGTGGCAACTTCAACAGCCTGACCGCGGGAGAAGACGGCAGGGGAAGAGAAAATACATTCTGGCCTTCCATCACAGTGAGGAGGTGACTGGAGGAGACTCACTGTGATGGATGTTTATTTTTTTGGTTTTGTGTTGGTTTGTGGTTGTGTGTGTAATTGCTTATTTTATTGCTCTTATTGTTGGACTGTGGGTGATGAAATCTCGTCCAAAAGACTTGTTTTTTTTGGATGATAATTAAGGTAATTCTGATTCTGATTCTGATATGTCCGCCTGTCAGGGGCTGAGATGAGGATGTCATCCAAGTAACACACTACATCTTCAATTCCCTCTAGAATTTGTGTCATTACCCCTTGAAAAATCCCAGGGGCTGATGATATACCAAATAGGAGCCTATTGAACTGAAACAATCCCAAATGCGTGTTAATAGTTAGCTTGGATTTAGATTCGTCATCTACACCCAACTGCAAGTAGGCATTTGTCAAGTCCATTTTTGTGAAAACTTGGCCGTCTGTGAGGGTGCTAATCAAATCCTCTGCCGTTGGTATGGTATCTGGTCTGCTATCTTCCAGTACCTGGTTTATGGTCACCTTATAATCCCTACAGTCTAACACTACCACCAGATTTAGGTACAACTACAATGGGTATTGCCCATTCACTATATTCTACCTTACTGATAATGTTCTCAGCTTCAAGTCTTTTCAGTTCTTTCTCAACCTTGTCCTTACGAGCATACGGCACAACCCGTGGTTTGCAATGCACTGGTGTCGCATCCTGCTTCACACGTACTTTCGCCAGTTGAGCTTCAAGATCTGCAGCCAATTCCGACCTAGCAACGCTGGTTTATCTCCCTTTACAACTACGAGGGGCAACTCCGCCTGTTGCTCCTTATACCTAACTGGTACATGTACGCATCCTAACACTGGAATCTTCTCTCCAGAGTAACCACGTAGCTCGATTTTCTTCGCTTCCAATGGAATTTGGCTCAGCTTCTCCCGATACACCAATTCTGGAATCACGCTCACAGATGCTCCTGTGTCGACTTCCATGCTAACATGAGCTCCATTCAACTGGACTTGCACGGACACATTCTTTGTCTTCCGGTTTACCAGCTCATTGCTGCAGATGGTGTATTTCTCGAGAAGCTCTTCCTCTGTCTGCAGTTGATCCACAGAATGCAGCTTACTTGTTGTTGATTTATTCACAAAATGCTGGAATAACTCAGCAGGTCTGCCTGACCTGCTGAGTTACTCCAGCATTTTGTGAATAAATCGATTTGTACCAGCATCTGCAGTTATTTTCGTATATTACTTGTTGTTGAACCTATTTTCTGCTTAGCCTTTCGACAAGTCTTCGCTAGGTGTCCCATCTTGTGACACGAGTAACACTCTGCCTTGAAGAACAGACAAGACTGTGCTAGATGTGAGCCCAAACAGCGATAGCATGGCTTTGCAGTCGTCTTGCTACTCTTCCATGGATAACGATTCTCTGACGTCTTTGTCGACTGATCCGTCTTTAGTTTGCTGGACTGCAGCTTGTTCAACTCTTCCGCTGGTTGTATAGAAGTTGTCCTGACTTCTCTCGAACCCCTTTCTGCCATATCCATTGACAAAGCAGTTTTACAAGCTGTTTCAAAGGCCAGGTCATACACTGTCATGAGCTTACTTCGGATCCGCTCACTTCTCAGTCCACACACGAAACGGTCTCTTAACGCCCGGTCTTGGAAATTTCCAAAATTACAATGAATTGATAACTTCTTGAATGCCACGTTAAAATTACTAATATCCTCCTCTGGAAGTTGGTATCTCGTTCCAAAACGATAGCTTTCAGCTATTTCTAAGGGCTTAGGGTCATAATGTTCTGCTAACTTGTTCAAAATATCCTTCAAGGGCGTGTCCTTTGGTTTGGCTGGAGCTAATAAATTCTTCACTGAGACTTAAGCCATTTTCTAACCATGCTTCTTCAGGCCCTCTTTATATAAATCTCAATGACAAGTCTCTCACATGGCGTGTTATTTAATATCTGCTAGCCATCTTTCTTCACTGCCTCGTAAGTTATTACATCTGTTTATTACAGATGTTAAACTGACTGGGCTGTAGTTAATATGTTTATTCTGATACCCTTTATTTATATAACAGTGTAACTGCAAGTAAGAATTTTTATATTCTATTCAGCACATATGACAATAAAACCTCTTGACAGTGTAGCAAATGCACTTTCATGTCCCCACATGCCACACCTGAGTTTACAGGCAATTGGTTACTTCCTCCAGGCTAATGCAAGGCAGATTCCCTGACACCTGAAACACTCTGGAAAAAAAATTTGTCCCAGTTTTCAAGATAATCATAGTTTCCAAAACCTTAAAAAATATTTCAGATGTTGTAGACTCTTGTTAATTTCTGATGTTATGGAAGCTGGGTTGATGTTCTGATATGGAACATATTACAATCATGTTATATTGTATAACATGGGAAATATTTTGAAAAGTACCATTAAATCAAACGAGTGGTTTAAAAGCCTGTTGATGTTCATTTCAACCATGTACTACATTAACTGAGAGTGAAGTGTGTGTACGAGCAGGGTGCTCTGCGCAGAGACTGGACTCAGCTGCAATGGTGTTACTCAGCTCCACTGCCTTTGACTGCAGCTCCTTGCTGAGGGACAGGCATGTAACTGCAGCCAGCAGTTCATCAGTAGGTACACATGGGTAAACTGGACAATTTCTCTTTCATCTTGTAGGAACAATATGAAGCAAGCTAATCACCCAGTTTCAATGGTCCTGTTTTCTATCACTTACGGCACATATTCCAATTAATCGCTTGTAAACATTTTAATCTTTTTTTAAATTTGAGCAGTATATTTAACACTGTCTACAATAATTTTCTGGATGACTTTCTAGCCCAAATTCTCTCAACTACTCAGGATTCCTTGACTGTAGGAAAGATACAATTTCTTCATGTCAGAGTATTGGTGAAGTCATGGAGTTTCACGGCTGAGAACCCAACTGTCCACGCCGACCTCAAGTAATCCCCACCTGCATTATATCCCTCACTGCCTTACTCATTCAAGTACCTGTCCAGCTTCTAAATGTTCCGACTTTTCCTGCATCCACCACCTCCTCTGGCAGCTCATTTCAAAAGCCATCGACTCTTTTTGTGAAAAAGTTATCTTTCATTGCCTCTTTAAAGCTCCCCCCTCTCACCTTAAGTCTATGCTCTCTAATTTTTGGACACCCTTCTGTTGGAAACTGAGCTATCTTCCTTATCCATTCCCTTCATCATTTTATATATCTCAATCACATCATCTCTTCACTGGTGAAAACAGACACAGCCTATCTAATCTCATTACAACTCAAGATCTCCAATACAGATAACTTCTTTGTGAATCCTCCCTAGTTTACTTACATTGTTCCTGTAATATGATGACCAGAACTGTACACAATAAACCATGTAGCTTCACCAAATTTTTGTACAACTATAATATAACATCCCAAGTCTTGTATTCACTGCCAAGGCTGATGAAGGCAAGCATTCTTCACCACTCTGTCCACATTTGTTGTCATTTTCAAGGAACTATGTACTTGTACCCCAGGCTGCTCTGTTCAACATCACTCCAAAGGCCCCTGCCATTCACTGTATAGGTCTATCCTGGTTCAACATCACTCCCAGGCCCCTGCCATTCACTGTATAGGTTCTATCCTGGTTTAACTTCCCAAAATCCATCACTTTGCACTTATGAGTTAAATTCATCTGCCAGGTTCTTGCCACTTTCCTGGTTGATCTTTATCCTGCAATAACCTCAAACAACTTTCTTCACTCTCCCCTCTACCACCAATGTTGGTGTCAACTAAAAATTTACAAATCATGTCACCTAAATTCTCATCCAGGTCATCAACATATATGACAGCCAGTGGACTCAGCACCAACCCTTGTGGCACACCACTGATCACAGCTCTCCGTCTGAAAAACAACACACCACCACCACCCTCCGACTCTATTTCCAATACACAGTATCAGCCGTGTGAATCACAGTTGGACCCTTTCATGTGGCCAGTGCATCCAACTTAGTGGTGTTCTGAAAGCAATATTCTAACGGTTTTGTTCACATTCTACATTTATTCTCAGCCCATTTGAATTTGATCTGTTCTGGTTGTTGGACTGAAAATACTTTATTCTTCTCCAGTGCAATTTTACCAGAGCTGGGCAGTTCTATTGGAGAGAACCGTTCAATTGAGCACAATTCTGTCTCTCGCTTCACACCTTTGCCCAAAACGAAATGTCACCGGGGCATAGGAAGTTAACAGCAGTATCAATATGGATTCTTCCTTCCAATAGGACATTTGGACAGATACATGGATAGGAAAGATTTAGAGGGATATGGGCCAAAATGCGAGCAGGTGGGGCTAGTGTAGAAGGGGCACCTTGGTCCACGTGGGTATGCTGGGCTGAAGGGCCTGTTTCGTGCTGTATGACTCGAAGTCAAATCGTTCTTTTTCTTAACATGCCAATCAGCATTGTTACCCCACCTGTTGGGCTGTTGGCTCCAATTACAACACCTTGACCCTCCTCATGAGCTCTGAGATTTTCTGTTGTGTTTGATTACAGAATAGGCAAACCAGATTCCATTTCACATGGCAATGCACAAACGCAGTTCAATTGTCAAAGCAATTGTGAACAAAATTTCTCCTACTTGAGCTGGTTTGTAATTCACAGTTTATCTACAGGCCACAAAGAATCGGGCTTCAGAGGTAAAGATGAATGAACCTTGTTGGGGCCTATTAACAGGCAAGCAATGATTGCTGATTTTGGAGTGACCCAATGGATGGCGGCACAGGTCAGGGATAGCTGCCAACCCATTGAATTAAACATTGAATGAAATAATGAAAATGGAAGCAAGATATAATGTGATCTTCAACACCTTTGCAGAATATTACTGCAGTGACCTTGACTAGAATGTGTTGAAGTGAGAGTAGCAGGCAGTGCGCTATTTTTAGCCGTGACTTGATACTAGGAACGTGAGGAGACTATATCCTCACAACAAGAAAAGTCACATTTTGAAAAGCCCAGGCAGGTATGCAATCAGACTTGCATGTGATATAATTATGTTGGTCTCAAATGTGCAACTGTAGAGTGTAGTTTCTTAATACAGAAATTTAATTAGCTGAAGGACGTGTAGGTAAATTCTAAACACACACCAGGGGCTATTTGTTATTTTAAGCCAGCTTTAAAATGAGACAATCTGTGGCTCATTTCACGGATGCTTCGTGTTTAGATTGTTCTTTAAAACACAAACACCCTGAATAATCTATTTGAAATTCTGGGATGGATGATTTATTTTTCATAAGGAAAATGCAATTGCCGAGCCTTGGTCTTATTATTTGCCTGTGTAATAGTCTGTGTTATGTGGAACTCCTGACCCACTATGTGTACCACAGAACTTGCTTTGGTTTTGTAAATGAAGCATCCAATCTCAGGAAGCTCATTCACATTGATTTCAAATATGGAATCTCAGCTGAAGCGTCATTTGAAAGGACTAATTCCATTTTTAATTTAATTTTCTACCAAAAGTACACGAGGAGGGTGTAATGTTGGGCTCATTGGTCATAAGTGATCATAAGTGATAGGAGCAGAATTAGGCCATTGCCCATTAAGTCTACTCCATTCAATCTTAGCTCTCCTTCCTAACCCCATTCTCCTGCCTTCTCCCCATAGCCCTTGGCACTCGTATATGTAAAATAAAAAAATATATCTTGTACATGTTTTAACACACTCAGTACACTTGTGGTGGAAGTCCAAGCCATGGGGCAATTGGGCGGGGATTTTCAGATGGGTTCCATTGCGCGGAGTGATGGCATCAACAGGAACTGTAATTGCTTCCGCAATAACGCTTGAAAATTGTGAAAAACACATGCAATGGACAACTTGTGCTTTTCACACTCTCCAAAAGGAGCAAATTATGTACCATCTTTTCTGTTTTATGTGAATTAAATTGTCCCTGTATCTACATTTTGCCTTCTCATTGTACCTGTTGGAAAGTGGAATGAAACAGTTCATTTCTTGCGGCTGGTTATAACTGCAGATAGTATATTAGTAGACATGGGATTCAAGGAGAGATAGCTGATTGGATGTAAAATTGGCTCCATGGAAGGAAGCAGAGGGTGATGGTGGAAGGTTGCTTCTCAGACTGGAGGCCTGTGACTAGTGGTGTGCCTCAGGGCTCGGTGCTGGGCCCGTTGCTGTTTGTCATCTACATCAATGATTTGGATGAGAACATACATGGCAAGATTAGCAAGTTTGCTGATGATACTAAAGTGGGTGGTTTTGCAGATAGTGAAGGTGGTTGTGAAAGATTGCAGCAGGATCTGGATCGATTGGCCAGGTGGGCTGAGGAATGGTTGATGGAATTTAATACAGAAAGTGTGAGGTGTTACATTTTTGGAAGTCTAACATGGGCAAGACCTACACAGTGAATGGTAGGCCCCTGAGTAGTGTTGTAGAGCAGAGGGATCTAGGAGTGCAGGCGCATGGTTTCTTGAAGGTCGAGTCGCAGGTAGATAAGGTGGTCAAAAAGACCTTCATCAGAGTATTGAGCATAGAAGTCGGGAGATCATGTTGCAGTTGTATAAGATGTTAGTGAAACCACATTTAGAATATTGTGTTCAGTTCTGGGCACCATGTTATAGGAAAGATGTTGTCAAGCTGGAAAGAGTACAGAGAAGATTTATGAGGATGTTGCCAGGACTAGAGGGTGTGAGCTACAGGGAGAGGTTGTGTAAGCTGGGTCTCTATTCCTTGGAGCGCAGGATGATGAGGGATGATCTTATATTGGTGTATAAAATCATGAGAGGAATAGATCGGGTAGATGCACAGAGTCTCTTGCCCAGAGTAGGGGAATCGAGGACCAGAGGACAAAGGTTTAAGGTGAAGGAGAAAAGATTTAATAGGAATCTGAGGAGTAACTTTTTCACACAAAGGGTTGGTGGTGTTTGGAACAAGCTGCCAAAGGAGGTAGGGACTATCCCAATGTTTAAGAAAGGAGTTAGACAGATAAATGGATAGGATAGGTTTGGAGGGATATGGACCAAACGCAGGCAAGTGGGTCGAGTGTAGCTGGGACATGTTGGCCGGTGTGGGTAAGTTGGGCCGAAGGGCCTGTTTCCACACTGTATCACTTTATGACTCTATGACTCTATGACATGGGCAGAGAAATGGCAGGTGGGGTTTAATCCGAGCATGTGTGAGGGGTTGCACTTTGGGAGATCCAATGTAAGGGGAAATGATGCAGCTAAAGGCAAGTCCATTAACAGCACTGATGTACAGAGGGTTCAAGTCCATAGTTCCCTGTAAGTGGCAACGCAAGTACATAGAGTGGTTAAGAAGATATATTTGGTATGCTTGCCTTCAATCGACAGTGCATTATAACAGTCAAGAAGATATGTTGCAGCCTTATATAACTTTAGTTAGGCTGCATTTGGAGCATTGAATGCAGTTGTGGTCACCCCAATACAGGATGGATCAGGGAGCGTTGGAGAGGATGCAGAGGAAGTGATGCCTGGATTAGATAGTATCAGTGATTGGTGTAAGTTGGTGTTCCATTTCCTAGTATATGAACCAATCTCTCTAACCTTTCCACGTTAGAAATTGGCACCTCATATACTGTCAATGGCCGCATCAACCGAGGGAATAGCCCAAACTGCAAACGCAACCTCAACTTGCCTGGAAGCCCTGGCTTCTCTGTCCGTTCTAACCCGTCAGTAACAACCTTTCGAAGTTGCTGAACCTGCTCAGTGCCATCCAACTTCCTGTTATACCACTAACTTACTAGGCTTAATCTTCAATCTAGCTCATTTAAGATTATCATTTAACTTCTCTAACAACCTACTTGTACAAGCTGCTGTTGTGGTAATCAAGGTCACATCATCCATATAGGCCCTGACTGGAGGGTGGTGCCATCTCTCCCTGCCGACAACCCACCGTGATGCTCTAATCACCAGCTCCTTCGCCATTGTAAACACTAACGGGGAATAGTACACCCTGCCATAATGCCCATCTCTAGTCTCTGCCATGCTGCCGTAACGTCTGCTGTACTAAAACACTTTCAGACATCTTGGAAATATGCTTTCACTAAATTTACTATTGATCCTGGAACTCTAAAGAAATCAAAAGCACTCCAAATAAGACTATGTGGCACAGATCCAAAGCATTTGCCAGGTCCAACAACACCACATGCAAATCTCTTCTCTCGAGCTTGGCTGTCTGATTCCGATGCCAGATTACACTAATGTGTTCTAAGCAACCTGCAAAACCTGGGATTCCTGCTTTCTGCACTGTGGTATCTATTAACCTGTTCCTTTCTAAATAGCTTGCCAGCCTCTGTGCCACTATGCTAAAGAACTCTGTGCCACGATGCTGAAGAAAATCTGGCCTTCTACATTTAGGAGACATAAAGGGCTAAACTGACTTAACTCTGAAGACTCTTTCTCCTTGGCAACAAAAATTCCCCCTGCTCTACGCCAAGCGCTTGGTATGACCTGCTTCTCCCAAACTATACGCAAGAACCTCCACAGGAATCGAAGCACATCAGGTGCACTTGTAAATACCCGGTAGGGGACTCCATTCGGCCCTGGGGCCAAAAAAGCCTTTTCACGCCTTGGACTTCCTTCCAATTTGGTGGCAAAACATCTAACATACTCTATCCCTCCAAGGGTGGTATATCTGGAGGGAAATCCCCTTTTCTTTTCTGGATCCGTGTATGTCATTTTAAAATATTCCTCTAACTCTTCCTTTGAAGCTTTGAGCTTTCCTCCCTTTTCCTGACTAAACATTCTTTTAACAAATGTAAATGGATCGCTATAAAATGCTGAGCTGGCTCACTCCTTCTTTCTCTTCCTCCTAAGATGCTCTGCCCTCCTCAATATTGCTAACTCTTAACTCTTCTTGCAAAACATTAATTCCCTCTCTCATCAACTATAGATGGATTTCTCC
Organism: Rhinoraja longicauda; assembly: GCF_053455715.1. NCBI lineage: Eukaryota > Metazoa > Chordata > Chondrichthyes > Rajiformes > Arhynchobatidae > Rhinoraja > Rhinoraja longicauda. The sequence goes on along the minus strand of NC_135964.1, from coordinate 54,192,110 downwards.
ACTGCTTTCTCAACTGTCTCCCCTTCACTGATCTCTTGATTTCTCTCTCTCGTCTACATCTAACCACCTGGAGAGCTTGCACCTTCTTTTTCTCAATAACACCATATTGATAAATAATCTCTCACATCTTCTCTAACTTGTTTTCCACTGTCCATTTCAGACTCTCTAGCACCTTTACCAAATCTATATCAACAGTTTGCCATTCCTTCCTTTCACTTGCCCTCGGCTATTTAACTCTAGGTTTCAGCCTTCACCCTGACTGGCAGATTAACCTCACCACCACCTACACCCCCCTCTACAGCGCGTGTTCCCTCCTCATCAGTAACAGGGGTAATGATATCCTGCGAACTGTGCTTTTCTACCTGTCGCTGGACTTCACTCCACTGACTTCTCAATGCGATTTCCCTGCACTCCCTCCAACAAGCACTTCTTCTTTCCCTGATGTGTTGTGAGGCCCTTTGCTGTTGTTACTCTCAGCCAACCACAGGAACACACCTGCAGTTTCTTTCCCTCTACCACTGAGCTGCTGTCCTTCATTGATGCGCTAATCCTACTCATAGTCTTTTCCACCTGTGGGTCATCTTCCGCCCCCGCCCTCACACACTCTAGTATCTTTCTTTTATTTGTCGTAGATTTTTAGGGGTGCAGTGAGACTGTTTACAATCTAGGCCACTGCTGCAATGAGGTGCTGACCCATAACAGCTCTAGTGGGGTTGATCCCCCGTGTCAGCTGTCTTGCCAAGCTGTCATATGGACTTTCCCTAGTTCACGGCAGTCACTAGCTGGGCTAGATGTTAAATTACAATTAAATGGTTAGGAGTTCCTTAGTAATGTGGCTTTATATGGGAAAGGTATTCTCCATTTACCATTGTCTAGCCTAACAGAGGAGTTTAAGTGTGCTAAAGTGAGGTTAGAGTTGCAATTATCAGGGAGTAAGGTTACCTTGGTTAGTAATCTGGTGCCAAGTGTAACCAGGGACAGGAAGGAAGAGAAAGGAAGGGAGGAAGTGAAACTCAAAGCAGGCAGTAGAAGAAGCACAAGCAGCTCTGAGGCGTACAGACAATGTTGGCGGGGTGCAGCAAGGGAAAGGAGGCTGAGGGCTCAGCACAGGGAACCCAGTGTGGAGGAAGGCAGGTCCAACAGAGAGGAGGACATTGGTTGTAGAGCAGGTACGTTGGCAGCAGGAAGCAGTGAGATGTGTAAGGGCAGTAGCTCAGGTTAAGCAGGGACAGTGGATGAACTGGGAAAGTGTAGAGCTGGAGGGACCTGTGGTGCATGGAGGCGGGCATGTGGGTTTCCTTATAAGGGCTATTTATGATGTGCTGCCATCACCACAGAACCTCAAGCGATGGGTAGGTGTGGACCCAGTGTGTCCCTTGTGTTCAGAGGTGGCAATGTTGAGGCATACTTTGTCAGGATGTGGGACTAGTCTTTCTCAGGGTTGGTATACTTGGCAGCATAACTGCAGCAATTGAGAGGAGGAGAGTACAGATGAATTCAGTAGACATCAGGACTGGGAGTGTAGCAATTCATTTGTCCATGAGGGGAGGAGGGAAGTTTGCAGACAGGCATGAGTCAGGCCAGTTACGGGGATCCAATGATTGGGAGATGCGGGTAGATTTAGGAGGAAAGCTTGTTCTGCAGGAAATAACTAGTACTGGTTTGAGGCCAGATATGGTGTTATGGCCAGTTAGTCGGCAGATAGTGTATTTTATAGAACTGACAGTGCCTTGGAAGAACTTAGTGGATGAGGCTTATGAAAAGAAAAAGGCTTAGATATGTAGAGTTGGCAGTATAGGGTGCGGATGGGGAGCAAGGGTACGTCCAGTAGAGCTGGGTTATAGAGGTTTCATAGCGAGATCAAACACCTCGCTATGTGGAGAGCTAGGAATTTGTGGACAGTTTGGGTCAGGCTGTAAAGCAAGTGTCAGAGCCAGCAGAGCAAGGCAGTAATTGGATTTGGTGGAGAAGAAATAATGTCAGTTGGGGTCCGAAAGGAAAAGTATGACATGCAGTATGTGTATGCCAGAACCAACTGTGGAGCCTTCCCGAGTGAGGATCCTGGGCCTAACTCAACGAAACGCCAATGAAGGGAAGTGCCCACTTGCTTTCCCCAATTATATACTTGCATCTACAGGATTTGTTTTTTTTAAAGAGAATTAATATGTAGGTAGCTGGGTTTTTTGTTACATATGGAGTCATTTATTGTAAGTTGGTGTATTTAGTTAGATAATACTTTGGTTTTGGGCTTGGTTTTCTTAGTTGAGTGCTTATCCTGGAGTTATAGCACAGGTACTTTGTGTTTTAATTGTAAAAAATACAACAGCTTGAAGAGGAGGACAATGCCCTCCTCCCCATTATCAGGCTTCTGAACAGCCCTTCCATAAACACGAGTACTGTCTGATTCACCTCTACCCCATGATGACATTGGACTTTGTCTGAGAAACTGTTGCACTGCAATGCTGAGAACTATATTCTGTTGTACTTACTCGTGCTTTATCCATTGTACTGGAGTTTGAACTGATTGTATCTATGTATTGTATATCTGATCTGTTTGGCCAGCACTATAGACAATAGGTGCAGGAGGAGGCCATTCGGCCCTTCGAGCCAGCACCACCATTCAATGTGATCATGGCTGATCATTCTCAATCAGTACCCCGTTCCTGCCTTCTCCCCATACCCCCTGACTCCGCTATCCTTAAGAGCTCTATCCAGCTCTCTCTTGAAAGCAGTATTGGTCTACTGGGCCATGACTATGTTGTGTGCACTCCTGTCCCATTCATATTATCCTCCTGGTTACAATAGACAATAGACAATAGACAATAGGTGCAGGAGTAGGCCATTCAGCCCTTCGAGCCAGCACCGCCATTCAATGCGATCATGGCTGATCACTCTCAATCAGTACCCCGTTCCTGCCTTCTCCCCATATCCCCTCACTCCGCTATCCTTAAGAGCTCTATCCAGCTCTCTCTTGAAAGCATCCAACGAACTGGCCTCCACTGCCTTCTGAGGCAGAGAATTCCACAACTTCACCACCCTCTGACTGAAAAAGTTCTTCCTCATCTCCGTTCTAAATGGCCTACCCCTTATTCTTAAACTGTGGCCCCTTGTTCTGGACTCCCCCAACATTGGGAACATGTTATCTGCCTCTAATGTGTCCAATCCCCTAATTATCTTATATGTTTCAATAAGATCCCCCCTCATCCTTCTACTGATCCAATGATGGAATGGGCTGGCTTAGATCCCGTGATATATCAGGACTAGACATCCAGCTCAGGAATCTAGTGGAAAAGCAATAACCAGCAGATGCTGGAAGCATGAAATAGAAGCAGATCATTCTGGAGATCGTCTGCGGGTTAGGAAATCTGTGGAAGAGCAACAGTTTCCAATCAGTCGGCCTTCAATAACTCTGAAAGGTCAGTACTGAAATGATAACGTTGTTTTTCTCACTCTGCCTGGCCTGTAGAACATCTCCAGGGAGTGTTAGATGGCAGCATGCAGGAGAAGTGATTCTGCCAAATGACTTTGGTTGCTAAATTTAATTAAAATCCTGATACACGACTTCCCCAAACCTGATCTTGAAGACTCGCTGAAGAGTTTAAGGATCTCTGCTTTCTAGTGCAGCTCCCACCACCAGCTTTTCTTGTGTACAGGAACCTGATTATACTTGGTCTCTCGCTTCATATATTTCATGCAACAAGTGCAAACATTGAATTGAGTGGCTCTAAATGTTGCCATTAAGTAGGTTTTCATCAGTAATATTATTCACCATCAAGAGTGTTTTATTGTCATATATACCGAGACAGAACAATGAGATTCTTACCTGCAGCTTTGTAAATACAATACTCAATAGATAATATAATAAACATTCAAAAAAAGTTCAATACCAAAACGATAAAGTGCCAAAACATAACAAAAATCCTGAAGTCCCAAGGGCAACCAAAACACTTCATTGTTCAGTTTAGTTGGAGTTTGTAGTGTTCAATATTCTGATGGGTCAATGGGAAGAAGCTGTTCCTGAACCTGGACATTAGTTTTCAGACTCTTGTACCTCTTCCTAACGGCAGGAGTGAAATGAGAGCATAGCCAAGATTGTGTAGGTCCTTGATGAAGCTGGCTGCTTTTTTGAGGGAGCACCTCTTATTGATCCCTTCCATGGTAGAGGCAGTACCCATGATGGACCGGGCAGTCTTCACCATTCCTTCTGTAATAGAACAGTACAGCACAGGAATAAAACCTTTCTTTTATTAGGTTTCTTCCTAATAGGTCTCAGCGCTCGGTGCGGCTCGGCCGCGGGGCCTTCCATCGCCCGGCGCGGCTCAGCCGCGGAACGGTTCAGCGCCCGGCACGGCCGCAGGGCCTTCCATCGCCCGGCGCGGCTCGGCCGCTGGACTTAACATCGCCGGCGCGGCTCGGCCGCGGGACGTTTCAGTGCCCGGTGCGGCTCGGCCGCGGGGCCTTCCATCCCCTTGCGGGGGCTGTGCGTGTCGGTCGCCTCGGTAAGGGTCGAGCTGCCTGTCCGTGGGCGTGGGGGAAGAGAGTGGAAGTTTTGTTGCCTTCCATCACAGTGAGGGGGTGTTTGGACTCACTGTGATGGATGTTTGTCTTGGGGTCGTGTGTCCTGTGTACTTTTTTCTTTTTTTTGTTGTGTTTTGTGACTGCTGTAATTTCGTTCGGTACTTGTACCGAATGACAATAAAGTTCTATACTATACTATACTATACATCTGAAGATGTTCAAGAGAGTAATCGTCGATGTATCAAATCTTTGGTGGATCCATTTGGAAGACTCATTTTGAACACAGAGAAGACAGCCAGAGAATTATTGAAAGCTGTTCAGGCCGAATGCTTGGGTTTCTTTTGGCTTTTTGGAGTACATGTATGTTGTTCGAACTAAGATAATGCTGCTTTGTAATTTATGGAGGACATACTAAAGGAGCAGTTACCAGACAATACCTGAAAACTGACGTTGAATTTCAAAAATAAACTGGATTCTTGTAGAAGAAAGTCGCACTAGGGACGTCTATGCACTTGCCTAAATCTGGGCCATTTCCATCTCAAATTGTAAAGAAACTACACGAGAGCATTGTGGATGGTCTAACTAATCAATAAGGAAACAGTTTCGTTGGAGACACAAAAGATTCTTTGGATAATCCTGAGCAAAACAAAAACTTTTGGAAGAACTCAGCAGGTCAGGCAGGAGTGGAGGAAAATGACAGTGATTTTTTTTCATTGGAAATTGCATATTCAGTTTGAGAATGATGAGAGGGCAAAGTCAGAGAGCTCTGGTCCAGGTAATATAATATCTTTATATCGTCTATAATTAATGACAGAGCCATTGAACACCGTAAAAATCTTTGGTAGTTCAGGGATTTTGGAGTGGATTTGCAAACGAAAGTCATGCTGATAAGCCTGCTTGAATCTTTTGATGCTGTGTCTAAAGCAGTGAACTAGGTAATGTCTAGATGCTACTTATTTGGAATCCCAGAAGGAAGTTTGATCGAGTTCTTCAGATGGAACTGCCAGCTATAGTTGAATGTAGTTGAATTGAAAGCAAATTACTATCAAGAACAGAAAATTGGCTTGGTGGTAGGCGAGACCAAGCAGTGAACTTCGAGCAGTCAACTGTGAAGAGGATTACAATAGACTTCAAATATTTAAGTTGCAATGGAGTGAATAGATGGTAGATGAAAATTATGCTGTGGAATGGGACTTTGTGGTAGGAATGAGAACAAGCAGTATAAATTAGAGGTAGACACAAAATGCTGGAGTAACTCAGCGGGTCAGGCAGCATCTCTGGAGAGAAGGAATGGATGACGTTTCAGGTCGAGACCCTTCTTCAGACTTCTTCAGTCTTGACCTGAAACGTCACCCATTCCTTCTCTCCAGAGATGCTGCCTGACCCGCTGAGTTACTCCAGCATTTTGTGTCTACCTTCGATTTAAACCAGCATCTGCAGTTATTTTCATACAAGTATAAATTAGAGGGCACAATTCCAAAAGGGTGCAAAACCGAAAAGGTGCAGGTCTCCCCCGCCCCCAGCTTACATGCCCAAGGTGCAGGTCTCCCCCGCCCCCAGCTTACATGCCCAAGGTGCAGGTCTCCCCCGCCCCCAGCTTACACATGCCCAAGGTACAGGTCTCCCCCGCCCCCAGCTTACATGCCCAAGGTACAGGTCTCCCCCACCCCCAGCTTACACATGCCCAAGGTACAGGTCTCCCCCGCCCCCAGCTTACACATGCCCAAGGTACAGGTCTCCCCCGCCCCCAGCTCACACATGCCCAACATACGTGTAGCCCATACGTACAAACAGGCCGGCCAATTGGATTTGCCGCTGCAGTGGGGCTGCAGGCATCTTCTGCCGGCTGGGAGCTCGCTCGGTTTGTGGCCACATTTCCCACTCGTCAACAATACACAACAGGTGCAGGAGGAGGCCATTTGGCCCTTTGAGCCAGCACCGCCATTCAATGTGATCATGGCTGATCATTCACAATCAGTATCCTGTTCCTGCCTTCTCCCCATACCCCCTGACTCCGCTATCCTTAAGAGCTCTATCTAGTTCTCTCTTGAAAGCATCCAGAGAATTGGCCTCCACTGCCTTCTGAGGCAGAGAATTCCACAGATTTACAACTCTCTGATTGAAAAAGTTTTTCCTCATCTTCGTTCTAAATGGCCTACCCCTTATTCTAAAACTGTGGTCCCTGGTTCTGGACTCCCCCAACATTGGGAACATGTTTCCTGCCTCTAATGTGTCCAATAATCTTATAATAATCTTATATGTTTCAATAAGATCCCCTCTGATCCTTCTAAATTCCAGCGTATACAAACCTAGTCGCTCCAGTCTTTCAACATACGACAGTCCCGCCATTCTGGGAATTAAGCCTTCAATAGTTTGGGCTATGGCAGTCCAAGTCGACCTGTACCAGATCTGTGACTTTACTCAGCTCAGGAAAGTGGCAGAGCAGGTTATAAAAGTTGTTATAAAAGGAAAGAGGATCTTCGCTTTATAAATAGAGCCATAGATTACGAGAGAAAGGAAATCAGCCACAATTGAATAACTATGCCAGTTCTCGGCTTCACACTTTAGGAAAGATGCAAACGTTTCAGAGGACTTCAGAAGAGATTCATAGAAACATAGAAAATAGGTGCAGGAGGAGGCCATTCGGCCCCTCGAGCCAGCACCGCCATTCATTGTGATCATGGCTGATCGTCCCCAATCAATAACCGGTGCCTGCTTCTCCCCATATCCATCATAAAAGTGATGACAAGGAATTACGACCGGAGGAGGTGGGGCTGTTGACTCTGGTGCAGAGGAACTTGCCAGGGATCCTTTGCAGGCATCTAAAATCATGTAGACAGATCAGATAGAGATGTGGTGCTCCCATTAGCAGAGGGCTAAGGTCATGGGATATAAAACAAATATTGATTGTCAAAATCAAAGTGACCCGAGGCAAGCCTTGCTCACATGGAGAGTAGTTAAGGTCAAGGACGTGTTGCCAATGTGGTACTGGAGGGCTAATCATTTATAGAGCCATAGAGTGACACAGTGTGGAAACAGGCCCTTCACCCCAACTGGCCCACACCAGCCAACATGTCCCAGCTACACTAGTCCCACCTGTCTGCGCTTGTCCCTCCAAACCTGTCCTATCCATGTATCTGTCTAACTGTTTCTTAAATATTGGGATAGTTCCTGCCTCAACTACCTCCTCTGGCAGCTTATTCCATTCACCCACCACCCTCTGTGTGAAAAAGTTACCCCTCGGATTCCCATTAAATCTTTTCCCCTTCACCTTGAACCTATGTCCTCTGGTCCTAGATTCTCCTACTCTGGGCAAGGGACTGTGCATCTATCCGATCTATTCCTCTCAGGTATTTCCTTGGAAGGATTGAAAGGAGAAGGTGGGGAGACGGACTGGCTGGATTGCTCTTACATGGAGTAGGTTTGGATTCGATGGGTGAACTGAACCATTCCTTCTGTAATCGTTGTGATTCCAGGATGACGTGCAGGTAGTACAGCCGGGAGAATGTGATATGTGGTATTTTGTGTGGACCTAGGTTGCAGCTTCAACCATGACAGTGTTAATGAGTTACATGATGGGATGGAAGAGCATAGTGTGGATGGAGGCATAAGAATAGATTAAGGCAATGGGAAAAACAATGTCAATTGTAGGCAAAGGCAAGGCTATTCAAATTTGTCTTAAAAAGAGAGATTGTGTACTTTCTAAATGATGAAAGTGAAAAATTCTGAAGGTGTGAAGAAAATTGGCTTGTGGGAGGAAGGGGTTTGTGTGTATAAACAATCAGCATTAAAAAGATGAATGGAATGCTGCATTTTATTTCTTGTTAAAATGCCAAACAACAGAGATTGTTGTGGAGAATGACAAACCCCCTTTGGCCCTGTCGAGGAAAGTACATCAGGGCTTCAAGGCAGTGTCAAGTCAAGTTCCTCAGAATACGGATCACGTGCCTGCAGAGGAGATTAGTTTAACTTGGCACTGTGTTCGGCACAGATATTGTGTGCCAAAGGGATTGTTCCTGTGTTGTAATGTTCTATGTTCTGTGTTAAATGGTCACTAACATATTTCACTCCAGAAAAAAATCAATTTTCTATCAAACTTTGAAAAAAGCAGCATTGTGCAAATGATATCTTCACAGTCTCACTATTCTGGTTCAATAACCAGTAATCTATCTGATCAAGGCACAGCACTGAGATTGCTCACAGAACCACCAGCATTCTCCTCTCACTCCTCTTTCATTGCCTGCACATTCAGAGTGATTGAACAATTTGTTCTCCCCACTTCTTCCTCAAGCTCCATCACAATGGCTTCTGCCCTGGCTCTGACGTAGGGTCCTGGACGTGAAACATTAACTCTTTCTCTTTCCACTGATGCTGCCTGCCCAGCTAAAGGTTTCCAGCAATTTCCGCTTGCATTTCCAAGTTCCTTGCATCAGCAATCAGTACATTGCAACAATAACAATTACATCTGGGATTTATAAAGCACTTCTATTGTGGCGACATTTCCCAAGCACTTCACAAGATTATTATCGGCCAAAAAGATCTCACTTTGCTTAGCCGGGAATCCCCGGTGACATGTTCATGTGTTCTTCACGTCCATAGCTGGGGCAGCTCCAGACGTTCGTTGATAATCAGCGTGACTTCACTGCTCTCCTTTCACCAGCAACACTGGGGTGCTTCCATCGTTCCTGTGTGCAGCTTCCTGCAGTACAACACAACTATTCTATTCACCTTATGCCATTCCCTCTGTACCCAAGGCTTCAAATCCAACTACCCATGTTACATAGACATCATTATCATAGAACAGTACAGCACAGGAACAGACCCTTTGGCCCACATTCTTTGTGCTGAACGTGATGCCATGTTACACTAATCTCTGGCTGTATGTGATCCATATTTCTCCAATCCCTGCATATTCACAGGCCTATCTAAAACACCAGCATTGGATCTATTTCCACCACGATCCCTGGCAGCACATTCCAGGCAGGACTTGGACCCCAAGATAGCTCTGTACATTTATACATCATGATTGGTGGCATCATAGTCTGGTACGGCAATTCCAATGCTCATGATTGCAGGAGACTGAGGAGAATGGTAGACTCACCTCAGCCTGGCCCCAGCCATCATTGAAAGCATCTATATCAGGCACTGCTTCAAGAAGGTGGCATCTAACATCAGCGATCACCACCATCCAGGCCATGCCCTTTTCTCAGTGCTACCATCGGGCAAGGGGCCTGAAGTTCTACACCCCCAGGTTCAGGACCAGCTAGTTACTTTCCTACATCCATAAGGTGTTTGAACTGACCTGCATTATCCCAATCCTACCTCAGCAACGGAATACTATGGACCCCTTCAACTACCATGGATATTTCTAATTGTGTTCTTTTGCACCGATCTCTCATTTCTTTGCACAGGCTTTACTTTTTACGATCTTGCAGTATTTGTGAGTAATTTATGTACAATTTATGTCAAGAGTATTTCATGGTCATACGTCCCAGATAGAACAATGAAATTGTTACTGTGTGTTGTCTGTCTGTGCGTGTGATGTTGCTGCAAGCAAGATTCTCATCGTACCTGTGCCTCATCGTACCTGTGCCTCATCGTACCTGTGCCTCATCGTACCTGTGCATCTGACAATAAATTAAAATGGACTTGAACTGAATTCTCCTCTACTTCACTGCCAGTTTTCTGGAAATCTGACCAAAAATATCATATTAATATTGCATGACCTAATTTCTTCTGACATTGAAGGGACTTTGCAGGGGGCAGATTAGAGTCTGCTTCAAATGCCTTCTGAGCCAGAAAGATCATTCATGCGATCATCGAGCATTGAACACACACCATGGTTTTAATTATGGAGTTGTAATTAATGTAATGAGAGCCTTCTGTCAGTTGCAGAACTTTTACAGATGCTTTGCTCGTTGAAATCTAGTAATAGCATCTAATAGAGAACCAGAATCTCAATGTAGCCTTGTTTCTCATTTAATTTTGACTCATTTCCATTTTACATTAAAAAGTTTGCATTTAACATTACAATAAGTATTCACCAAGAATTGTAAGCTTATGATGATCTGAACTAACAGTCTGCCACTCAGTCAGTGTGGGAATACATGCTGAGCATGTATTTTATGGTTGTGTTGGTAGATTAATAGCTCATTATTGTATTTTTTGGAACATTGATTGCACATGCTGCTCCAACACCCCCCCCCCCCCTCCCCGTTCCAAACGAGAGTGTTAAGATGTAATCAGACTTGCCTTTCTTAATTATTTCCTAGCTTTGTTCCATTGTTGTCAGAATTTCATTGATAGATCATCGTTCATATCATATCTGAAGTCAGTCAATGATCACAAGCAAGCAATGAGTTGATTCCTCACGTGATTGAATCCTGCTCTTTCCCCCAGGATTGAGGATGGCTTGCTTCCTCCTGATCTTTTGGTCCTGAGGAGGCTGATGGTTTGGGGATGGGATTGATCTGCCTTTCATTGCTTACACAGGGCTTTAGTGTGTTCCCCATGCATGTCCTCAATACCATCCTCCACTTTGAGCAATCATTGTCCACAGGTTCCCAGAAGTCAGTGCATATGTTGCATTTCCAAAGGAATTTCCGCAAATTCTTGCCTCTTTTTGCTTGTCCTCCATGATAGGATAGCGAATCTTTACTTACTTAGCTTTCCTTACCGCACGGAAACAGGCTCTTGGGCCCATCAAGTCCACACCAACCATCCATCACCCATTCACACTAGTTCTATGTTATCCCAATTTCTCATCCACTCCCTGCACACTTGAGACATTTTACAGTTGATTAACCTACAAACCTGTAGGAATAAACTGCAGATGCTGGTTAAAATCTAGTCTGAAGAAGGGTCTTGACCCAAAACATCACCCATTCCTTCTCTCCCGAGATGCTGCCTGACCCGCTGAGTGACTCCAGCATTTTGAACCTACAAACCTGCAGGTCGATGGGATAGGGGAGGATGTCGGAGCACCCGGAGGAAACACACATGGTCACAGGGAGAACGTACAAACTCCACACAGACAGCCCCAAGGTCAGGATCGACCCAGGTCTCTGGCACTGTAAGGCAGCTGGTCTACCTGCTGCACTGCCATGCTGCCCTTGTGTTTCGTGATTCTGCTGTTAGGCATGTGATGGACCTGGACTGATCAGTGCATTTGGCTGTGAGCACCTGGAGCATCAGTGCTGGGGCGTTAGCCTCGGAGAAAGACCTGAGCTGTTTCATGGAGCCTGCCAGTGAATTTGGAGGATTTTGTGGAGAGAGTGTTGGGGACCTTCAGATGTCTGTGGTAGTAGTCCAAATCTTAACCGCGTGAAGGACTGCAGGAATCACTGCTGCTCAGTAGACCAGGAGCTTCTTCACCACTCTCAGGGTTCTTATCTTCTAATGAAATTCAAAAAAATTGTAGATGCTGGAAATCTGAAATGAAAACAGGAACTGCTGGGAATACTCAGCTGGTCAGACCACATCTGTGGAGAGAAACAGTTAATTTTGTTGGTTGAAGTCCTTTGTTTTAATTTTATCACCTTTTCCTCAATTGTTCATAGGCTGAGCGGTGTATTGAAGTCAGTGGCAAATTTCATCATTGATGTCGGCCTTCAGCAAGAGCTGGCTCCTGAGATATGACGTTATCCGTGTTTTGTAAGGTCCTGCCATGACCAAGAGTTTTGTTAGCCTAGGAATGGCCCAGCAAAGACCAGGCATTCAACCTTTACATGACCTTCTGTCTGTTGACCATAATCCATTCACTTTCCCTTTAGTACTCAGTACCAGTGCCGGGCATTTCCCAAGGGCTGTTCTATATGCAGAGTCTGTCTATCTCCATTCTGTCTCACAACACAAACCAGTGAGACATTTATTCCATACAATCTAATCTTAACTTGAGTGAAATTGGCAATTCACATTACGGAGTAATTTTGTGGTTTAAAATCATACCCAGTAGAATGTATATTGAGAATCATTTTGTGTAGGACTTTGACAGCCACTGTATCCAGGAGGCCTCCATCCTGGCTGGATTTAAGTTCAGTTCAGTGTAGTTTATTGTCACGTGTACTGAAGTGCAGTGAAAAGCTTTTGTTGCGCGCTAACCAGTCAGCAGAAAGACAATACATGATTACAATCGAGTCATATCATATCATATCATATATATACAGCCGGAAACAGGCCTTTTCGGCCCTCCAAGTCCGTGCCGCCCAGTGATCCCCGCACATTAACACTATCCTACACCCACTAGGGACAATTTTTACATTTACCCAGCCAATTAACCTACATACCTGTACGTCTTTGGAGTGTGGGAGGAAACCGAAGATCTCGGAGAAAACCCACGCAGGTCACGGGGAGAACGTACAAACTCCTTACAGTGCAGCACCCGTACGAGTCATTCACAGTGTACAGATATATGCCAAGGGAATAATGTTTGATGCAAGATAAAGCCAGTAAAGTCCGATCAAAGATAGTCCAAAGGTCACCAATGAGGTAGATAGTAGTTCAGCACTGCTCTCTGGTTGTGGTAGGATGGTTCAGTTACCTGATAAAAGCTGGGAAGAAACTGTCCCTGAATCTGGAGGTGTACGTTTTCACACTTCTGTACTTTTTGCCCGATGGGAGAGGGGAGAAGAGGGAGTGGCCGGGGTGAGACTCATCCTTGATTATGCTGCTGGCCTTGCCGAGGCAGCGTGAGGTGTAAATGGAATTTCCATTGTTGGAGGCTGTTGGATCGTAAAGGATCCTGAACCCACCCATCCATCGGCAGAGATTGCAGATGTTCAATATGGAAAGACTGTCCACAAGCCTATTTGTCCTTCCCGTCAAACCAGAGGTTTGCAGAGAACAAAGGAGAAATCGTTAGTTTTATAGCAGAGCAGGTGGGGGAAGGGTGGGTAGAACAGAGAGAACATCTTTAATAGGGTGAGATCAAATGCCTCACTTTGGCAATCAAGTTGTAGTTTTCTGTTACTTAACTGCTAGCGACTAGATTCCATGTAGCTGACGATGCGTCAGAAATAAGAAACAGTAGTTGAGTTTAGTTTAGAGATACAGCACGGAAACGGGCCCTTCGGCCCAACGGGTCCGCGCCGACCAGCGATCCCCGTATATTAACACTATCCTACACACACGGGACAATTTTTACATTTACCAAACCATTAACCTACAAACCTATATGTCTGGAGTATGGGAAGAAACCATAGATGGAAACCAAAGATCTCGGAGAAAACCCACGCAGGTCACGGGGAGAACGTACAAACTCCGTACAGACAGCACCCTTAGTCGGGATTGAACCCGGGTCTCCAGCATTGCATTTGCTGTAAGGTAGCAACTCTACCGCTGTGCCACCGTGAACATGTCAGTAGTATGAGAGGTTTGAAGTTGGTTAAAAGACAAGGAGTGGAGAAACAAAGGGAACGTTTACAATGGTGGGAGCAGGAAAGGTTGGGGCAAGGGTGTCTGAGAGGGGTACCGATGGTTGATCATCATCGTTGAGCAGCTAGAGAAGTAAATGGAAAAGATGAATGAAAACAGGAAAAAGAAAAAGGACAAAACAATGTTAGAATTCAAGCAGCAAAATGCTACAGGTGCTGGAAATATGAAATAAACCGAATATGCCGCATATACTCTGCAGTTGAGGCAGTATCTGTGGAGAGGCAGAGTTAATAATCTTTCATCTGAACTGGCTGCCGATCAAACGAGAGTTGCTGATTTTCTGAAATTGTTGAAACCATTTCCGGTCCCCAAAGGGTGACATGTGGCTGGAATGAAATGCGTTGCAGTTCCTGAATTTTACCTCGGCCTTTGTTGGAACTGAGTAAGAGGTCAGAGTGAGAGTCAGTTCATGGAATAACATCTCCATTTCTGTCCTGGTACATTCACAGCTCTGTTTACAATTTTAGATCAGCGGCCTTTCCAGCTCTGATAACCGATCATCCATTCATTCTATTTCTCTCTTTGTCAGATGTTGCCTGACCTGCCTCATAGAGTCATAGAGTGATACAGTGGGGAAACAGGCCCTTCGGCCCAACTTGCCCACACCACTCAGCAATATCCCAGCTACACTAGTCCCACCTGCCTGCGCTTGGTCCATATCCCTCCAAACCTGTCCTATCCATGTACCTGTCTAACTGTTTCTTAAACAATGGGATAGTTCCTGCCTCAACTACCTCCTCTGGCAGTTGTTCCATACACCCACCACCCACTGTGTGATAAAGTTACTCCTCGGATTCCTATTAAATCTTTTCCCTTCACCTTGAACCTATGTCCACTGGTCCTCGATTCCCCTACTCTGGGCAAGAGACTCTGCATCTACCCGATCTATTCCTCTCATGATTTTGTACACCTCTATAAGATCACCCCTCATCCTCCTGCGCTCCATGGAATAGAGACCCAGCCTATTCAACCTCTCCCTATAGCTCACACCCTCTAGTCCTGGCAACATCCTCGTAAATCTTTTCTGAACCCTTTCAAGCTTGATAATATCTTTCCTATAACATGGTGCCCAGAACTGAACACAATATTCTAAATGCCGTCTCACCAACGTCTTATACAACTGCAACATGACCTCCCAACTTCTCTTCTCAATACTCTGACTGATGAAGGCCAATGTACCAAAAGCCTTTGTGACCACCTTATCTACCTGCGACTCGACCTTTAAGGAACCATGCACCTGCACTCCTAGATCCTTCTGCTCTACAACACTACCCAGAGGCCCACCATTTACTGTGCAGGTCCTGCTCTTGTTCGACATCCCAAAATGCAACACCTCACACTTCTCTGTATTAAATTCCATCAACCATTCCTCCGCCCACCTGGCCAATCGATCCAGATCCTGCTACAATCGTTCACAACCACCTTCACTAACTGCAAAACCACTCACTTTGATATCATCGACAAACTTGCTAATCTTGCCCTGTATGTTCTCATCCACATCATTGATGTAGATGGCAAACAGTAACGGGCCCAGCACCGAACCCTGAGGCACACCACTAGTCACAGTCACCTCCAGTCTGAGAAGCAACCTTCCCCCATCACCCTCTGCTTCCTTCCACGGAGCCAATGTTCTATCCATTCAGCTATCTCTCCTTGGATCCCATGCGATCTAACCTTTCAGAGCAGCCTACCATGAAGAACCTTGTCGAATGCCTTACTGAAATCCATGTACACAACATTTACATCAGTCTGAAGAAGGGTCTCAACCCGAAATGTCACCCATTCCTTCTCTCCAGAGATGCTGCCTGTCCTGCTGAATTACTCCAGCATTTTGTGTCTACCTTCGATTTAAACCAGCATCTGCAGTTCTTTCCTACACATGTACATCTCTGCCCTCATCGAACCTTTTGGTCACGTCTTCAAAAAAATCAATCAGATTTGTGAGACACGACCTCCCACGTACAAAACCATGCTGACTATCCCCAATCAGCCCTTGCCCATCCAAATGCCTGTACAACCTATCCCTCAGAGTACTCTCCAGTAACTTTCCAACCACAGATGGTAAGCTCACCGACCTATAGTTTCCAGCATTTTCCCTGCAGCCCTTCTTGAAAAGAGGCACAACATTTGCCACCCTCCAGTCTTCCGTCACCTCTTCTGTATTTAAGGACGACTCGTAAATTTCTACCAGGCCTCGTGTTCCCAGCATTTTTTGTTTCTATTTTAGATTTATAACACCTGTCATGTTTTGCTTCTCCAGTTTCACATTTCTTTACCTTTCTGCTTTGTTTTTGTGCTTCCCCTTCAGGCTGCATCTCCTGCAGGCAGTCTGTGATGAGCAAAGCTTCTTTCCTCTCTCATGGCACCACCGCCTGCCCCACTCTCACTCCCCTTACCCTGCAACTTACACAAGCTGCCTGGCATGTATTTTCAGTATTCACATTTCTTGTTTTTATTGTAAAATTTATGTCTTTTACAAAATTGTTACTTGAATTAACTGAAATATTCAAAAATCAAGCCCTAGTTTGTAAGAACTCAAAAAAAAAATTTCAATCTGATGTTGTTCCTTAAATAATTAAAATAAGTTTATCATTGGACCTATTGATATAATGTTTATTTAATCGATAAAAAATTCTATCTTACAAATGAGTTCAGATGCTGAGTAGGAGACAAATTATTAATGCTTTAGTTGTCAGGACTTCATGTAAGTTTGAATATTCTTTAAAGGTTGAAATTATCTTGTCAGTTTCACTGCATCAGGAGCTGTACCTGGTCGCAACTATACTTTTTCCTGTGTTAAATTTTCATCTATTATTTATTCTGAAACTGACAGCATACATTAAGCTCTAATGAAAGCTTTTAGTAAATTCCCAATCTGAATGAATCTGTCAGAGACTGTGCAAGAATCTGCAGCTTCAGTTAGCTTTATAATTGCGTGGGTACGTGATATTTTAAGGGAACCATTTTGGAAAGATTTGTAGCATGAAAATTTATAGATAACATCTGAGATTGTGTAGGTAGAATCACCCAAAGCCCTGTCCATTAATATTTATATTATCGCACACACTGCAGATTTTTGCAAAGCTTTCAATTACTTAAATATAACCTTTATAAAGAGAGAAATGCACTAAAGTTGTGCAAGATTTATTTGCAAAGTCAAAAAATTGGCAAATGTTATTGAAAAATATTATTAAATATTTCTGATCATACTCCATAGATTGTAAATTTAAAAGATATTGACAAACTTTGAAAGATTGCCTGAAAAGTAATTAATTGCATGAAGAACTGAGGCTGTGAAGTAATAATTCCGATCAGCCATAATCAGGGATCAAACAACAGAAAAGCAGAGAGCAGGTGCTTGTTTAACTTCACCACTCCACTCTCTCACCATGGCCATTCTTGTGTTCAATGCCTTTGAAAGGCCACTAGACCACCGTGGACCTGTTGGCTCCAGATCTCTCCTGCATTGATAAACTTCTAAACACTATTTTATTTACCCCAAAAGCGCTCAGCTAGACCCCAGGGTTCAAGGCCGCCACCGGGCCCGGCAAGCCTCCCCAACTGTGCACACGGGGAGAACAGGGCCCGGCAAACCCTCCCCCAACTGTGCATGAGGGGGGGGCAGGGCCCGGCAAGCCCTCCCCCAACTGTGCACGTGGGGGGCAGGGCCCGGCAGCCCTCCCCCAACTGTGCACGAGGGGGGGGGGGGCAGGGCCCGGCAAGCCCTCCCCCAACTGTGCACACGGGGAGAACAGGGCCCGGCAAACCCTCCCCCAACTGTGCACATGGGGGGGGGGGGCAGAGCCCGGCAGCCCTCCCCCAACTGCGCAAGCGGGGGGGCAGGGCCCGGCAAGCCCTCCCCCAACTGCTCACGTGGTGGGGGGGGCAGGGCCCAGCAAGCCCTCCCCCAACTGCTCACGTGGGGGGGGGGGGCAGGGCCCGGCAAGCCCTCCCCCAACTGTGCACATGGGGGGGGCAGGGCCCGGCAACCCTCCCCCAACTGTGCACGTGGGGGGGGGCAGGGCCCGGCAGCCCTCCCCCAACTGACAACCCATGGACCCGTTACTGGCCGGGGAGAGGAATGGGGAGAGGGACCCACTCACCCTGGCCCCGGGCGGCCATCGCGGCGGCCATCAGCAGGAGAGCGGCCGCAAGGCGCTGCCGCACGTTCGTCCTGCCGGTGGCCATCTTCTGTGACCCTCTGCTGCCGCGCTGCAACACAGGAGGAAGGTCAGACGTAGGGCACGCCAGGATGGCCGCCGGTCCTCCCCGGCAGCCCTCCCACAACCGCGCACGCGCGGATCCGGCGGCCATCTTACCCTTGTGACGCAAGATGAACATAAGTATTAGATCAACGGGCCCCAACTGCGCAGGCGCGGCGGCTGCAGGGCCCATTCACAGTATAATGTTTATAAAGTGAATAACTTTTAAAATATAACAACAATTTGAAAGAGACTTGCTACTGCACACTGCAGGCCAATGGTGAGTAAGGTGGGCCTACAATTGTTACGCTATCATGTTGGCTGTATTTCGGGAACAACATAGATACATACAAGATGAGAGTTTTAATAAGACGCACAAATCTATTTCCAATACCCATCAGTCAATATTCAGCATAATTATACTCCTCTGGTTCCTTTTAGCTTATCTGTGGTCTCTAGTTATTAGTCCCAACCACTAGAAACACATTTCTTTATTAATAATTTTAAAACAAGCTATCAATTCTCTAACTGTTTTTAACATAAAAGAGCTTCCTTAGCTACTCCAGTCATTACACATAATTGTGAATTGCTGTTGCTTACTCTCCAATACATTCCTCACCCTTGTCCAGTTTGGATTTTGTCTCAAGTCATTTGACTTTAGATCTCATTGCAGTCTTTTCCAAGTACGCACCAAAGAGTTGAATTTCAGAGGTGAGGTGAGAGTGACTGCCCTTGATGCCAAGGCAGCATCTGGGCATCAAGGTTCTCTTTATGCCAATAACAATAAACTTGATTTAGTGAAGCTGAGTCAATGGGCATCAATGGGAAAGCACAGGGTTGCAACCATAGTTTGCATAAAAGAAAATAGTAGTGGTTGTCAGAGTTGAATGATCCTATCCCCAGGACATTACTGTGGGAACCTTCCTTCTTTGATAAAGTCGGAAGTGGCGATCATTTGCCTGCATGTGAATGCACAATGTCTGCTTCCATTGACAACTCCTGAGCCAATGAAGCAGCCCCTGTGTGGCTGGGCTCATTCATGCCAAGTCATATCTTGTGCCACTCAGACAATAACCATCTCCAGCAAAAGAGAGTCTAACGACTGCACCCTAAATATTTGATAGCTTTATTATTGCAAGGACTTCCATCACAAACCTTTGGGGGTTTACATTTCACCAATAACTCACATGACTAGTTACATGGATATTAATCATTGATCTATTCCCTGGAGTGGTAATATGAAAGTCAAGGAAAGCATGGGAAGAGGCAGAGCTGGATCAATAGGGTGGAAATTGGCAGCCCACATGGTGAAGTTGGGAATTGGCAGCAGACATGGTGAAGTTGGGAATTGGCAGCCCACATGGTGAAGTTCAGGAAGCAACATCATCAGGGTACATGGTTGGCATGGCTCCCAGTCTGGTCACCTGTTTCCTGCTCTTCCACTCTCACACTCTCCCCTCCCAGCCCAACAAGGATGGGAATCTCCATCCACCTCACCCACATCCACTTTCTCTGCATCAACCTCTATTACCTACAACCTTCAGCAAGATTCCAGCACAAGATGCACCTCGCCCTCCCTGTGCTGGTTTGCTATCCCATCTCCACTGAGCATTCTCTTCCATTGGCATTGACCCATGCCACTGAGAAAAGGCTACAGCTGCCCTCTCACCCATCTTCCTGGGATCCAAACAGTTTTTCCAAGTGATTCATTTTTCCTTTTTCCAATTTAGTGCATTGCATTCACGGCTCACAATATGATCTCCCCAACACTGCAGAAACCAAATGTAGAGACTGATTGCTTTGTCAAACACCGCCCTTCAATCGACAATGTGGACTTTCAGTTTCTAGTCTTCTGACTCTTTAATGTATCACAATCCCACACTGTTGTTAGCTTCCTGCAGAAGCTGGGTATCTGGCATGGCTGGCCTTTAAATCATCTACAGTGGGAGTGTGATGGTATGTCTCCTATAGCCAGTATAATGCAGCACCAGCAGCTTAGTGCAAACAGGGTTTTTTTATCCAAGCTACAGTGACTATTCCATTCCCTGAACCTTAGTTCAGTTAACCAGCTCTTTATGGTACTTTGTCAAATGCTTTCTTAAAATCTATATCATCTAACTTCACTGACTTCCCTTCATCGGCCTGCTTTGATTGTTATATATGCATTAGCAGTTATATTGTGAATGTAGGTTTGCAGATGATACAAAGATTAATGGTATTATTTGTGAAGAATGTAGTCTACAGTTAGAGTGATACTGATGAGTTGATGAGATGGTCAGAGAAATGGTGAATGGAATTTAATCTTGAAAAATATGACGTACCATTCCTTAGAAGTACTGCTTAGGCCATGATGTACATGATGAGAGAAAAGGGACTATGGTCAACATGTCCAGGTAATTAAGTCAAATATAATTGACCTTTAATAAGTCCGTGCCAGGTCTCCTTAATTAACTGAAACCTGCAAAGTTTAAAGGTGATATGCAGAGCATGTTTTTACACTGAGGGTGGTGAGTAGCTGGAGCGTGCTGACAGGGGTGGTGGTTGAGGCAGATATTATGATGGTGGCATTTCAAAGACTTTTGGATAGCCATCTGGATATGTCGGGAATAGAGGGATATGGATTATGTGCAGGTAGATCAGATTGGTTTGGCATCAGACCTGGGCTGAAGGGCCTTTTCTTGTGTTGTACTGTCTACATTCTATGTTCAATATTGTCATGCTGTCAAACGATGTTTGGTTTCCAGTTCTTGCCTCAAAATACCGTGTGATCACTTCACACGTTCTGCTGTTAATGGAGTGGCTTCCTGGGAAGGCAGCAATATAATTGTCTGAAGAAGGGTCTCTACCCGAAACGTCACCCATTCCTTCTCTCCAGAGATGCTGCCTGTCCCGCTGAGTTACTCCAGCTTTTTGTGTCTGTCTTCGGTTTAAACCAGCATCTGCAGTTCCTTCCTGCACAATATAATTGTAATGCCTGACCAGCCCAAATGTTGGTTGTGTGTATTTTATTGAGGCTAATATTCTGAATGCACACTGGCATAAGCACCAACCACTGCTTGTGAGGCACTCAGCTGGGGCAGTTTATAACATGGCCTGACATCTCCAAATCATTAAGTTCAGACAATACCTCCAGTCTATTGTTGTGCAAACTTGGCAGGATATTTGCATCTCGTAACATGTAGTTTGCCCGGACCAAATGCCAGACTTCACTAGATTCCCTTTCTCCCATGGAGGGCAGCAATTTTAATATAAGCCATTGGTAGTTCTAATACCTTCTGTATTTCTCTCAAAGGATAGTAAATCTCTGAAGTTCTCTGCCAGATAATTCGATATATTTCGATATATTTCAGGTTGAGAAAGATATATAGTTGAGGGGTTGAGGATTACGGGGAAGTGGCACAGAGGTGGAGATGAGCCCAGGGTGGATGTGCCGTGATCGTATTGAATGGAGAGGCAGCTTGGGCCAGGTGGACAACTCCACCCCTGTTTCCTTGCATTCTTGTTCATTACCGGGGATCTTACTTTTAGTTTAGTTTAGAGATAAAGCATGTAAACAGCCCTTCAGCCCACTGAGCCAGTGCCCATCATATAACCATATAACCATATAACTACAGCACGGAAACAGGCCCGTTCGGCCCTACCAGTCCACGCCGACCACTCTCTCTGACCTAGTCTCATCTACCTGCTCTCAGACCATAACCCTCTAATCCCCTCATCCATATACCTATCCAATTTACTCTTAAATAATAAAATTGAGCCTGCCTCCACCACTTCCACCGGAAGCCCATTCCATACAGCCACCACCCTCTGAGTAAAGAAGTTACCCCTCATGTTACCCCTAAACTTTTGTCCCTCAATTCTGAAGCTATGTCCCCTTCATAAGCTTCCCCACACTAAAGGGAAAAGCCTACCCACGTCAACTCTGTCCGTCCCTCTTAAATTTTTTAAAACCTCTATCAAGTCCCCCCTCAACCTTCTACGCTCCAAAGAATAAAGACCCAACCTATTCAACCTCTCTCTGTAGCTTAAACCCAGGCAACATTCTAGTAAATCTCCTCTGTACCCTCTCCATTTTGTCGACATCCTTCCTATAATTTGGCGACCAGAACTGCACTCCATACTCCAGATTCGGCCTCACCAATGCCCTGTACAATTTTAACATTACATCCCAACTTCTATATTCGATCTTCGAAAGGCAAGCATACCAAACGCCTTCTTCACCACCCTATCCACATGAGATTCCACCTTCAGGGAACAATGCACAGTTATTCCCAGATCCCTCTGTTCCACTGCATTCCTCAATTCCCTACCATTTACCCTGTACGTCCTATTTTGATTTGTCCTACCAAAATGCAGCACCTCACACTTATCAGCATTAAACTCCATCTGCCATCTTTAAGCCCACCCTTCCAAAAGGCCCAAGTCTCTCTGTAGACTTTGAAACTCTACTTCATTATTAACTACACCACCTATCTTAGTATCATCTGCATATTTACTAATCCAATTTGCCACACCATCATCCAGATCATTAATGTAAATGACAAACAACAGTGGACCCAAGACAGATCCTTGGGGTACTCCACTAGACACTGGCCTCCAACCTGACATACAATTGTCAACCATTACCCTCTGGTATCTCCCATTCAGCCATTGTTGAATCCATCTTGCAACCTCACTATTAATACCCAACGATTTAACCTTCTTAATCAACCTTCCATCGACTAGTTCCATCCTACACACTAGGGGCAATGTACAGAAGCCAATTAATCTACAAACCTGCACATCTTTGGCATGTGGGAGGAAACCGGAGCACCCAGAGAAAACCCACGTGGTCACAGGGAGAACGTACACACTCCGTACAGACAGCACCCATAATCAGGATTAAACCAGGGTCTCTGGCGCTGTAAGGCAGCAACTCTACCGCTGCGCCACCGTGACGCCCTATTTCACATTATCATAAACACTAAAATACCATTCATGTTTATTTAAATTATATTTCATTTTCTTAACAGACTACTGTATTTTGTTGGAGACACTCCTTAATATTTTCTATGGTTTGTGAGGCTGCTGGATAGTTAGGGAAAAAAGACACAGAGTGCTGGAGTAACTCAATGGGTCAGGCAGCATCTCTGGAGAACATGGATAGGTGACATTTCACAGAGTGCTGGAGTAACTCAGCAGGTCAGGCAGCATCTGTGGAGAACATGGACAGGTGACGTTTGGGGTCAATAACCTTCTTCACTGATTGTGAGGGTGGAAGAAAGCTGGAAGAGAGGAGGGGGCAAGAACTAAGTCTGGCACTTTACAGGTGAGCCCAGGCAAGGGGGCATTTTGATGGCCAGATGGGTGAATATAGGTCAAGGATGAATAAGCAAAAGGTGTGAGACAAAAGGATGGAAGAGTTACGAATTGTGAAACCAGAAGAAGGAATGTAGGTCGATAGCTGGATTGATGTAAAACCAAGAAGCAGCCAATCCTATTGTGAAGGATATTGTCCTATTGCTGTGGATTTGTTGGTCATGACTTTACCTTTGTTTGTTGCACTATTGTGAAGGAAAGGGGAACACGGAGGAATAGACACAACAGCATCCCTTACATTTTGACAGATAATTATGTTTTTCTATGTTTCCAACCTAAGTGAATAACTTAACATCTCTCAACATTATAATCCTTCATTGGCGAATGTTATCACTCTCTTGACATTCACGTTTCTTTAGTGCCTCTTTATATCCTCCAAAGATTTAGCATTGTATTATTTACAACTCGCTCTCTTTGCTTCTCACCCTTATCTAAGTCATTGCTGAGGCCAGTCGAGGTCCGGGAACAGATAGTAGCAGCACTGCACTTGCTTGGCAGCCGGAGATTGATCCATTTAATCAAACTCTGTGTTTTCTGTCAATTATCCATCCACAATCCATGCTAATGTGTTAGCCTCTGACCATAAGCTTTAAGTCGCTACCCTGGAGGGTTATGGAGACTCGATCACCAGAAGCATTTCACAAAGAGATGAATAATTGTCTTTGGAATATTGTGCAAAATGTGAGCCATGTGGAATGGGCAGATGAGAGATGAGGATGAGGACAGATCAGCTGTCAAGGTGTTGAATGCCTGAGCAGGGGGAGGGGGCTGTTTTTAATGTCTCTTCCCCTTCTTGTTTTCCTCATAATTTATTTGCTTTCTGCTTCAAGGAGGCCTTGAATACTTTCTGTATTCGCTGTCTTTTAAGGTACTAAACTAAGCTCATGTGTTTGCAATGTAAACGATGTGGTTTGCAAGAGTGCCAGAGACGGGCTATCTCTGTGTGTGCCAGTCATCTTCAGACATCCTCACACCTTTCTGCCATGTACATATCGAGATTGCAATGAGAAACTCTCCTCTCCACTTGCTTGGATAAGTAGTGGTCTAACAACACTCACGAAGCTCAACACCATCCAGGGCAAAGCTACCCACTTGATTGGCATGCTGAGAGAACTGACCAAATCACGTCGTGTGCCCGTAAGCAAGTTCACTTCTTCAATGGCTGTCACTGTCACCAGGTTAGTCAATGTCAGTCAGTGTTGCTGGCAGTGTTCTGCCAATGACATGGCAGAAGGTGATTCTTGTCATCAAGTGCTCGCTGGCTGCTGAGAGAGCAGTAGCCCGCATCCCTTCTCCCACTCTCTATATCCCGGTAACTCATTCCCCCTCACACAGGCCTGTCAACCACATTGATTCTTTTTACCATTCGCCTACACTAAGAGGACATTTACAGTGGCCAATTCATCGACCAGCTCGTCCTTGTGATGTGAGAGGAAATCAGCTCATCCAGATGAACCCCACATGGAAACTCTTTGCAAACAATACCTGACGGACAGTGTGCCGGGTCACTGAGTGTGCTGGGTCACTGAGTGTGCTGGGTCACTGGATTGGTGCCCGGGTCACTGAGTGTGCTGGGTCACTGAGTGTGCTGGGTCACTGGATCGGTGCCCGGGTCACTGAGTGTGCTGGGTCACTGGATCGGTGCCCGGGTCACTGAGTGTGCCCGGGTCACTGAGTGTGCTGGGTTACTGAGTGTGCCCGGGTCACTGAGTGTGCTGGGTCACTGAGTGTGCCCGGGTCACTGAGTGTGCCGGGTCACTGAGTGTGCCCGGGTCACTGAGTGTGCTGGGTCTCTGGATCGGTGCCCGGGTCACTGAGTGTGCTGGGTCACTGAGTGTGCTGGGTCACTGAGTGTGCCCGGGTCACTGAGTGTGCTGGGTCACTGAGTGTGCTGGGTCACTGGATCGGTGCCCGGGTCACTGAGTGTGCTGGGTCACTGGATCGGTGCCCGGGTCACTGAGTGTGCCCGGGTCACTGGATCGGTGCCCGGGTCACTGAGTGTGCCCGGGTCACTGAGTGTGCTGGGTTACTGAGTGTGCCCGGGTCACTGAGTGTGCCGGGTCACTGAGTGTGCCCGGGTCACTGAGTGTGCTGGGTCACTGAGTGTGCCCGGGTCTCTGGATCGGTGCCCGGGTCACCGAGTGTGCCGGGTCACTGAGTGTGCCGGGTCACTGAGTGTGCTGGGTCTCTGGATCGGTGCCCGGGTCACTGAGTGTGCTAGGTCACTGAGTGTGCCGGGTCACTGAGTGTGCCGGGTCACTGAGTGTGCCGGGTCACTGAGTGTGCCGGGTCACTGAGTGTGCCCGGGTCACTGAGTGTGCTGGGTCACCGAGTGTGCCGGGTCACTGAGTGTGCTGGGTCACCGAGTGTGCCGGGTCACTGAGTGTGCCGGGTCACTGAGTGTGCCCGGGTCACTGAGTGTGCTGGGTCACCGAGTGTGCCGGGTCACTGAGTGTGCCGGGTCACTGAGTGTGCCCGGGTCACTGAGTGTGCCGGGTCACTGAGTGTGCCCGGGTCACTGAGTGTGCCGGGTCACTGAGTGTGCCGGGTCACTGAGTGTGCCCGGGTCACTGAGTGTGCCGGGTCACTGAGTGTGCCCGGGTCACTGAGTGTGCTGGGTCACTGAGTGTGCCCGGGTCACTGAGTGTGCTGGGTCACTGAGTGTGCCCGGGTCACTGAGTGTGCTGGGTCACTGAGTGTGCCGGGTCACTGGATCGGTGCCCGGGTCACTGAGTGTGTCGGGTCACCAAGTGTGCCCGGGTCACTGGATCGGTGCCCGGGTCACTGAGTGTGCCGGGTCACCAAGTGTGCCGGGTCACTGAGTGTGCCTGGTCACTGGATCGGTGCCCGGGTCACTGAGTGTGCCGGGTCACCAAGTGTGCCCGGGTCACTGGAGCTGTGTGGCAGCCACTCCACATGTTGCAGCACTGTACTTAAATTGTGACATTTCCAATGTTAAATATTGCATAAATTAATAACTGAATGAACGCATGTCGTTTGAACGTTCTTCCAGTGTGGGCGTGGGTTTCATCTGGGTTCTCCAGGTTCCTCTCATATCTCAATCATGTGCAGCTTAGTGGGTTAATTGGCCATTATAAATTGCCCCTCGGTGTCAGTGAATGGTAGAATCTGTGGGGACTTGATGGGAATGTGGAAAGAATGAAATGGAATTTGTTTAGGATTAATGTCAACTGATGTATTTTTTTTTAATTTTTTTTTATTTTTTTTATTTTTTTTATTTTTTTTTATTTTATTTTTTTTTTTTTTTCTTTGGAAGTAAGCACATTACATTTTAATGGTTCCTTTTTACAGGTGCCAAGAATTATTAAAACATTATTTGTACAACTTCCTTTTTAAAAAGAAATGAGAAAGAAAGAAGTAGTGAAGAGTAAAGAATAAATTAGTGAGTATAGAGTGAAAAAAAAAAGAAATGTGCGAAAGGAGATTCTCCCACGCAACCAATCGATGTTTGTTTGTTTTTTTTTTTTTTTTTTTTTTTTTTTTTTTTAATATTCTTAATCAATTTTCAGTCAAACCCAGAATTTTTAATTTTATGCTGATATTACACCGCATGATTCCACAAGGTCAATAAATGGAGACCAACTCGATAAGAATTGGTCTTTTTTTTCTATTAGGAGGAGTCTCATTTCTTCCAAATGTGCTGTTTCCAACATATTACCAATCCACATTTTAAGTGTTGGTGGAGTAGACTTTTTCCACAATTTAAGTATGAGTTTTTTCGCTATTATTAAACCATAATTCAAAAATGAGATTTGGGATATATTTAATTTATTTACATCTCCAAAGATAATCATTTCCATGCTAGGTTCCATTTTTGTCTTAAATAAACTAGTAAATACATCAAATATATCACCCCAAAAACTTTGAAGTTTTATGCACGAAACGAAAGCGTGTGTAAGATTGGCATTTTGTGAAAGACATTTATCACAAATGGGTGAGATATTTGAATAAAATTTATTCAACCTAACTTTTGAGTAATATAGTCTGTGTAATATTTTAAATTGGATTAAATTATGTCTAGAGTTAATCGAATTAATTAGAGAAGACTGGGAAAAAGAATTACTGATAAAAATTTCTAAAGAAACATGGGAGAGGTATTTGATATACATACATAAATGTCAACTGATGTATGACGGTCATCACAGAGCTGTGGGCTGAGGGTCTATTTCCATGCTGTTTGACTCGATGACACATTAATGATAAACACAAAGTGTGCTCATGGAAGACCAGGCTATGTGTTGGAGTTTGTGGTCAGAGAATGCACCTCCCATTCCTGATGCCGACAGTTGAATATGCCTGAATGAGCAAAGTGTAGAAGATAGACACAAAATGCTGGAGTAACTCAGCGGGACAGGCAGCATCTCTGGAGAGAAGGAATGGGTGACATTTTGGGTTGTGACTGGTTAAGGATAAGGGAAACGAGAAATATAGACGGTGATGTGGAGAGCTTAAAAACAATGAATGAAAGATATGCAAAAAAGTAACGATGATAAAGGAAACTGGCCGTTGTAAACTGTTTGTGGGTGAAAATGACAAGCTGGTGCGAGTTGGGTGGGGGAGGGATAGAGAGAGAGGGAATGCCGGGGCTACTGGAAGTAAGGAAGGTGGTCATAGCTGATGAGACTATAAATGGTTAAAGTTTTCAGCAGAAGGGGGAGGAAATGTCTATGACAGGAAGAAAAATTGTTCATACCTGTCTCAAGGGAATTAAATATATGATCTGACTTCTCACTAAATGATGAAAAGAGTACAAACACACATCAGATACCAGCTCTTGGCTAAATCATCATTTCTTATCGTCAAGAACAAGACGGCACAACTTGAACCATCACACATTTTTTCTACAAAACATTTATGGATAACTGATTTTCCAATTAGTCCCATTTGCTAGACAGACCGTCAATCTACAAACTCCAGAAACTAAATTAAATAATTGAAGAAAGTAAACAAAATAATATTCTAAACTAGACCTACATTCTCAATGAGCTTCCACGATCATTGGCAACTGATTGGGGCTTATTTTCACTGCTGATTGTGAATGAACAGCTCTGTTTTCCTTTCCTGTAGGGTAGACAACAGAGGGTGATCCACAACATGTGTTTCTGACACCGGTTTTCTCTGCCAAGATTCACTTGGTGAAACCCAACTGTTTGTATTGTGGGAGCAGCAGCCAGACATTGTCATGGGGTGAGAGGAGGGCAGAGTACCAGGAGAAACCCAGAGAGGAAAACACCCCTCTACATGTAACACACGTATGACAATAATGCTAACTAGTTCAATACAAAATCTGCTCTATTTGATGATGCCAGGGAAACATTCAAATGGTTTGACATTAGTCACATCTGAAGCATGGCAAAGTCGATTCTGTTACTCACCCAATTCCATTCTCTTGCACTTCGATGTCACATGCTGACTGTAGATCACTGAGGTGCTGACAAAATGCCTGATCATTTGCATCTTAAGAACTCCAACCAACAAACTCACTTGCCTTAGTTGTCTTTGATGACTGAACAGACGGAGTAATTAGGTTGATGAGCAGCAAGTGTTACTTGTGTTCAGTCACGTATTTAGAAACATCGGGACAGGAAGCGACCACACATTCCCTTGAGATCGCTGCACAATTCAATGAGATCAAGGCTGATCTGTGATCAAACCCCATCGCCCTGCCTTTTCTGTGTTTCCCTTGAACCAATCAATCTCAGATTTAAAATGAATGTTTGACTTGGCATAAATTGAATCTGTGGAAGAGAGTTAGAGTATTTTATATCAACTGTTATTTGCTTACTTTAATCTTGTAAGGTATGGCTTTAATTTTAAACCATAGAAACACAAGAGACTGCAGATGCTGCAATTGGCTGTCGGAGGAACCCAGCGCATCCCCCAGCACCATCTGTGGGGTGAAGGGACTTGTCGACCCTGCATCAGAGCCATGTTTTACAACATGCTCCCTAGTCCCTGACTGCCCAATCACCACATGGCCACAGTAGGGCAGCAACCATTCAGCCTGTGTCCGTCTGCACATGTTGTGTGCAAGTGTGCAAGAGCAAGCCCACCATACCACTTCCCCACTCTTCAGCTGCTTTCCTTTCAGATACTCACCCAACTTCCTTTCCAACATTACACCTGATTCACCTCCATTACTCCCCTGCAGTGCCTGACAAATGCCCAAACTCCTGTCCTTCAGAATCCCCTCAAGCAACTTTCCAAACACTGATAGGCACAAAAAGCTGGAGTAACTCAGCGGGTCAGGCAGCATCTGTGGAGAATGTGGATAGGTGACGTTTCACAGAGTGCTGGAGTAACTCAGCGGGTCAGGCAGCATCTGGGGAGAACATGGATAGGTGACGTTTCACAGAGTGCTGGAGTAACTCAGCGGGTCAGGCAGCATCTGTGGAGAACATGGATAGGATACGTTTCACAGAATGCTGGAGTAACTCAGCGGGTCAGGCAGCATCTGTGCAGAACATGGATAGATGACGTTTCACAGAGTGCTGGAGTAACTCAGCGGGTCAGGCAGCATCTGTGGAGAAACCTTCCAACCATTGATGCGAGGATCACTGGCCTTTAGCTCCCTGGGTTATCTTTGCAACCTTTCTTAAAAGAAAGACACAGCATTAGAACTCTCTAGTCTTCCAGCACCTCACCTGTGCCGATCAAAAATACAAAATTCCCTCTACTGGTCGTCTTTTCTTTCACTCTTACTGGAACCCGCTGCCCTGAAATGTTGTCATCTCTGTTTTAAAGTACTACCCCTTCTCAACAATAATTTTACCCACCACATCCGTTCCCAATCTACCTGTGACAGATCCTCTCGCGATATTGTAATCCCCGCTTTCCAGACCTTTACTTTACAATGAGGGTGAGGATGAGCTTAATCAGAGTTCTAATGAAAGGTTACTGACCTGCCTTTATCCTTTGCACAGGTCTCTTTAATCCAATTTGCCAGTGACGTTTCTTGGTTCCCTCCGGGCTCTCCTAATTCCCACCTTGAGCCACTTTGCTGGTGGAATTAGGAGGGGCACTCCTAAGGACCTTCTACAACACGGTGGTTGCATCGGCCATTTTCTATGGAGTGGTCTGCTGGAGCAGCAGCATCTCAGCGACGGAAGGGAAAAGACGTGACAAGCTGGTCAGGAAGGCCAGCTCTGTCCTGGGTTGCCCCCTCGACTCAGTGCAGGTGGTGGGAGAGAGGAGGATGATGGCAAAACTAACATCGCTGCTGGACAACGACTCTCACCCCATGCAGGACACTGTCACTGCACTGAGTAGCTCCTTCAGTGACAGACTCCTTCACCCCAAGTGCGTGAAGGAGAGATATAGGAGGTCCTTCCTTCCCGCTGTTGTGAGACTGCACAACCAGCACTGCTCCCAGCAGACGAGTCAACAGTAACAGTTAAGGAATACACAGTAAACTGATGACAATTTATCCTTGTCTTTACTTTTATTTATAATGAATGATCTCTTGCTATCCACTTTGCTGCTGTAATACTGTAAATTTCCCTGGTGTGGACGAATAAAGGGATATATTATTATTATTATTATTATTATTATTATTTGTTTTTATTCATGGGAATGGGTGAGGAGGTGGGTGGGGTGGATGGGGTGAGGGGTTGGTGGAGGTGGGGGGGCAGGGGAGGAGAGGAGAGGTTGATGTATCGGGAAAGGTTGACAAAAACTCCTTGGAGTGCAGGATGAAGAGGGGTGATCTTATAGAGGTGTACAAAATCAGGAGAGGAACAGACTTGGTAAACGTACAGGATCCTTCCAAACGCAGGCAGGTGGGACTAGCGTAGATGGGACTAGTGTAGATGGGACTAGCGTAGATGGGACTAGGGTAGATGGGACTAGCGTAGATGGGACTAGCGTAGATGGGACTAGCGTAGATGGGACTAGCGTAGATGGGACTAGCGTAGATGGGACTAGCGTAGATGGGACTAGCGTAGATGGGACTAGCGTAGATGGGACTAGCGTAGATGGGACTAGCGTAGATGGGACTAGTGTAGATGGGACTAGCGTAGATGGGACTAGTGTAGATGGGACATGTTAGTCGGTTTGGCAAGTTGGGCCAATGGGCCTGTTTCCACGCTGTTTGCTTCTATGACTCAAGGAAATATAACTGCTTCTCTCTCACAACACGCTGCTGACCTGCTGAGTGTTTTCAGCACTTTCCATTTTATACCACATAATGTAAACCAGGACTTGAATAAATCCTTGAAAGTGACCATGCAATGAATTCTAAGGATTGAGCTGGCAAATCAAAATGACCTTGGCAGGGGATTGAGAAATCAGAAGTGTCCATGGTTATGCAATGATTCTGTGCGATGCAGGTTAACTTGAGTTAAGTATATTTTAACTGTGACAAGTGATTGGTTTCTTGTACTTATTCCGTGGAGGGCCACAGCATTTATATCATGAAAGAGTATTACAAGCCACACATGCAGCTCTCTGAGGTGATACACTGACAATTTTATGCAGGGAGGATTTTCAAATTTCACAGCTAGCATTCGTATTTTCAGTTCTCACCTCAATGCGGTGATGACCTTAATTCTGTTGTCATTCACAACATGGAATAAAGAGAGGTGGCTTACACACAGGAGAGAATCAGCGGTATACTAGCAGCACGGAGACTGGGCTTGTGTTCACTGGAGGTTAGAAGGATGAGAGGAGATTTTATAGAGGCGTATTATAAAAGGACTGGTCAAGCTAGATGCAGGAAAAAGGTTCCCAAAGTTGGGGGAGTCCAGAACCAGGGGCCACACAGTCTAAGAATAAAGGGGAGGCCATTTAAAACTGAGGTGAGAAAAAACTTTTTCACCCAGACAGTTGTGAATTTGTGGAATTCTCTGCCACAGAGGGCAGTGGAGGCCAATTCACTGGATGGGTTTAAAATAGAGTTAGATAGAGTTCTAGGGGCTAGCGGAATCAAGGGATATGGGGAGAAGGCAGGCACGGGTTACTGATTGTGGATGATCAGCCATGATCACAAGGGGCGGCACGGTAGCGCAGCGGTAGAGTTGCTGCTTTACAGCGAATGCAGCTCCGGAGACTCAGGTTCGATCCTGACTACGGGTGCTGCACTGTAAGGAGTTTGTACGTTCTCCCCGTGACCTGCGTGGGTTTTCTCCGAGATCTTCGGTTTCCTCCCACACTCCAAAGACGTACAGGTATGTAGGTTAATTGGCTGGGTAAATGTAAATATTGTCCCTAGTGGGTGTAGGATAGTGTTAATGTGCGGGGATCGCTGGGCGGCACGGACTTGGTGGGCCGAAAAGGCCCGTTTCCGGCTGTATATATATGATATGATATGATATGATATATGATGAATGGCGGTGCTGGCTCGAAGGGCCATATGGCTTCCTCCTGCACCTATTTTCTATGTTTCAATATACAGATAACCAAATCAGTGATCTGTACACTCATTCCAAAACTGTACGGGGAGCAGGAAAGATAAAACAAATGATTTTACTGACTGACAAAATGGTGAATCAACTATTATCCTTTGTGTTTGGAATCACTGGGTTGAGGAAACTCTGAGGCATGTCCATGGGTTGTGAGCTGACTGGCACTGGTGTTGTGTGATCCTTCCCTGGTTTATACACTGCCTCTGTGCATGCCTGTGATAGACACTCCAGGTGATTAGTGCCTTTCCATATGTTCCTTCACCATTTTGAATGGTCAAGGGCCATGATTCTCAGGATGGTACATTATGTCCATGCAGCAATTCATCTGTCCTTACCTGATCTTCCTCTCTGATCCCTTCTTAAACCTTCCTCCCTTTTGCTTCTGGAAACTTCTGTAACTTCTGTAACCTCTCCTGCACTCTCTTTCTCTTCAACTCCACCCATACACTTCCAATTTGTTGACCCCATTTAGTTTAAAGCTTGTATTATCAGGTGCTTCTCACCTGAAACATACGTCCTGTGGTTCTTGATTCCCCTACCCTGGGTAAAGGACTTTGCACATTCAACCTATCCCCCTCATGATTTTATAAAGTTGGTGTTTCTGGTCAAGGTGAAAGGTCCAGTATAGATGAAAGATTGTCCATTTCAGGAGATGCTGGCTGCCTGATCCTCTGAGTTCCTCTGGCAGCTCTTGCTTTTTCGTTACAGATTCCAGCATCTACAGTCTCTTGTGCCTCCAAGAACAATTATTTGTTGCAAGTCTTGTAACAAAGTTCCTGAAAATACACGAACAGAAAGCAGTTCACTGTTGCTGAAAACCCCTTTATATACTGAACTATTCGATCTCCGTTCAAAGGGAAAACATGTTTTAATGAGAGCCGGGCTTTTCTGCAGCAGTTTATGTTTTTCCATCTGGAAAATGATGTTGGATCACTGGGAGTGCAAGCAAGCTGGTTTCCAACACATAGAATTGCAAAATAAAGCAAACCTTCCAATTAATTAGTAGATGGAAGAGTTCTTGTGAATAATTCTATTCTCATCTCTCTAGAATCATTAAACAATTACTACCATAACAGCTGATAAAATACTAAGTTTATACTTGGAATCAGAAATGCTATTTTCACTAATCCTGAAAATACCCCGCAGTGCTTCACAGAGGCATTGTGTTTGGTTGGGATTATGGTTCTGAAGGTGGAGCTACTGTAAATAGGATGTTGACAGAGGTGATGACACAAGGAAGTACATATCCTAGAATCTTGCGTGGAATACAGAGTGCTGGAGTAACTCAGTGGGTCAGGCAGCATCTGTGGAGAACATGGATAGGTGACGTTTCACAGAGTGCTGGAGTAACTCAGTGGGTCAGGCAGCATCTGTGGAGAACATGGATAGGTGACTTTTCACAGAGTGCTGGAGTAACTCAGCGGGTCAGGCAGCATCACTGGAGGCCATGGATAGGCAACATTTCAAGTCAGTTCCCTTCTTTGGGCAAAGGTGTCATCTTTCAAAGATGTCCAGGTACTATCAAAGGTGAGGTTCCAGCGATGGAGCCATGGAGATGGTGCCTTTGTGGAGCTGTTGTGACAGAGGTGAACTGCGGTGGATTAATGCTGTCTTGGAGCTGTAGTGAATGTGCACCACCACCAGCCTCTTGAAGCATCTCATGATGACGAACATCAGAGCCGCTGGCCGCTAGTCATTATGCCACACTAGATTGCTTTCCTTTAACACCGGGATGATAGTGGTCTTCTTAAAGCCGAAAGTAACCTCAGAATGAGGTTGGGCGGTTAAAGATGTCAGCTGCAGCTCTTTGGGATGCGAGAGGAAGCCAGTGCTGAGAACATGAAAACTCCACACAGACTGACCCAAGGTTTGGATCAAACCCTGTTGCCAGATGAGGCAGCAGCTCTACCAGCTACGCCACTATGCCGCCCGTTATTGTGCTTCAGTGCACTGTGAAGTACTGTGCCATGTGTTGTGATCAGACATCTGTACCAGACAGGGGCACATGGTTTAGTGAGGCATTTACAGCGGCAAGTGTTCTCAGCACCCATGCTGTGTTGGCCAAGTATATTGCCACATGCCCCTGAGGCATGGTGTGCAGGTATCCAACTTGCTTGTCCTGAAGAGACATCTGCTATTTATCGATGGCCAACAGTGGAATGTTAAATTGCCATAGTGTACGTAGGATACGCTGTTCTAACGCTGTCTAGATTGCCCATTGCTTAGTGCACTGATCTTTGGCTATTTTCTATGGGGGCAGTTTCTGCTTCATGTTTGTAAATAATATTCCATTGATCCTGTTTGCACCGTTCTGTGAAGTTCCAATCTCATCTCAAATCATTTAGTTGCAGCTTCCACTGAATAAAGCTGATATTTCTTGTAAAATGACGACAAGCTAACAAATTGCAGAGCCGACTGGAAACTTTAGAAGCTGGATCTAGAAATGTCTCTGAGCTAAGAATTTGGTGCACAAAATGGTACCATGTCTTACTTTAATCTGATTATATTTTCATAAAGAACGTTTTGATTGGCACATCCTGGCCTGACATTGTGGCTGTGTATTTTCCCATCAGGTGCCTCTGCTGTAGACTGTGCTCTGCTGCTCACCCTCCATCACTCACGGCGGCTGTATCCGCATTGACCACGTGTACGCGCCAGGCCGGGCCGGGCCGGGCCACCGGGTGCCAGTGATGGGGGCAGCTGAGTGGAGGAGGGGGGAAATAGACAATAGAGACAGACACATTCTTGATTAGAACGGGTGTCCAGGGTTATGGGGAGAAGGTAGGAAAATGGGATTAGGAGGCAGAGATCAGCCATGATTGAATGGCCCACTCGATGGGCCAAATGGACTAATTCTATCCCATAACATGTGAACTTGTGAAATCAGAGGGAGGTAGGCCGGGGGGAATGGGGTGGGGGTGAGGGAGGGGGGGGGTGGGTTGGAAGTGACCGGGGGGGAGTAACCCATGAGAGTGGGGGAGTGGGTTAAGGTGATCGGGGGAAGGGTGAAAAGATGACAGGTTAATATTGGACGGCGAGCTGAATAATATCAGAGATTCCCCACACAATGAACACCTGCACAACAAACAGCCCGATCGCATCCTGTGTGATCGTTGGTCTTCTGGAGTAGAGATTCCACCACATTCATCAGTAATGCCTGTCTGCAAAAGGCAGCACTTGTAAATCAACCCCGGAGACTGAAAGTAAAAGTGGTCCCAGCGGAGGGCTCCTCATTCTCGTGTGGTTCTACTTGATGTATCATCGCTCTGTTGTGAGAGGAAGGAAAGTTGTAAATGTTGATTTCTGTGGGTATGAGACTAATGTGGCCATGCACATTGGTTTTATCATCATGCACACATCACACAAGGAGTAACGTCTACATTAGGTGAGTTGTGACAGGAGTTGCCGGATCCAGTTACAGTGGATGGAACTGAAATCTCACACCAGTCAAACACATCCCAGCACAAACAGAGCTCACTGTACGTTATACTGTTATATATCATATATGAATGACCTTGGAGCTATTTTAAATCAGCACTTTATCTTGCACTAAATGTTGTTCCCTTTATCCACACGCTGTGAACGGCTTGATTGTAATCACGGATAGTTTTTTCTTTGACTGGATAGTACGCAACAAAAGCTTTTCACTGGACCTCGGCACACATGACTAAACTAACCTGCTGTTATATTACCATTACAATGTTTAATGTCAGACTGTTATTTAAGAAGGGTAGCAAGGACAAGTGAGGGAACTCGAGGCTGGAGAGCCCGGCAGCAGTGGTGGGCAATCTGCCTGAGGGTGTTCGGAACAGGATCGACCCATATTTGGATGGGTACGGAAAAGAGTTTTTGTAAAGGTCCCCAAGAAGATTGATGAGGGCAGGGCAGTGTACGTTGTTTGTATGGACTTTAGCAAGGCCATTGACAAGGTGCAAGGCTTGGCTGGAAGGTTAGATTGCATGCAATCCAAGGTGAACAAAACAATTGCTTGAAGGAAGGAATCAAAGGGTGTTTGTGGAGGGTTGTTTTTCTGATTGGGGGCATGTAATCATGGTTTGCTGCAGGATCGCTGCTGGGTCCTCAGTTTTTGTTATCTCTAGTTGCATTTTGAATTACAACCTAGTTAACATTCTTCTTCAATTTTCAGGGGACACCAGAATTGATGGTGTCAGTAAGGAAGGGCTATCTAAGTTAACAACAGAATCTATATCAGTTGGGAAGGTAGGCCAGAGTAATGGAAATGGAATTTAACTTTGACATACTGAAATGGAACACCTCCAAGTCTGATGTGTTCCACTTTAGTGTGTCAAACAGGTAAATGGTCGAGCCCTGAAGAGTGTTGTGGAACAGATAGATCTGCCACCACAAGTTCATGTTCCTCTGAAAGTGGCGAGTCAGGTGGAAGAAAGTGTTTGGCACTCCAACATCACTGGGAAGAAGATTGAGTCAAAATGGTGGCACAGCAGGATGGCCCAGTGGCACAGCAGTAGAGTTGCTGCCTTACAGCGCCAGAGATCCGGGTTCCATCTTGACAATGAGTGCATATCTGTACAGTTTGTACGTTCTCGCTGTAACTGCATGGGTTTTCTTCGGGTGCTCCGGTTTCCTCCCATATTCCAAAGATATACAGGTTTGTAGGTTAATTGGCTTCTGTGAAATTGTAAATTGTCCCTAGTGTGTAGGATAGTACTAGTGTATAGGGTGATTGCTGGTCAGCACAGACTCAGTGGGACGAAGGGATTGTTTCCACTGCATTTGTAACGTCTAAGGTATAGTAAAGTCTAAAGCTGTACAAGTCATTGCTGAGACCACTGAGTACTCTGTGCATTTCTGGTCCCCCGGAAGGATGTCATTAATTTGGAAATGATTCACAAGGATGTTACCTGGGCTTGAGTTATAGGGAGGAGTTGGATAGGCTGGAACATGTTTCTTTGGAGGGTAGGAAGCTGAGTGGTGACCTTATTGGGATGTACAAGATCATCAGGAGCATGAATAACGTAAACGCTCACAGTCTTGCTTCCCCCAAACAGAGGATTCTAAAACTAGAGGACATTGGATGAAAGCGAGAGGGCAGGAGGGAGCTCAGGGGCAACGTTTTCACAGAGTGAGGGTAGTCCGTATCTGGGGCGAGCTGCCAGAGGGCGTAAGAGCAGATACACTTACTTTTTAAATGCATTTGGACAGATATCAGGATTGGAATATTTAAAGGGAATGGGCCAAATGCCGGCAATTGGGATTAGCCAAAAACCGACTTGGACGATATGGACACGGTCGGCCTGTTTTTGTACGGTACCTGACGAAAATAAACCAAAACCAATACTAATACTAAAAAAGAGGCGCACAAGGACTATTTCCGATTCACTTTCTGGGAACATATAGAGAGTAAAGCCCATTGCTCAGCCGGGGCAAGGTGCTAGACACACATTACCACCCGTGTTGGGTTTTGGCTACAGGAGCTGCAAAGGGGGACTGCTCCAAACCACCTGGAACAGAAACAATCATTGCGGTGGAAAGAGAAACCAGTCAAGGTTTTAGATCCGTGACCTCCCCTTGGGATTGCAGATTCCAGCATCTGCAGTTGTATGTTTTTTCCTTCAAACAACCTGGGTATTATTTGACTTAAAATATTATAGAAATAAGAGCATTATTTCAATTTAAGCATGTCACCACTGCAAAAGATGGAGCTTTTTGCATTTCTGCAGCTCTTCTGCAACAAGAGCAGCAAGTCCAGTGAGGTATCCACAAGTCCAGTGAGGTATTCACAAGTCCAGTGAGGTATCCACAAGTCCAATGAGGTATCCACAAGTCCAATGAGGTATCCACAAGTCCAGTGAGGTATCCACAAGTCCAGTGAGGTATCCACAAGTCCAGTGAGGTATTCACAAGTCCAGTGAGGTATCCACAAGTCCAGTGAGGTATCCACAAGTCCAGTGAGGTATTCACAAGTCCAGTGAGGTATTCACAAGTCCAGTGAGGTATCCACAAGTCCAGTGAGGTATCCACAAGTCCAGTGAGGTATTCACAAGTCCAGTGAGGTATTCACAAGTCCAGTGAGGTATTCACAAGTCCAGTGAGGTATTCACAAGTCCAGTGAGGTATTCACAAGAGCGGTCACTGTTGTAATGCAGCAACCATTTATCTTGGTGCTGTTTATTATATTCCCCCGTCTTCAATTTCAAATGACTGCTTCTAATGACGATTTTCTTTAAATATATACATTCACCTTTGTCATTTCTATCTCAGTGCGCTTGGAATGACAACTTAAATCATTGTGGGGGTAGAGTCAGTATCCACAGAATGATCAAATGGTATAAAAATAACTGAAGATGAGCGTCCCAGATAATTGCTTCCCCATCACTACAGAGACTCAAAGTCAACCTCTCCATTCCGTTATGATGTGTGGAAGAACTATAAATATGAATTGTGTGCAGGAGTGAAAACAAACTGATGCTTACCATCTGCTGCTCTATTTGATGAGAAAATCTGCTGGCTAGTCTCTGCCAGTAAACAGTGAATCCTGGGCTACACACTGCAGAATGGTGTAGTCAGTAACAGACGGGCTCCTAGACTTACACATGCCTTGATGATTCTTTGCTGTGGAGACATTTACCCTGGGAGAGGAGGTTAGAGAGAGGGGAAAAGGTCAGGGAAAGGGAATGAGGAATTAAAATGGAGAATGCGGGAACACTCAGCAGGCCAGTCAGTATCTGTGCAAGGAGAGAGGGGGAACATCTCAATTAAATGGAGATGCAAGAGTCTGCAGATCCTGGACTCAGGAGCAAACAATACACTGCTATTATCCACTTTCATGTAACCCGCTATCCTCAGTCTCTATCTCTCCTTCATTTCCTCCGCTCCCAGTTCCTCTCACCACCCCCTCTGCCCATCCCCGATCCCCTCGCCACTATTCCCCTCAGCTGACCACTGGTCCACTGTTCCCCTCAGCTGACCACTGGTCCACTGTTCCCCTCAGCTGACCACTGCTCCACTGTTCCCCTCAGCTGACCACTGCTCCACTGTTCCCCTCAGCTGACCACTGCTCCACTGTTCCCCTCAGCTGACCACTGCTCCACTGTTCCCCTCAGCTGACCACTGCTCCACCGATCCTTTCCAGGTCCCAGAATCTGCAACTCTTTGTTGTCTCCACATATTCCCTCCCAATCTCAGTCGCTTTCTCCACTCCTCCCTCCCTCCCTCTCTCCCCAGCTCATTCCATCTGCTTCTCTCTCCTCACTCGCTGACTGGTCTGCTGCGTATTTCCAGCAGTTCCTATACACAATTTTGGATTTCCAACATATTCTTTTTTTGCTTTTTAAAGTAGGAATGAGCTTCAGGACAAATCAGGAGCTGGGATTGTGGGTGTTCAGTCATTGTTTGCCTCGACAATGCCTCACTGAAGCTGACTGAGTTGCAGCGTAGTATTTCACAGTGATGTGCAGTGAGATGTTGCAGCTTTGGTATCTCGCACGCTGCAGTCACAGAAACCCACAATGCAAGCAACACCCCACAATGCAAGCAACACCCCACAATGCAAGCAATATTACACAGCAGCACTTGTTACTGGATGCTGTGATGAAGGAAGTGAGTTGGGAGAAGGACCCAGGGCTCGGAGGGACCTGGGCATGTTGGTGAAGGTATCTACAGACAGCATGGTTCATGTTCAGGTGTGGGCTCACAGAGGACATCTCCTCCGCCAGTTGCCCTCCCCCCTGCCCGGCCAGAAGCCTACAGTGCCCAGGCTGCCTGCTCCTGTGGGCTGGAGGTGAAGTGGAGGTATTCTCTCGTGGAGCCTGGTGTTGGGTGCTGCTCTGACACAGCAGAGAGCAGCAAGCTGAGATGTGGCAGGAGTCAGTGGCAGCAATCACAGTGATCGCGGGATCTGAGAGCAACTATAATCTGGATCACGCTGCCAAGACACAGGCATGTGTGTGTCTGAAATCACCATTCCCATATGACTGGGCAATGTGGAACCAACTGTCATTATCTCACAAGATGATGTGAGGAGGATGAGGAGTGATCTTATAGAGCTGTATAAAATCATGAGGGGAATAGATCGGGTAGATGCACAGAGTCTCTTGCCCAGAGTAGGGGAATCGAGGACCAGAGGACATAGGTTTAATATGAAGGGAAAAAGATTTTGAGGGGTAACTTTTTCACACAAAGGGTGGAACAAACTGCCAGAGGAGGTAGTTGAGGCTGGGACTATCCCAACGTTTAAGAAACAGTTAGACAGGTACATGGATAAGACAGGTTTGGAGGGATATGGACCAAGCACATGCAGGTGGGACTAGTGTAGCTTTGACATGTTGGCCGGTATGGGCAAGTTGGACTGAAGGGCCTGTTTCCACACTGTATCACTCTCTGACTCTATGACTCTCTAAGATATGGCAAAGATTAGCACATTGTTGTTCACTACTTCAGAGTTGGGATCTTCACAGACAAATGTGTTTCATGCAGTTTGAGTTCTTAAAGCAGGGTGCTACTTGTCAGAGACGTAGTGGCAAGCTGTTCATTAAATTGGAGCAGGGATGAATTAATTCATGTTCTGTTCATTGTGGGTTACCTACATCAGCTTGGCTCTCCCTCTGGTGCATTGTGGGTTACCTACATCAGCTTGGCTCTCCCTCTGGTGTATTGTCATGGTATTAAAGATTGCAATATAGAGAAATCACTTAGTTTGTTGGAAACTTTTGTTTTGCAGAGTCCTTCTAAATATCTGGTAATTTTTCTCTGGACAAAAGATCCCAAGTCAAGCAGACATTTCCAACAGGCGCTGAGGTGGCAGAAAAGTGGGCGGAATTGCTCTATTATAATAACACACCACGTTCTTTAGGATTGTGCCAACAAATGTTTGCAACCGAAGGTAGACCCAAAATGCTGGAGTAACTTAGCAGGTCAGGCAGCAGAAGGAATGGTAGCGGGTCTGGAGAGAAGGACTGGGTGACGTTTCGGGCCGAGACCCTTCTTCAAATGTTTGCAACCCATGTGTTCCAAACAGCCTAAGGATTTAAATCTCAAGTGGACACAAAGTGGTGAAGTAACTCAGCAGGTCAAGAAGCATCTCTGGAGATTGTGGATAGGTGACAGTTTGAGTCTTCAGACTGATCTGCCTATCAATAAACCCCCTCGCCTATGTCAGCCTATTAGAAACATAGACAATATGTGCTGGATGAGGCCATTCAGCCCTTCGAGCCTGTACGCACCGCCATTCATTGTGATCATAGCTGATCATCGACAATCAGTAACCTCTGCCTGCCTTCTCCCCATATCCCTTGATTCCACTAGCCCCTGGAGCTCTAGGTAACTCTCTTTTAAATGCATCCAGTGAATCGGCCTCCACTGCCTTCTGTGGCAGAGAATTCCACACATTCACAACTCTCTGGGTGCAAAAGTTTTTTCTCATCTCAGTTTTAAATGGCCTCCCCTTTATTCTTAGACTGTGGCCCCTGGTTCTGGACTCCCCCAACATTGGGAACATTTTTCCTGCATCTAGCTTGTCCAGTCCTTTTATAATTGTATATGTTTCTATGATCCCCTCTCATTCTTCTAAATTCCAGTGAATACAAGCCCAGTCTTTCCAATCTTTCCTCATATGACAGTCTTGCCATCCCGGGGATTAACTTCATGATCCTACGCTGCACTGCCTCAATAGCAAGGATGTCCTTCCTCAAATTAAAAGCACAAAACTGCACACAATACTCTGGATGTGGTCTCACCAGGGCCCTGTACAACTGCAGAAGGACCTCGATACTCCTATACTTAAATCCTCTGGTTATGAAGGCCAACATACCATTAGCTTTCTTCACTGCCTTCTGTACCTGCTGCAACCCTTTGTCCTGCCTCTCCCCTCTTCCAGCTTTCTTCTCCACCCCCCCCCCCCCCCCGACAATCAGTCTGAAGAAGGGTCTCGACCCAAAACGTCACCTATGCACGTTCTCCATAGATGCTGCCTGACCCACTGAGTTACTCCAGCACTCTGTGAAACGTCACCTATGCATGTTCTCCATAGATGCTGCCTGACCCACTGAGTTACTCCAGCACTCTGTGTCCTTTTGTCTATTAACCAGCACCTGCACTTCCTTGTTTCCACAAAGATTTAAATCTGATGTGTATTGGACTTTGATGTCTGAAGTGGGTGATGTGAAAGCCAGTGTTGACTTTGTGAAGGTACACGCATGTACACAGCAATGACCTGTACAATTCTGACAAAAAGATTGATGTACAACAGCCAATAGCATTGCCTGAGCTGTTGTATGTGTCCACAAAGAAGCAGTGAATATACCGATTGTGCCAATGTGGAAATCACGACAAATCATGAACCATCCTTGCTTTCAGAAATTATTATCATGCTTGACTTCATCTCAGAGAATTAAACCTAACCGAAGGTTGGTGGGGGTAGAATGGTGAGGGACGAAGTAGGCGTTTATGATGGGCAGGGGCGTGTTGAGCTGTGAGCCTCTGGGTGGGCTGAGTGCAGTGCTCGGTCCAGGTTAGTGCCACAATCTGGTGTGTGTAGAGCCAGGTTAGTGCCACAATCTGGTGTGTGTAGACCAGGGGCTGTGGTTACAATCTGGTGTGTGTAGACCAGGGGCTGTGGTTACAATCTGGTGTGTGTA
This sequence comes from Rhinoraja longicauda, assembly GCF_053455715.1. Lineage (NCBI taxonomy): Eukaryota > Metazoa > Chordata > Chondrichthyes > Rajiformes > Arhynchobatidae > Rhinoraja > Rhinoraja longicauda. The sequence continues at coordinate 54,148,562 of NC_135964.1, read as the reverse complement.
GAGCTGGGGCTGTGGTTACAATCTGGTGTGTGTAGAGCTGGGGCTGTGGTTACAATCTGGTGTGTGTAGGGCCAGAGGCTGTGGTTACAATCTGGTGTGTGTAGAGCTGGGGCTGTGGTTACAATCTGGTGTGTGTAGGGCCAGGGGCCGTGGTTACATTCAGAGAACATCCACACTTAGTACAAGAAAATTCACAGCAAACTGGATGATTTATAAATTATAACCAAATTATACCAGTGCTGTCCCATTAAATGATGCAATGTTTACTTTTTTCAGAATGATGTCACCCTTATTTTACTGTGGGTAAATTACAAAGGTCATAGATTGAGACATTTTGATCCAATTTTCTCGTGTTAAATATTTAAAGCAAGCTGCTCATGTCATCACACTTTTGAGAGAGAAGGTGGAACAATGAACCTGCATAAGTGTGCTTGGGCCTGGAAGTAACTGGAATAATTACCTCGTGCCTGAGGCCTGCTCAAAATAGCTGCCAGCATGTTACAAGCAGGTGGGTTTTGCTTTCTAAGCATGATTTACAAATGAAAAGGAACATCAAATAAAGCCATTTCTAAGCTTCTGGTAGATGTTACAATGTTATGCTTCGTTTGAATATTAACAGAGGACTATATCTCGATTCATTCTGCCAGTTCATCTATATTGGCAGGCCAGTGGGTATTCAACCAATTACTTTCTTGGACCAGATTTCAATGTCCCACTTCCATACCCAAAGCAGCTGACATGGCAGCACTTCATCAGCCTGATGCTTTTGTGCACTTCACAAGGGATTTTAAGCAAATACCTACTGCAAAACGCAGCTAGGTGCTGATTGCCTCGTGTAGATTATCAACAGGCTGACTGCTTTGCTACACTGAGCACAGTCGTGGATCATGACATCTGTGGTTGTCCTCAAGTAAGACAAGCTGTAGACATATGGAAAGTCACCACGATGCTCACAGGTTAGTGGGAGACATTGCCTGGACATACGGTCCTGACAGTGACTATTTCAGTCACTGACCAACCTGAGAAAGGTCTTTTGTGTCATTTACCTTGCAAGGTCCAATATACTGCAGGAGTGAGGCACCCAAGAGACTGCTGATTCTGGAATATGGAGCAGAAAGCAATCTCCTGGAGCACCTCAGCAGATCAGGCAGCGTCTGTGGAAGGAAAGGGACAGTTAAACCTCCTAGTCAAGACCCTTCATCTGGACTAGCAGCCTGACCTGCAGCGTTCCTACAGCAGTTAGCTTTACTGCAGGAGTTGGCCCTGTACACCATTGGATAACAAACCCTTTACTGCAGGAGTTGGCCCTGTACACCATTGGATAACAAACCCTTTCACGCATGGAGCGGCTGAGCTCTTTCACCAAGCTTTACACAACATGCTCTTTCTCATTCAAATACTGGCAGATTATGTGGGCATGAATCGTGGAATCCTATTCATCCTTTGCCAATCATCACACACAAACTGCAGCAGATGTCCAAAGCTGGTCTCTCTCTGCTTAATAAACACAAATCCATCTAGACCTCTGCAATTTGCATCAAACTTTGGTCATCTATCCCCACTGACCTTTGTTAGCTTTTGATGCAGCAGCATATCGAGGTTTAAATTCTCGCCCCTCCTTGTCCCCATCTCTGCAAAGCCCAGAGCCCTTTGCCCATCTCCAAGATCTCTGTGTCCACTAGTTAATGTCTTCACACAGCCTTGGTTTTTACCTCTAACACTATTGGCTTTGCCTTCAATTGTCTTTCCTCTCATCTGTGGAATTCCCTTTCATAGGTAGCCCTCTGAAGCCCACTCTCCCTGCAGGTTACTCCTTACATTTTACCTTCATAATCAGATGCATGGTCCACAGTTTGATAATGCCCACGTGAAAGTCTTTAGAGGTGTACTACATTAATGACACAAGAAAATTGCAGTTGACCAAAGTACATGTCATGCCAGGAAATTCTGAATCAGGCGGTCAGATGACCGTCATTATTCTTGTATTCATTCTATGCAACAGGACATTTTTTTCCAGTTTCTGTAAGTTTCTCATGGAAACATGATCTGAAACATTAACTCTGTATTCTCTTCACGAACTGCCTGACTTGCTGAGTGTTTCCAGCACTTCCTACTTTTACATCTGGCATTTTCTGTGTTTTGGTTTGGAACATGAAGGATTTGACTCAGTTGCATGAAGTGCATGCGTTTTTGCTTTTCTTTGCATAACTTAATTGGTCAATTTCAGTTTGCAAGCTTAATCATTTGTAAATCCTGATCAAAAACTTCTTCATTTCACATCCTTAAGACCGTAATTTTGTCTTCGACTTTAACTAAATGTTTGTGCTCCTATTCTTCTCCTCATTTAACTGTGAAGTTTTCATTTCCATTGCCAAAACAGACGTTGTTCGCTATACTGGATTTACTTCAGTCTCTCGTCATCTTTCGGTACAAATGAGGTGAATATATGCAACAAGGTGCCAGAGGAAGTAGTTGAGGCAAGTACAATAACAACATTAAAAAGACATTTAGACCGGTTCATGGATAGGAATAAAGGGATACAGGCCAAACACAGGAAAAAGGGATTTGTTTAGAAAGGCATCTTGGTTTGCATGGCCAAGCTGGGCGCAATGGCGTGCTTCCTTGCTAAATGTAAACCAAGCTGGTAAATGTAACTGCAAGTTGGTTTTGAACATTTGCACTTGGGGTGTGTGCAAAGCACACTCACTGGCTGACAGATACTTTCGTACAGATATGAGCCGGTTTGCCTAGGATTGCCATCTGGTGCCTTGGCATGAAAACTCAGTTTGCAACTGCAGCTCAGATAGTGTAGATGAGCACTTGACAAGAAGATGCCACGGAGAGCCATGTTGTCAGGGCTAAGGATCTTAAAGATGAGGAAATAATGGGCAAGCCATGATTGGAGCAGAAGAGCAAGGGAGAACATTTTGAGTGGCTTGACAGGGTTCAGGAGTTGGGGGCAGGGATGAAAGGGAATTGGTGGAGAGATAATAAGAGGGTGTTGTGGATCTGGAGCTCATTCCGATAGTAGGCAACAGCCACAAAACCTTGGGGAGGATGAAGATTGGATTTCATTAGATTAGTTTATTGTCAAATGCACCAGGGTGCACTGAAATTGCTTGTTCACATCAAGCTCAGAGTAAACAGTATACATACAGTAATGATGTTGCCAGGACTCGAGGGATAGAGCACTCGGGAGAGGTTGAGCTGGCTAGGAGTTTATTCATTTTTGTATTCGTTGGAGACTAGAGGACCGAGAGGTGATTGTACAAAGGTGTAGACTCACAAGGAGAATAGATCGGGTGAATAGTGGCGATATGACTGTGTATCTGATCATGACAGGAAGTGTATAAGATCATGAGAGGAGTAGAAGTAGTAAAGACTACGGGAATCAAGAATTAGGGGACGTCGTTTAGGATGTGGGGGATTTAATAGGAACCTAAGATTTAATAGGAACCTAAGATTTAATAGGAACCTAAGGGGCAACACTTTTACATCAAGAATGGTAGGTGTATGGAACGAGCTGCTGGATATAGTTGAGCCAGGTGCTATTGCAACGTATAACATTTATTTGGACAACTACATGGATAACATAGGTTTAGAGGGTTATGGGCCATATGGTGGCAGGAGGGACCAGTGTAGTTGGGACATGTTGGTCGGCGTAGTTTCCACGCTGTATGACTATGACTCTATGACTAATGTCTTGTTTTTCTCTTTCATCTGTCTTGTAGAATTTGTGTCTAGTTAATGTATACGTCATGTTTTTGTGAGTTGTGTCTATGTGGCCACCCAGACTGAGAGTCTGAGTTGTGTCTATGTGGCCACCCAGAGTGAGAGTCTGAGTTGTGTCTATGTTGCCACCCAGAGTGAGAGTCTGAGTTGTGTCTATGTGGCCACCCAGAGTGAGAGTCTGAGTTGTGTCTATGTGGCCACCCAGAGTGAGAGTCTGAGTTGTGTCTATGTGGCCACCCAGAGTGAGGGTCTGAGTTGTGTCTATGTGGCCACCCAGAGTGAGGGTCTGAGTTGTGTCTATGTGGCCACCCAGAGTGAGGGTCTGAGTTGTGTCTATGTGGCCACCCAGAGTGAGAGTCTGAGTTGTGTCTATGTGGCCACCCAGAGTGAGAGTCTGAGTGCACAATCACAAGGTGCATCGGCGTTGAGGGTCAGGGTGAGGAAATATTATGATCAGTTCTAGCCGTCTGAGCTCGGGACATCCAGAGGCCAGTTGCAGATGCTGGCCCCAAGGTCAAGGTGGTGCATGTTTAGGGTGAGTTATTTGGGTATGACGGTGTTAAGACTGAGCGGCTGGCAATAGCCCACATCCTGCACAGACGTTCTCCTTGTCAATGTGACCCTGAGCTGTTACCAACAAGGTAAGAGACTGTGAACAGGGGAGTAGGATTAGATTGTGTAGAACAAACACAATGGTCCCCTCTGTGCCCCATTATGATTCTGGAATATTCCTTGGAAATAAACTACTATTTCTAATCAGCTGCAGTACATCATTTCACCGTTCATTTAGTTTGAGGCTGTCCTTGAATATCAGGAGGCCGAGCTGAATGATTCATCTAACTCCTGCAGGTTTGGACATTAATCGGAGCTAAGCAGCTGTGTGACCGGTCCGTCTCATTATAACCGAAGCCAGAGCAGATCCGATGCAGCTGTGTGGTGTGCCAGCTTTGATTGCCCTCTCCACATTGATTATAAACTGTTAGTTCTGACCAGTGCACTCCTCTGTGTGCCACTGAACTGCTGACACCTGCGATTCTCTCATCCACTCAAGTCAATGACTGTGGGCTGTAGCTATTGGAAGCCACAAGAGACGGCAGATGCTGCAATCTTGAGCAAAAACAAACTGCTGGAGGAACTCAGCGGTCAGACAGCATCCATGGAGGGAAATCAGCAGATGGCTTTTTGAGTGGACATTTCTTCAGACAACTGGGCAGCACATACAGCACTGAAACAGGACTCTCGACACATCTCGTCCATGCCAACCATGTTGCCCACCCAAGCTGGTCCCACTTGCCAGCATCTGTCCCATCCCCTCCACATCTTCCTATCCCTGAACCTATCCTGTACCTATGGAGTAAACAGTATACATACAGTAATGATGTTGCCAGGACTCGAGGGATAGAGCTTTAGGGAGAGGTTGAGCTGGCTAGGAGTTTATTAATTTTTGTATTCGTTGGAGACTAGAGACTGAGAGGGGCCAACCATGTTGCCCACCCAAGCTGGTCCCACTTGCCAACATCTGTCCCATCCCCTCCACACCTTCCTATCCCTGAACCTATCTTGGTGTTTTAAAAATGTTGTGCTCGCCACTTCCTCTAGCAGCTTGTTCTTCATACGCACCACCCTCTCTGTGTGTCCCCCACATCCCTCTCACAGTATCCACCTATCACTTGCCAGCCTTTGCCCTACCCCCACCTCTTTTCCCTTTACAATCAGCCTGAAGAAGGGTCCCAAGCTGAAACATCACCTATCCATCTCCTCCAGAGCCGAGAGGTGAAGTGGGCCTCCTCTCCTTGGCCATGATGTTGGGTGCTGGCAGCAACTAGAGGTGATCTCCAGATTTGAGAGCAACTCTGACCTGAATCTCGCTGTCAGGACACAGGCGTGTGTGTGTCTGAAATCACCATGCCAACACGCCTGGGCAATGTGGAAAGAAATGTCATTATCTCACAAGATATGGCAAAGATTAGCACATTGTTGTTCTCTACTTCAGAGTTGCATCTTCACAGAGAAATGTGTTTCGTGCAGAAGCCTGAATTCTTAAAGCAAGGTGCTACTTGTCAGAGAGTTCGTGACAAGTCGTTAATTAAATTGGAGCAGGGATGGATTCATTCATGTTCTGTTCATTGTGGGTTCAGCTTGGCTCTCTGGTTACATTGCCAGAGAAGATGGAGACATTCTCAGGAGAATTTTGTGTATTTTTAATGCACCCTTGGCATCATAATCCTTGAGAATATTCCAGTTATTTCCCCACTGCCTGGCCATTGCCGCTCCATCCGCACTAACTCCCTGCACACGGTCCTTCAGCAGTTGTACAGGGCCCTAGTGAGACCGCACCTGGAGTACTGTGTGCAGTTTTGGTCTCCAAATTTGAGGAAGGATATTCTTGCTATTGACAATAGACAATAGACAATAGACAATAGGTGCAGGAGGAGGCCATTCAGCCCTTCGAGCCAGCACCGCCATTCAATGCGATCATGGCTGATCACTCTCAATCAGTACCCCGTTCCTGCCTTCTCCCCATACCCCCTCACTCTGCTATCCTTAAGAGCTCTATCCAGCTCTCTCTTGAAAGCATCCAACGAACTGGCCTCCACTGCCTTCTGAGGCAGAGAATTCCACACCTTCACCACCCTCTGACTGAAAAAGTTCTTCCTCATCTCCGTTCTAAATGGCCTACCCCTTATTCTTAAACTGTGGCCCCTTGTTCTGGACTCCCCCAACGTTGGGAACATGTTTCCTGCCTCTAATGTGTCCAATCCCCTAATTATCTTATATGTTTCAATTGAGGGCGTGCAGCGTAGGTTTACTAGGTTAATTCCCGGAATGGCGGCACTGTCATATGTTGAAAGACTGGAGCAACTAGGCTTGTATACACTGGAATTTAGAAGGATGAGAGGAGATCTTATCGAAACATATAAGATTATTAAGGGGTTGGACACGTTAGAGGCAGGAAACATGTTCCCAATGTTGGGGGAGTCCAGAACCAGGGGCCACAGTTTAAGAATAAGGGGTAGGCCATTTAGAACTGAGATGAGGAAAAACTTTTTCAGTCAGAGAGTTGTGAATCTGTGGAATTCTCTACCTCAGAAGGCAGTGGAGGCCAATTCTCTGAATGCATTCAAGAGAGAGCTAGATAGAACACTTAAAGATAGCGGAGTCAGGGGGTATGGGGAGAAAGCAGGAACGGGGTACTGATTGAGAATGATCAGCCGTGATCACATTGAATGGCGGTGCTGGCTCGAAAGGCCGAATGGCCTCCTCCTGCACCTATTGTCTATTGTCTATTGTTCTCACCGCATCCTGCCCTTCCAGCTGCCCTGCCTGGGCCAGACTGATCGAGGCTCCCCCCACACCGCTCTGGGAAGCAAGGCTCTGACCGTCAGTGCTTCTGCCAAGCCATAGCCGGCCAAACTGTCCTGTTCAAATCGGCCATCCAGAGAGTTGTGAATCTGTGGAACTCTCTGCCACAGAAGGCAGTGGGGGCCAATTCACTGAATGTTTTCAAGAGGGGGTTAGATTTAGCTCTTAGGGCTAACAGAATCAAGGGATATGGAGAGAAGGCAGGAATGGGGTACTGATCAGCCATGATCATATTGAATGGCGGTGCTGGTTCGAAGGGCCAAATGGCCTCCTCCTGCACCTATTTTCCATGTTTCTATGATTGACGGTGCTGGTTCGAATGGCCAAATGGCCTCCTCCTGCACCTATTTTCTATGTTTCTGTGGTCAGCAGTAACCTCGGTCAGGCGGCTGTGATGTGAGGCACTGAAAATAGAGAAGGCACTGAGAATAGCGAGAGCTCGCCATCCTGGCTGTCTCCTGGTGGCGCAGCGCGTCTCATGGGCTTCTTTGGACCAGTTTTGGACCATTCTCTGATGTGGGACCTTGTCAAAGACCCAACTAAATTCAATGTAGACTACTCTCATCAACAAACGTCACCTACTTCATATCTTCAATCAAGCTGGCCAAACGCCTATCTCCCCAAATTAAACCATGCTGACCACACCTGGTTCATTCTTCCCCTCACCATGTGCAGATTTATTCTGCCCCATGCAATATTTTCCCAATAATTTCCGTGTAATTACGAAGTTCATCCCTATTGCCCTTCCTGAATTCAGGGAATATATTTGCTGCCTCCAGCGACCTGGCATCTTGCGTGTAGCAGGACAAAATTAAAAACATGTGTGACACCCAGCGTCCTCCCTTGCCTTCGGTAGCAGCCTGGGATTCACCTGATCAAGGCCTTTATGAGCACACAAGTCTATACTGGCTTCAGGCAAGAGCTCTCGAGCTAATCCTTCCCCCTGTCCTCTCCATACAACTTAGACATTGTAAATGGGAAAGTGGGACTGAATAGATTACTGTACAAGAAGCATGTTTGCATTTTATGGGCATCCTTTAATGTTAGAACAATCTATTTTTGCATTCTCTGGGTTCTCACAGGTCATTTCCCATCAAGTTTTATGCCATCAGCAAATTTGGATATGTTATGTTGTCTTTTCATCTAATCATGAATATAAATTGGCAAATTAATATAAATGGTGAATAGATGAAAACATGCAGGCTGGCCTGGAAAAAAGACCTGTTTTGTGCCCGCCTGTTAATCTCCCATGTCATCACGACTCTCTGAAACCTTTCATTTGACAAGTTTTTAACTTTTGGAGAGATAGCTGAATAGAACATCTGTTCAAAATCCAGACATATTACATCTACAGATTGGCTCTTACCTGTCACATCCTCTGTTTAGTATCTCAGGCACCACTTATCTTTATTAGAACCACGATGACTCTCTGATTACACTGATTTTCCAAGCATTGTGTTACCATATCTTTGAAAATGGATTTCAAGATTTTCCCAGTGTCAAACTTCCTGGAATATCATTCTCATTTTTCCCTGTGTTGAACATCTTTGCCCCATTCCCCACCTCCAGCCCGTTCCAGAATCTCGGAAGCTGGTTACCATTAAATCTACCGGATCTGTAGCCACCTGACTCAGCACCCCGATAAATCATTCCCATCCTCTATCAGTTTTTTGGGAATCCCTTATTACTTCCTCAATTATTTTTATTGGCTCCTGATATTGGAGGCCATTCAGCACATTGAGTTCACGCCAGGTCCCAGAGCAACCTCCTCTTCCCTTATCTTGTCAAACGTTCCCTTTCACATGCCCATCATCGCCTCATTTCTCCAGAGAAGTGTTGCATTTTGGGACATCTAACATGGGCAGGACCTACACAGTGCATGGTAGGCCTCTGAGTAGTGTTGTAGAGCAGAGGGATCTAGGAGTGCAGGCACATGGCTCCTTGAAGGTGGAGTCGCAGGTAGATAGGGTGGTCAAAAAGGCTTTTGGCACATTGGCCTTCAGCTAGAGTATTGACTATAGAAGTTGGGAGGTCATGTTGCACTTGTATAAGATGTTGGTGAGGGTATTGTGTTCAGTTTTGGGCACCATGTTATAGGAAAGATGTCAAGCTGGAAAGGGTATAGGGAAGATTTACAAGGATGTTGCCAGGACTAGAGGGTGTGAGCTACAGGGAGAGGTTGAGCAGGCTGGGTCTCTATTCCTTGGAGCGCAGGAGGATGAGGGGTGATCTTATTGAGGTGGATGAAATCATGAGAGGAATAGATCGGGTAGATGCACAGAGTCTCTTGCCCAGAGTAGGTGATTGGAGGACCAGAGGACATAGGTTTAAGGTGAAGGGGAAAAGATTTAATAGGAATCTGAGGGGTAACTGTTTCACACAGAGGGTGGTGGGTGGATGGAACGAGCTGCCAGAGGAGGTAGTTGAGGCTGGGACTATCCCAACATTTAAGAAATAGTTAGACAGGTACATGGATAGAACAGGCAGCATCTCTGGAGAACATGGATCCATGACGTTTCGGGTCGAGACCCTTCTTCAACCCGAAATGTTACCTATCCTTTTTCTCAAGAGATGCAGCCTGACCCGCTGAGTTATCCCAGCACTTTGGGTCTATCATTGGTATAAACCAGCATCTGCAGATCCTTCTTATCAAATTCATCGCAGGAAACCCCATGTCCAAACTAACATCTTAGTCACGCATAGTGTTAGAATTGGGGCTGATTACCGCAAGGGAAGATGAAGTGACAATTGAAAGATGAACAATTTGTGTTTTTAATACTTTTTTGCAATGTCTGTTAATATTTTGTCAGTATCTTGCATGAAATAACAGCCGGAAAGTGTCATTTGCGGGCGTACATCCGTGGTCTTTCAGTGACGTGTGGACAGGGTAAATTAACGGAGGTGCCACTATCACTGATTTGTCAATAAAATGAACAAGTATGAACAGTGTGCACTGCAAGCACTTACACTGTAAAACACCCACTGGAGCAGTTATAGATTTAGTTAGACACAATTACAGCCTGTTGACCTACAGTAAAATGCTGGTAGTTATGGATCAATTACTAGTAATGGCTATAATGGAATCAATTCCAGATAGTGAATTAAGAGTATTACACGGCTTTAAAATGTAATGGAAGAAACATTCTTTCCCCTGGACTATTGATATCAATCTGCTAACTAGATCAAGTGATATCAGTGGGGCTGCTACCACTAAATATGCAAATTCATAATTCTATCTGCATCTTGATTATAGATGGGACAATTAGTAAAACAAAGTAATTAAGATTCCTGTGAGTAAATTATTCTTAAATCTGAGAAAATATAAAGACTTGGCACAGAGGCATGCCAGTAGAGCTCCTGCCTGACAACACCAGAGACCCACCCGGGGCCAGTAGAGCTCCTGCCTGACAACACCAGAGACCCACCCGGGTTTGATCCTGACCTGTTCTTGTGACGTTTACACATTCTCCCTGCGACTGTGTGGGTTATTTCCAGATGCTCCGGTTTCCTCCCACATTCCAGACACATGTAGGTTTCTAGGTTTATTGGCCTCTGTAAATTATCTCTTGTCTGCAGAGAGTGGATACCAAAATGGATAACATAGTAGTGTGGAGAAACAAGAAATTGCAGATGATAGTTTACAAAAAAGGACTTAAAGTGCTGGTGTCACAAAATGCTGGAGTAACTCAGCAGATCAGGCAGCATCTGGGAGAGAGGGAATGGGTGACATTTCAGGTCAAGACCCTCCTTCAGACTGAAGAAGGGTCTCGACCTGAAACATCACCCATTCCCTCTCTCCTAGATCCTGCCTGACCTGCTGAGTTACTCCAGCATTTTGTGGCACCTTCGATTTGTACCAGTATCTGCGGTTATTTTCCTACACTTAAAGTGCTGGAGTAACTCTGGGTCAGGCAGAATCCCTGGAGAACATGGATATGTTGCGCTTTGGGTCAGGAGCTTTCTTTAGCTAGTATGAACTAGTGTGAATGGGTCATCGATAGGCAGAAGAACTGTCCATACTCTCTCTCTCTCTTTTTCTTTCTCTCTTTCTCTTTCTTACTTTCTCTCTTTCTTTCTCTCTTTCTTTCTTTCTCTCTTTCTTTCTCACGTTCTCTCTTTCTTTTTCTCTCTCACTTTCTTTCTCTCTTCCTCTCTTTTTCTTTCTCTCTCTCTCTCTCTCTCTCTCTCTCTCTCTCTCTCTCTCTCTCTCTCTCTCTCTCTCTCTTCTCCCTTTCTCTCATCTTTCTTTCTTTCTTTCTTTCTTTCTTTCTTTCTTTCTTTCTTTCTTTCTTTCTTTCTTTCTTTCTTTCTTTCTTTCTTTCCTTCTTTCTTTCTTTCTTTCTTTCTTTCTTTCTTTCTTTCTTTCTCTCTCTCTCTCTTTCTTTTTCTCTCTCTTTCTCTCTCTCTTTCTCTTTCTCTCTTCTCTCTCTATATATATAACGGTGGTATTACTGTAACCCTGATGCTGATGATGTTACTTTCCATTCATTATAATGGTTGCAGTCCTTGTCTCAGGAACTGTGCTGCATCAGAAGCACAATTTCAAGTCCTAGCTTTGTTCTTTCTGTACTCAGGTCATAACTGTAGGTCGATTCTATAGGCTGTTGTAGGAAGGTTGATACAAATGAAAACCTATCTTAAAGATGAGCTGTGGTTGTTTGCAGCAACATGTTCATTATGACAGTTGGTGTTACGTGGTTTAGGTTTTGAGATCTGCTGAACTAACTTGGTTTATGTATTCTGGGTGACCGAAGGTAACTTTTAATCTATTAATTTTTTGTATGTTGACATCACTTCTCTTTCGCGTCCATCATTCAAATGTTACATCACTGTTATCGTCCGTCCTGAAAAGGGCTCCAGCTTCCGGCGACAGTCAGTGGGAGCCATCACGTACAGTAGACGATGGTGGTGGCAGAATTAGCTCAGGACACGTCCAGTGTCCAGCCCCGCGACGTGGACGCTTCTGCTTTAGGGCCTTGACATCACTGGAAAGGGCATTTGTTGCCCATCTCAGTGTCCTTGAGGAGATGGTGGTGAGCAGTTGTCCAAGCAATGCAATCTACCCGATGCTGTACAGAGCTCCCAGATTTAAACTCAGTGACACCGAGAGAACGGTGAGGTAATTCAAAGTCAGGATGGTGTGACTTAGAAGGAGGTCTCCAGGTGGAGGTGTACCAGGTACCCTCACTCCACTGGCTTCCTTGGTGCCAGACTTTGTAGATTTGCCAGGTGCTGCTGACGTTGACTGTAGATGGTGCACTGATGGTGGAGGGCAGCCATATTTACTGCCATTGATGACGTTCTCATCAAATGGGCGGCCTTGTCCTGGATATTGTTGAGCTTCTTGTTATCGGTGGCCTCCAGGACTTTGATGGGATTCAGCAACGATCATGCGTTGAATGTGAAGAGTGGGTAATTCAAGTAACCTTTCACAGAATTGTTTAATGGTTCACGTACAGTACAGAGAAAGGCCATTCTGCCCATTGAGTCCGATGTACATTTATTAATTCACTCAGCCTCCACAGCATAGATAGCTCCAAGGTTTGATATCCTCTGTCTTCACATCTCGGTTCTGAGTGCAGAAGGTCATTTCATGACTGTGCCCCTGGTCCTAGACCTCCCAGGCAAGGGAAGCATCAGATGTACATCTGCACTGGCAGGCTCTGTACAGGTTTACATTTTGCAACGAGATCTCTTCTTACTCTTCTAAACTCTAGAGATCTAAACATCCAGTCTGCATAATCTCTCCACACAGGACAAACAGGACAATACGTCAACCAGGTATTCCACCTGCTAACCCTTGTGCACTCACTCCATCACAAGCCGCACCCTCTCACTCGAAATATGCCGCCCCACGCCCCTTTAGAATTCCACTGCTTGGTCTTTGTCCTTTTACTCAAACCTTCTTGCAATAAAGACCAAAGAAACCATTTGCCTTCCTAATTTTTTGCTTTACCAACATATTAACTTCCAGTAATTCATGTACAAGGACTCAAGTCCTTTTGAACATAAACATTTTCCATTCTCTCTTCAATTAAAACCTAATTTCTTTCCTCCAAAGCTATCCTACCTCTACATTGCTGCTATACTGCCATACAATATAGGAGAAACACAATGTTTTATACAGTGTTTCAGTGCAAAATCATTCTTTTCACACCTTAACTAGGCGTTTGCCACATGCTGGAGTTGTTCAGTTTGTGGATAATTAGAACTGAGATTTTCTTGCTAACATCACTGAGGTTTGTTAAATAGTGCTGAACTCTTTCCACCCCCAAACCAGAGCACCTCGCAAGCTGTTGTTTGTCTCTTTTTCTCTCTCTCAAAAGCATAACAATTCATTACTGTTGGCAACCTCACAAGTGTGCTGCCTTATTCAACACAGGCAGTCTTTTGTGCTGCTTTTCACTGGATGGTTAGAACCAGTGGAAACAGGCCCTTCATAGAGTCACAGAGAGATACAGCGTGGAAACAGGCCCTTCGGCCCAATTTGCCCACACCGGCCAACATGTCCCAGCTACACTAGTCCCACTAGTCTGCGCTTGGTCCGTATCCCTCCAATCCTGTCCGATCCATGTACTTGTCTTAACTGTTTCTTAAACGATGGTATAGTCCCAACCTCAACTACCTCCTCTGGCAGCTCGTTCCATACACCCACCACCCAAACTTCAACAACTCAAACAATACTCTAGACAACTGTGGGGATGAAGAGCCAAGTTAGTTTCAGGGATGATTGATTTTACTGTAAATTATGGCCAATTGCATCAGGAATAGGCATGAATGATGGGGGTGATGGTGATGGGGTAACAGCCACCCCTCGTTAACAGAGGCCACCCACAGGCAACTACAAATCAGGATGTGGAACATGAAGCCTCTCATGGCCAATGGGCAGCGACTGAGTTGAACACCGTTGCACTCTCACAACCCAGGCACCGACACCACTGCCCTGAATGAGGGAGGAGATGGCCAGCTTCATGAACAAGGCAGTGGCTAAACCTTCTGCTGGAGGAGCAGATGGAAGAGGATTACCTTCTTCACAGAGTGAGCTTAGTTGATGAGGTGTTGTGGTTTGTCAGGCTGCAGAATCAGGAGCTGCTTGTGATCCATCGCCTCAGTGTATGGTCATGAGGATGTCTACAACTGTGACAGGCCTGAGACTGACTGGCTGTGCACACAACGTATGGACCATCGCCTTGTTTTGTCAGATCAAGATCAAGCAGATCAAGCACATGCTTTCACGGCAACAAGGACATCACTCCTACACCTATTGTCTATTGACAAATCTACTGGAATTTTTTGAGGATGTAACTAGGAAAATTGACAAGGGAGAGTCAGTGGATGTGGTGTACCTCGACTTTCAGAAAGCCTTCGACAAGGTCCCACATAGGAGATTAGTGGGCAAAATTAGGGCACATGGTATTGGGGGTAGGGTACTGACATGGATAGAAAATTGGTTGACAGACAGAAAGCAAAGAGTGGGGATAAATGGGTCCCTTTCGGAATGGCAGGCAGTGACTAGTGGGGTACCGCAAGGTTCGGTGCTGGGACCCCAGCTATTTACGATATACATTAATGACTTAGACGAAGGGATTAAAAGTACCATTAGCAAATTTGCAGATGATACTAAGTTGGGGGGTAGTGTGAATTGTGAGGAAGATGCAATAAGACTGCAGGGTGACTTGGACAGATTGTGTGAGTGGGCGGATACATGGCAGATGCAGTTTAATGTAGATAAGTGTGAGGTTATTCACTTTGGAAGTAAGAATAGAAATGCAGATTATTATCTGAATGGTGTCAAGTTAGGAGGAGGGGGAGTTCAACGAGATCTGGGTGTCCTAGTGCATCGGTCAATGAAAGGAAGCATGCAGGTACAGCAGGCAGTGAAGAAAGCCAATGGAATGTTGGCCTTCGTAACAAGAGGAGTTGAGTATAGGAGCAAAGAGGTCCTTCTACAGTTCTACCGGGCCCTGGTGAGACCGCACCTGGAGTACTGTGTGCAGTTTTGGTCTCCAAATTTGAGGAAGGATATTCTTGCTATGGAGGGCGTGCAGCGTAGGTTCACTAGGTTAATTCCCGGAATGGCGGGACTGTCGTATGTTGAAAGGCTGGAGCGATTGGGCTTGTACACACTGGAATTTAGAAGGATGAGGGGGGATCTTATTGAAACATATAAGATAATTAGGGGATTGGACACATTAGAGGCAGATAACATGTTCCCAATGTTGGGGGAGTCCAGAACAAGGGGCCACAGTTTAAGAATAAGGGGTAGGCCATTTAGAACGGAGATGAGGAAGAACTTTTTCAGTCAGAGGGTGGTGAAGGTGTGGAATTCTCTGCCTCAGAAGGCAGCGGAGGCCAGTTCATTGGATGCTTTCAAGAGAGAGCTGGATAGAGCTCTTAAGGATAGCGGAGTGAGGGGGTATGGGGAGAAGGCAGGAACGGGGTACTGATTGAGAGTGATCAGCCATGATCGCATTGAATGGCGGTGCTGGCTCGAAGGGCTGAACGGCCTACTCCTGCACCTATTGTCTATTGTATCGAGGCACCTGTAGATATCTGTTGGGACATCCACTGCCCACACAGCTCCACTATCTGAATCAAGCTGAGCCCACAACACCAGAATGAACAGGGATTGGACATGGGTCCTCTGTGGTTTTTCAGACAGTTCATTAATGATTTGGATGAGAATGTAGATGACATGATATGGTAAATTTGCGGTTGACACCAGTGGATTGATTTTATTAATGTGGAAGTGATGACTTTGGCTCATACACAAAGTAAGATTTGGCTCATGAATCAAATGATTGGAGAGTGAAGAATGGCGATTGGAGTGCCGCAAGGCTCGGTGCTGGGGCCGCAACTATTTACAATATATATTCATGATTTAGATGATGCAATTAAAAGTTTCATGAGCAAATTTGCAGATGACAAAAAGCTGGGTGGCAGTGTGAACTGGGAAGAGGATGCTATGAAGCTGCAGGGTGACTTGGATAGGTTGGGTGAGTGGGCAGATACATGGCAGATGCAGTATAATGTAGATAAATGTGAGGTTATCCACTTTGGTGGCAAGAACAAGGAGGCAGATTATTATCTCAATGGTGTCAGATTGGGAAAAAAGGAAGTGCAACAAGACCTGGGTGTCCTTGTACACCAGTTGATAATTACTCGTTTCTGAGCTTCCCCCCAGTCTAGTTTCAGTAAAAACACTGTCAAGTTTATTCTAGCGAAATTGTCACAGATCATACACTGTACCTACTGTCCCCACCGCAGGTTCGATCCCTGCTTCTGTCTAATCAAGCCCTCTAGGCCTCGCGTAGACAGAGACTCTAGCAGTTCTCCTGAGGATCGACCACGAATCTTGTGATCACCGTCTTTTATATGCCCCGCGAACCTGAGGGCCGAACCACACAGGGGGTTGTCTTACACTTACCCAATAGCAGATATCGATTAACCCCGTACATAACAGGCATCTCCCTAACCCAATAATACAATGTTTCAATTCATTGTATTGCATGGAAAGCTCTGGAAGGAAGCTAACACGGACAAACATTGAAACATGTGCCCTGGAAACCCACAACTTCCCCAAGGCTCAACAATTCCACCAATCATCAATTAACAGGATGACCGTCTTGAAACATATATATTGTTTCACAATACATTTGCAGCTACCTAATAGGAATGATGCATTTAGGGGCAGTTTACAAAATCTTTATATGTTATCAATTTAAGGGAAACATGGAGAACAGCTGGACCATTTACCATTCTGCATATCAGCCTGAGCCTAGACTAGCTGACGCCAATCTGTAAAGTTCCGCTGACAAGGGCTAAAGCAACACTGACAAATGCAGGGATTCTCCATTTTATAATGTCTTTAATTTAGCCAATATTAACACAGTCACTGAAAGTAAACATGCAGGTACAGCAGGCAGTGAAGAAAGCTAATGGCATGTTGGCGTTCATAACGAGAGGATTTGAGTATAGGAGTAAAGAGGTTCTTCTGCAGTTGTACAGGGCCCTGGTGAGACCACATCTGAAGTATTGTGTGCAGTTTTGGTCTCTTAATTTGAGGAAGGACATCCTTGCTATTGAGGCAGTGCAACGTAGGTTCACCAGGTTAATCCCCGGGATGGCGGGACAGTCACATGAGGAAAGATTGGAAAGACTGGGCTTGTATTCACTGGAATTTAGAAGGATGAGAGGGGATCTTATAGAAACGTATAAAATTATAAAAGGACTGGACAAGCTAGATGCAGGAAAAATGTTTCCAATGTTGGGCGAGTCCAGAACCAGGGGCCACAGTCTGAGAATAAAGGGGAGGCCATTTAAAACTGAGATAAGAACGAACTTTTTCACTCAGAGAGTTGTGAATTTGTGGAATTCTCTGCCACAGAGGGCAGTGGAGGCCAATTCACTGGATGAATTTAAAAGAGAGTTAGATAGAGCTCTAGGGGCTAGTGGAATCAAGGGATATGGGGAGAAGGCAGGCACGGGTTACTGTTTGTAGATGATCAGCCATGATCACACTGAATGGCAGTGCTGACTCAAAAGGCCGAATGGCCTCCTCCTGCACCTATTGTCTATGTTTCTATGAATCGTTTGATGGCAGGCGACTCATCTTTCAACACGTAGGTAAAGGATGGCCACTTCATGTAATAGATTCTGGAGGTTCAATAGCACTTTTCATCGAATTATCTCCATGTTATATTTGTAAAGTACCTGCAATTTACAGCAAGGGCCTTCAACATTCTGCAGCTAGGCACTGCATTAGTATCCAGGATTATTGATTTGGATGTGTTTGAATCCTAATATGTCAGCTGTGCAATTTAAATCTGGACTACAGTGATGTGAAACGACTTCTTGGTGCAAAGCATCATCTGGATCACATAGGTTTACATTTATTACTGTCACGTGTAACGAGGTACAGTGAAAAGCTTTGATCGACATCTTATCCAATCCGATCAGATAATACTAGACTTGAATCCAATCAGGAATGTGATGCCTTGGCCCGGTCTGCCTTGTGTGTGTGATCACAAACCCTCCTGAGTGATTTGTGACTGGCGTCAGCAATGGCCTGGCAGATCACTCCATTCAAGAGGCATGTTGGGACAGAGAGTACCGGCAGGCTGGGCCGAGGGACTTGTTTTCATGCACTGTCACTCAGTCGATGTATCTGACACCCAAACCCCTCACACATTGAACAGAACGCAGATGAGACGAGTTCTGGCCAATGTTTTGATGTTGTTAGCGTGTGGATCTCCTCTGCTCTGCTTGAATGTACCTGAACAGATCAATGTCTCAGCTGAAATACAATGCTCCCACTCTCCTCTCTGAGAAAATAAGCCATGCATGTGTACAACAGGTATTGCAAATGTGAAAGGAAACTAAGTGCAGAATATAGTGTTATAGCGGTAGACAAAGTGCAGCTCAAAAAAGTGCAAGGCTGCAGAGAGGTAGGTTGGGAGTTCTGAATAAATCCTTATTAGGAATTCCTGAATTTGGGATATTCCTGAATATAAATGGCAGTGTTTGTCTAAGATTTGGAGGATGGATGGATTTGAGGATTTAGAGGATATAATTTCCCTTCCCACCTGCCAGCCTTGGCATTCTCTGCAGGTGCAACACTCTGCATTGCAGGTGCAACACTCTGCATTGTGGTATGTTGGTGTGTGGATGGACAATCATGTCCACAGTTTTATCCTGAGTGGTTTTGAGTTTTTTGAGTGTTTTCTCAGCACACCTGCATTATTCCATGATATTTCCATTGTGCCATGAAATGGTGGATAAACATTGGTATGTCTGATGGTGATCCAGTCAGCAGCCACTATCTGTGGTACCTTTTACATAGATCATGAGTTAGGCACCATAAATATCAGCTGCAATAAAGGAGATTCAATCTGGAGAACAAGAGGGTTTCCTGCACGAGGAGTTATGAGGCTGTGAAATTCATTTCCAGGATTCATGGTTGAGGTAGTTCTTAGTTTAGTGTATTGTCACGTGTACCGAAATACAGTAAAAAGCTTTTGTTGCGTGCTAACCAGTCAGCAAAAAGACAATATATGATTACAATTGAGCCATTACAGTGTATAGATATAAGGGAATAACGTTTAGTGCAAGGTAAAGCCAGCAAAGTCCGATCAAGGATAGTCTAAGGATCACCAAAGAGATTAAAAAGTAGTTCAGCACTGCTCTCTGGTTGTGGTGGGATGATTCAGTTGTCTGATAACAGCCGGGAAGAAACTGTCCCTGAATCTGGAGGTGTGCATGATGCCGATGGGAGAGGGGAGAAGAGGGAGTGGCCGGGGTGCGACTCATCCTTGATGATGCTGCTGGCCTTGCCGAGGCAGCGTGAGGTATAGATGGAGTCAATGGAAGGGAGGTTGGTTTGTGTGATGGTCTGGGCTGCTGGCCTTGCCGAGGCAGCGTGAGGTGTAGATGGAGTCAATGGAAGGGAGGTTGGTTTGTGTGATGGTCTGGGCTACATCCTCAATTCGCTGTATTTTCTTGCGGTCTTGGATGGAGCCGTTCCCAAACCGTGCTGTGATGCATCCTGATAAAATGCTTCCTATGGTGCATCTGTAGAAGTTGGTGAGAGTTGTTGGGGACGGGCCAAACTTCCTCAGCCTTCTAAGGAAGTAGAGACAATGTCCATGATCCAAAGGAGATTGGATTGCTGGACCGGTGAAGGCTTTGCCAAGCAGAGGGAATACATCGGGTTTACCGTTCAGCTGCATGTCCTCAATTCAGCGTGGCTTCAATACTTTGCGTTTGGTAGCCATCTTCAAGGCTACAACCTCTACTTATTTCTGTCTAGTTTTATGAAAGATAGATGTGCATTTATATTGCACCTTTCACTGTCTAGAAGGGAAGTGATTGTGAAGTGTAATCACTGCTGTAATGTAGGAAGGGAGATATTTGGATAAAGCTTCACCATAGAAATACATACGTGAGAGAGGTCATTGTATCTCTTCCAAATAACAATATCGCTAAACCATCAGGATGAGAAAATGTATGTCAGCTGAAATTAATTGTGGAAGAATATCAAGTGAAACAATTTGGAAAGAATGGGCAGTCTTGTTTTTCTGATGTTGCACCATGTTCAGAAAGTGCTGGATGCCACCTCAGTATTTCTGAAGTGAAGTTGGTGTTATTTGAAAATCTGAGAAACCACATTTCTTGCAGCAATACTGAAGAAACGTGGATTATACTTTCATCATTTGAGATTAAATCTGGGTCGGACTATCAGATGAAGCTCATTCCTCCTAGACAGCCTCTCAAGAAGAACAATGCTTGGTTTAACCTCTCACTATCAGGACAATAGCTTTGACGGTGAAATGGTCCCGATACTGCACACTCTCACCTACGACTGCCAACTGAGAGGGTTTGAGAGTCTGGAGCCATGTCCACTTCTGTGGAGGATGGCAAGCAACTGTTCCATGAAGAAATCCCTGACAAAAGGTTGGATGTTGAAGTGGAGACATAGTGAGGCCTCGATAAGGGATTATGGATCGTGAACAACTAAACGTAAACATAGGAGCAGGAATAGGCATTCAACTTTTCAAACTTGCTCCACGTTTCATATGATCATGGCTGATCCTGTTTATAAGATGATATTCCCATTCTCTCTCCATACCCCAAAGTGCCTTTTGTATCTTGAAATCTATCTACCTTCTGAAATATATTCAGTGACTGGCCCCACAGTCATAGGTCACGGGGAATCCCACACTAACCCCACTCGGTGAAGATATTGTGCATCAGCACAGTCCTAAATTTCTTACCGCCTGAATTATCAGTAAGAGTGGAGCAGTTAAAATAATTTAAAAGGGCGTCAAAGGGGAGAAGGCAGGAGAATGGATGGGGTTGTGTGGGAAAAATAGATCAGCCATGATTGAATGGCAAAGTAGATGGGCTGAATGGCCTAATTCTGCTCCTCTGTCATATGGATTATGAAGAGTATTTGTGTTGTGTGTAGATATGTAGATGCAAGGAAGTGAAAATAAACCAAACTAACAGAGATGCTGGGAATCTCAAAACGTCCCAGAGAATCTTGAAAGAGGTTGGCCATCGCGAGATGAGAACATCTTTCTTCAGCTGTGGAGAGAGAAACAGCCGGTGAACTCGGCTTCCTCAGCGCACAGGCGCTGCCTGACCCGCCGAGCATTTTCCCCTGTTCGCTCTTTTTATTTCTGAAGCAGATATACACACAGTGAAAGAATGAATGCTTAGCAGCTTCACCAGGATTTTGTCAAGCATATTGGTTAAATTCATGATGATTAATTAGGGCATTACGCACCTCGGGAGCTTCAGAGTAATATTAAAGATTGTAACGGATGAATAATGAGATGTTTATGTTAGTAGGTCAGGTGTTAACAGACCACCAATCTAAAATAATTTCAGAATGAATTTCTACAGGGAAAATTAAACTGTCTGCCAGAAACTGGTGCCCATGGAAAGTCCAGCAAATCTGGTGGCTGGTGGAACAGAATATTAAAGATTAATTGGGTTGAGCATTCAGGAGAATGGCATTAGAATCACATAGCACATGTGTGTGAAACACTGGCATAGACTGGCATAGAGAGACCTCCCTCCTGCCCAAAGACTATAGAGGAACAAGATGAACCACTCCGTTGAAATCTTCAGCTGTGGAGAGAGAAACAGCTAATGGTTATATTATAATTATAATATAATGGTTATAATGGTCAATTATAATTATAAAAGACGAAATTGCGGAGCATTTGGATAGTAGTAACAGGATTGTTCCGAGTCAGCATGGATTTACGAAGGGGAAATCATGCTTGATTAATCTTCTGGAATTCTTTGAGGATGTAACTAGGAAAATTGACAGGGGAGAGCCGGTGGATGTGGTGTACCTTGACTTTCAGAAAGCTTTTGACAAGGTTCCACATAGGAGATTAGTGGGCAAAATTAGAGCACATTGTATTGGAGGTAGGGTACTGACATGGATAGAAAATTGGTTGACAGACAGAAAGCAAAGAGTGGGGATAAATGGGTCCCTTTCAGAATGGCAGGCAGCAAGGCTCGGTGCTGGGACCGCAGCTATTTACAATATACATTAATGACTTGGATGAAGGGATTAAAAGTACCATTAGCAAATTTGCAGATGATACAAAGCTGGGTGGCAGTGTGAACTGTGAGGAAGATGCTATGAGGTTGCAGCGTGACTTGGACAGGTTGTGTGAGTGGGCGGATGCATGGCAGATGCAGTTTAATGTGGATAAGTGTGAGGTTATCCACTTTGGTGGTAAGAATAGGAAGGCTGAGTATTATCTGAATGGTGTCAAGTTAGGAAAAGGGGACGTACAACGAGATCTGGGTGTCCTAGTGCATCAGTCACTGAGAGGAAGCATGCAGGTACAGCAGGCAGTGAAGAAAGCCAATGGAATGTTGGCCTTCATAACAAGGGGAGTTGAGTATAGGAGCAAAGAGGTCCTTCTGCAGTTGTACAGGGCCCTAGAGAGACCGCACCTGGAGTACTGTGTGCAGTTTTGGTCTCCAAATTTGAGGAAGGATATTCTTGCTATTGAGGGCGTGCAGCGTAGGTTTACTAGGTTAATTCCCGGAATGGCGGGACTGTCATATGTTGAAAGACTGGAGCGACTAGGCTTGTATACACTGGAATTTAGAAGGATGAGAGGAGATCTTATCGAAACGTATAAGATTATTAAGGGGTTGGACACGTTAGAGGCATGAAACATGTTCCCAATGTTGGGGGAGTCCAGAACAAGGGGCCACAGTTTAAGAATAAGGGGTAGGCCATTTAGAACTGAGATGAGGAAAAACTTATTCAGTCAGAGAGTTATGAATAGCAGTGCTGGCACGAAGGGCCGAATGGCCTCCTCCTGCACCTATTGTCTCTTGTCTATACTGAAGTGTAGTACGCAACGGAGCGTAACGTCCCTCATTTTAGTAAGCAAACCCCGCCGCTCGCTCTGCCTCTCACAGTGTAATCAGTGTTGTGGGGGAACAGTATGTGTGATGATGCCATTAAAATGCAGAATATATCTCATCTATCAATTCACAGATTTTTGTTATTTTTCTTTTAAAATGTTTCTGCAAGTTTCTGCCGACTAAAATGGCGCCGTGACGTGCTAGGGTTTTTAGGGTCGAGGGTTCCATCTTGCTCCTCTAGTATCTTTGCTCCATTCTCTCAGTGAAAGAATAATTTCACTGTAACAATACACTTTGGATCAGTGCTCAGCTTGAATGTAGTAGCTACATTCTGCCGATGTTTTCAGTGAGAATTTCCAGTTTACAATAAAAAATAAAATATTTCATAATACAAAAAAGTTTAGAAACAACAGAAACAAACTATTTGTGCCACAAACCTTGAAAATGGTGCTCTGCCTCTGCGGAGAGCCCATGCCTCAGTGACCACAATTGGTGGATGCTGCTTAACCTAATGTGTACTTCCAGCAATTTATGGCTTTGGTTTGGATATTTGGTGCAATTTTGTCTTTCTTCATGGTATATCTCTCCCTTGACAAAACACTAGAACACAACTAGATGCCAGAAGGTAAACGCAAGGCGGATGCGGACTCATCTCTGGAGTATCCCAGCTCTCCCACCACCACAGCCAGCGTACAACCACGAAAGTAACTTTTTCAGTCAGAGGGTGGTGAAGTTGTGGAATTCTCTGCCTCAGAAGGCAGTGGAGGCCAGTTCGTTGGATGCTTTCAAGAGAGAGCTGGATAGAGCTCTTAAGGATAGCGGAGTGAGGGGATATGGGGAGAAGGCAGGAACGGGGTACTGATTGAGAGTGATCAGCCATGATCGCATTGAATGGCGGTGCTGGCTCGAAGGGCTGAATGGCCTACTCCTGCACCTATTGTCTATTGTCTATTGTAACACGCCTGAAGTAGAATATTGTTGCTTCTCAGATAATCTACACTAGTATTTTCTGAATATTTATTGCTCTGAATATAAAAAGCTACATCGTTTGATTATGCAGGACTCGGTTTAAAAAATTGCAAAAAAATATTCTGAAAGAAATTGCAGCTGAATTATTTAAAGGAAAGGTTTTTTTTGCAAATTTACTGCCAATGTTTACATTCATATGCAAATTCTCAGAGCCATCTGTTCTTGCCTCAGCACAGCCTGGACACTGAGAAAGGGAAGAAAGCTGAAACAGGAATGGGTCCCTGTACAGAGGACGATCTTTCACCTTCAATGTAGTAACTGCAGACAAAGTGGATGGGTTGCTTTTCGAAGCGTCATGCTATCTGTAGTTCCATGTTTGCTTTCACCTGGGTCTTCCTGACTGAAGCACAAAGCCGGATGTTCCCGAGCCATCGAGTGTTCACTGCAGCTTGACATTAAACGCTCGAGTAGGGGAGGGGTGCGATGGATTTAAATGACAGGGTTGAATATGCACTCAGCATTTGATCCAAAATAAATCCCCTTCCCTCCAGTACAATATCTCAGTGAAGCTGCATCGTAAACCAGTGCTCAGCTTTCTGCAACACTGCATGTGCAGTGAACTGCACAGATGATGGAGGTGTTCAGAGCTACACCATGGAATCCTTTTATCTTCTGATTACTTACTTCACTAAAGTGAATACATGGAGGGTGGATCGTGGTTCCATCTGCAGAAATAGATCGACAAGGTTCTGGTGGGTTTGTTGTGAATCAGTGAAGCAGGCAGTCCAGCTTTTACCATTCGTTGCTGCTCAGTGCGTTTATCTTGCCTAGGCAGAACTCAACAGCTTTAGAAGAAGGGTCTCGACCCAAAACGTCACCCATTCTTTTTCTCCAGAGATGCTGCCTGACCCGCTGAGTTACTCCGGCACTCTGTGAAACGTCACCTATCCATGTTCTCCACAGATGCTGCCTGACCCGCTGAGTTACTCCAGCACTCTGTGAAACGTCACCTATCCATGTTCTCCACAGATGCTGCCTGACCCGCTGAGTTACTCCACATTTTGTGTCGTATCTTCGGTTTAAACCAGCATCTGCCGTTCCTTGCTACACGTGTCAGCAGCTTGAGTTGCAGCCTCTCTGAGCTGGTTGTGTGCTATCTTTGAATGGTTTTCCAGTGTTGTCTGCGGGAAGACTATTTCTGTAATCCCAGGGTGTGAACCCTGTCAATGAATGCAAGGCAAGTGTAGGAGCGTGATATTTGTGTCATCATTTAGCAACTGGAACATTCTGGTCAGTCAGACAGCTGCTGCAGTGTTTTAATTATTCATTAAAACATCAGTGTTCAATGTAACAAGTCACAGGTGTGTGTGCTATTTAAAGAAGCATTGAAATGTGGAAACAATAACCTGGTAATTGGTAAAAGTGACTTTCATTATTATGTTAAATATCTGGGTGTGCAGGACTGTTTTGAAGGGTATGTGGATGGTGGTGTCAGGGAAGCCTACACCATTTCACCACCTTGAATCCATGTTGTGGATGAGGTGGACCTGGGTCTGGGAACACTTGTCCACAATGTGGTGCAGGAACATTGCTGTGAAGTGCAAACGGAGCTTGGATTTTGGTGGAGTGACTCTCACTGTGAGACATTTGATGATATTGGTAATTATTGTTGGACTGTTGGGGCCATGGAGTATGGAGTGTTGTAACAGACATAACTGCCTGATATTCCTTGGTTGAGTGTGTGGAATAGACACTACCACACTGCAGCAAGCACCAAAGCCTTTTGCAAATGCGCCACTGCCTGATGCGGATAGTTAATAACAAGTGAAACAAAGCAGAAGGAAACAGAGAGGATTTACGTGGATGTTGCCGCGGCCTGAGCTACAGAGGTTGGGCAGGCTAGGGCTTTATTCCTTGGAGCGCAGGAGGCTGAGAGGTTACACAGGTGTATGGATCATTGGGGGCACACAAGGGGTAGGAGAATCAAGAAGTAGAGGACATAATCTTACGGTGAGAGGGTAAAGATTTAATGGGAATCTGAGGGGGCAATGTTTTCACACAAGGTGGTGGGTGGATGGAACGAGCTGCAAGAGGAAGTTGTGAGGCAGTTCCTATAACAGCATTTAAAAGACATTTGAACATGTACATGAATATGAGAGATTTAGAGGGATATGGGCAAACACAGGGAAATGCGACTAGTATAGATAGGACCCTTTGGTCAGCATGAACGAGTTGGGCCGAACAGCCTGTTTCCATGTTGAATAACTCTGAGTACTATACTAATGTGCAGCTGACCAGTCTGCCGGGCTAATCAGATGTGTGTGATCACATTGTCACGTGAGCTCTGCGTTCCTGTCTACCTGTGCTCACCTTCCACCCCGTACTTATCGACATTTATACATTTCTGCACTAAACCATATGGGCAATCCCCCCCACCCCCCTTGGCCTTTCTGTAACAACAAAGTTTAATCTCCAAAACCTGTGCTTATATGAGGATCAAATCGCCCTCTAGGATAATCCTCACCACTACGCAAGGAAGCGTTCTCAAACCCCTTCTTTACTCTTCATACATCCAAATCCAATTCAATTTACAAATTCATGGACGACACCACCCTAGTGGGCCGGACATCAAATAATAACAGACGGAGTACAGAAAGGAGATCGAGAACCTCGTGTCCTGGTGTCAAGACAACAACCTTTCAATGTCAGCAAGACAAAGGAGAAACTAAGCAGTGCACTTACCCCAGCTTTGACAGCGCTGACGTGGAGATGGGTGAAAGCTTCAAATTCCTAGGAGTAAATATCACCAGCAACCTGTCCTGGACTAACCACACGCTCATGAGATGTTTGTGACTAGTGAGTTCGGCAGGGCTTGGTGCTGGGGCCTCTGCGCTTCACTCTGTATATTAATGATTTGGATGAGGGGGTTACAGACTTTGTGGCCATGTTTGCAGATGATTATACGAAAATAGGTGATGGGGCAGGTAGTGTAGAGAAAGCAGGGCCTCTACTGATGGACTTGGACAGGTTGGGAGAACCATAGAAACATAGAAAATAGCAGGAGGAGGCCATTCGGCCCTTTGAGCCAGCACCGCTATTCATTGTGATCATGGCTGATCATCCACAATCAGTAACCCGTGCCTGCCTTCTCCCCATATCCCTTGATTCCACCAGCCCCCAGAGCTCTATCTAAATTCATCCAGTGATTTGGCCTCCACTGCCCTCTGTGGCAGAGAATTCCACAAATTCACAACTCTCTGGGTGAAAAAGTTCTTTCTCACCTCAGTTTTAAATGGCCTACCCTTTATTCTAAGATTGTGGCCCTTGGTTCTGGACTCCCCCAACATTGGGAACATTTTTCCTGCATCTAGCTTGTCCAGTCCTTTTATAATTGTATATCTCTCTATAAGGTCCCCTCTCATCCTTCTAAACTCCAGTGAATACAAGCCTAGTCTTTTCAATCTTTCCTCATATGACAGTCCCGCCATCCCAGGGATCAATCTCGTGAACCTACGCTGCACTGCCTCAATTACAAGGATGTCCTTCCTCAAATTAGGAGACCAAAACTGTACACAATTCTCCAGATGTGGTTTTACCAGGGCCCTACACAACTGCAGAAGAACCTCTTTACTCCTAGAGAAGTGGCAGATGGAATATAGTGGAGCAAAGTGTGGAGTCGTGCATTTTGGCAGTAGGAATAAAGGCGTAGACTATTTTTCAAATGGGGAGAGAATCCAGAAATCGGAGGTGCAAAGGGACTTGGGAGAGCTGGTGCAAGATTCCCAAAAAGTGAATCTGCAAGTCGAATCGGTAGTAAAGAAAGCCAACTCAATTCTATTTTAGTAAGGAGACAAAGAGACATTTCTTTAGTTAGAGGGTGGTGAATCTGTGGAATTCTTTGCCACAGAAGGTTGTGGAGGCCAAGTCAGTGGATTTGGCCTCACTCTGACACCCCAAAACATCACCTATTCCTGTTCTCCAGAAATGCTGTCTGTCCCACTGAGTTACTCCAGCTTTTTGTGTCTATCTTCGGTATAAACCAGCATCTGCAGTTCCTTCCTATATATTCATTATATTCTTATCGCTCATCCGGGTGTTGATAACGTGGACCCTAACAGCAGCAAACATTTGAAATCTTCAGCTTGCATCCAAAAAAAGAGGCCAGATTCAATCACTTTTTTTCCCCTCACACTTTGATCACTGTAATGTTCAAAGGCAGTCCGAAGTCATGGACTGATACTGTTTGCGAAGTGTCAGATCTGCAAATTTCTTCCAGAAATCTCTTTTGGACATTTCTTCAATGACCCCTGTTCATCCTGTTTTCAAGAGAGATGCTATTTTCAAGAGAGAGTTAGATTTAGCTCTTAGGGCTGAAGGAATCAATGGATAAGGGGGAAAAGCAGGAATGGGGTACTGATTTTAAATGATCAGCCATGATCATATTCAATGGCGGTGCTGGCTCGAAGGGCCGAATGGCCTACTCCTGCACTTATTTTTCTATGTTTCTATGATATTTTTAAGGCAGATACAGATAGATAGATTCTTGATTAGTGCGGGTGTCAGAGGTTATGGGGAGAAGGCTGGAGAATGGGGTTAGGAGGGAGAGATAGATCAGCCATGATTGAATGGCAGAGTAGACTTGATGGGCCGAATGGCTTAATTCTACGATTCCTTATGACCTAATGAGTGGGGTGGGGAGAGAGACTGTTGTAGTTGTGGAAGGATGTTGTGCTGGATGCGGAGGGGGTGGGGTGCGGGCCAAGGGCAATGAGAGAGAGGGCTCCATCAACCACACTGGAGGGGGAGTGCCAGTTCCCGAAAAAGGGCCATTTCAGGAACAGACATCCTCATTTTGAGAGGGTATGCGTGGAGACAGAGAGACGGGGAGACAGTGATGACATGAGGGTCAACTCCAGGTCAGAGATAGGAAAGATGTTCCATGGAGTGGAAATGTTCAGGGTGTACAGAGCTCCAGAGCTGCTCCAACTGTTCATGAAAGTGTTTGTGGTGAGAATCAGCAGCAGATATGGGAGAGTTGACAGTGACCACATGTCAGAGATCA
This sequence comes from Rhinoraja longicauda, assembly GCF_053455715.1. Lineage (NCBI taxonomy): Eukaryota > Metazoa > Chordata > Chondrichthyes > Rajiformes > Arhynchobatidae > Rhinoraja > Rhinoraja longicauda. Next base: position 54,119,533 of record NC_135964.1, on the reverse strand, counting down.
TACGCAACCATGAGTTAGAGTTGATCCCACTGAGATAAAGAGGAGGCAACTGAAGGTGAGGTTGATACAGATTCAGTCAACATCACCTGTATCCTGGACACACATGTCTGGTGAACAGCAGGTCAGGCTCAGAGATCAAGGCAGCCTGTGCTGCACTTGTAGCTGTGGTTCTTTAACAATATGTTCCCCAGTTCTTCATTTATTTGTTTTGTAAGTATAGAGGCAGTGTGGTGTGTGCATATTGGTGTGGTGTAAGTGTTGCTTTAAGGAGGTGGGTTGGTATCACCTGCGGCACCTTGTCACGTGGTTGTTTGCTGCAAGATTCAGCTGTATAGTATTGACTGCTAAATAAGCAGGTTTGTGTGCCTGATACTCCAGGGTTAAGTCAATGATGTAATACTCCACCGTGCAAGTGCACAAACACAATACACTCGACCAATCCAAAAGCAAAATAATGCATTGCTGGAAATCGGGCACACAAACAATAAAAATAAAACACTCAGCAGCTGACAAGAACATTAGAAATAAATGTAGCAATCTGCAAACGCGTGCCCTGCTGTTCCAGAGAATCACGGCTTCTCATTTGCCTCTGCACTACTTCCCTCCCTTGTCCAAAGACCAAGCAGTCTCTGTCCTGAATTATTTCTCCTCGTGGTTTAGATTTCTCCAAAGCCCTCTTTGTTGGGGGGTTCCAAACATCCACTCCCCCAGTGTGAATCACTCTCTCTGAATGGCTCTCCCTTTACTGTGAGGCTTCTGCCCTGGGCCTAGACATCCCAAGAAGGGGACACAAGTCCAAATCTGTCAACCCTATAAACATTTCCATGATCCAATGTGATCACCTCTCATCCAAACCCCAGAGCGTGTGGCCCGGGTGCCAACCCCACCACTCCAGCAATCAATGTAGTGGCCAAGTAACCCTCGTCACCTGTGTTAACTATTACTTGCCAGGCTTGTCCTGCCCCTTCTCTTCCAGCTTTCTCCCTCACCCCGCCACAGTCAATCTGAAGAAGGCCCAGACCTGAAACATCACCTATCCATGTTCTCCTGAGATGGTCAGCTACTCTAGGATTTTGTCTTCTGATGAACCTGCTTTGTACAAGAATACCCTCCTTTAGGTTGGAGTCCAGACAGAATCAGCAGAGGTTGTTTCAGGTTGATGAACAGAAAGCTGAGCTGTGGCGTTAGGTGTTTGCCCGCGCACACATGCCGTCTGACCTGCTGTTTATTCCAGAAGTTTACACTTTTATCCCAAAACATTAAATACAATCACAGCTTTCCCTGAGACAGGGATGGGTGCAGAATTATCACCTCCTGGGGAACGAGCACCATGTCAGTTCCATGTGGGGAGATTGAATGAGGCAGGGCATAGATGTGGTGGCAGTGGTGAGCCATGTGACCATTCAGTGTGAGAGGTGGGCGCATGGTGTAGGTGAACTCTACACCAGTTGTAAAATACTGCTAACTCCTACAACAGCATAATGAAGATTGCAGATTCATGGCCCATAAGAGATACATTAGGAGGCCAGTTTAATCCCAGTTGAAGGTGTGAGGTTTCTCTCCATCTGAGGGCATGATGGATGGAGTATCTCAAAGTCAATGGGGATTGATGAGGCAAACTATGACTGCAAAATGTAAAGCTGGGAAGCATCAGAGTAAGGCAACTGTAGTACTGTGATTAACAAATCTCCAAAGACAAACGACTGCTGGATCATTGGGAAGAATCATGAGGTCCACAAGAGATTTGTCTGGCCTTTGGTGAAGATATACAACAAACGCTAAACATTTGTACAGTGAAATGCTGTGGTAAAGGCCCAGCCAGACAGGCAGTCCGAGCAGTCAGTGAAGATGCAAATACAGTGAAGTCTTTGTCATTGAGCTGGGCCAATCTCCATGGAGCTTGTGGACTACGTCACATTCAACTGGAGTGTGACAGTTGCCAAAATCTTCGTTCTGCATCGGACACAATGGAACACTGCTCCCCATCCCAGAAACAAAAGGCAGGATTTACACTAGTAAAGATGAAACTGTTTACAAGTGTCGTCGTGCCTTAGGAAGACAGACACATCTGGGTACTGTGACTAGAGGTGTCCATTGGATTATAATCTTATGTCTTAACTGTGACTTCTGAAAAAAAAGTCTAAGCTTGACTTGATATCATAAAAGTAAATCGATGATTTATAAAATAGGGAAAAGATGTGATTAAGCTGGAGAGGGTTCAGTAAAGATTCTGGATCGCTCAGTGTGAATTATGATAGGGTAGGCTGGGTCTGTATTCACTGGAGCCAAGAAGTGACATGATAGGGGTATATAAAATTACAAGAGACATGGAGAGGGTCGATAGCCAGAATCTGTTTTCATTGGTAGGAGGGCAGAGGGTTACTGTGATGGGGAGGAGGTTTAATGTAAAGGAGATGTGAGGAGTACATTGTTCACACAAAGCATCAATGGTTTTTGGGCTGAGCTGCCAGAGGAGGTGGTGGAGGCAGAACAACAAGAGGCATCTGCACAGGTTTTATGATGGAACCAAGACGTAAACAGGGATGATCACCTCATCGGCATTGTACGATAAGCGCCCAATAGTCAACAAGAATTAGAAGAACAAATACGGCAGGAGATTGCAGGCATCTGCAAGTCTAATAGAGGTGCCACAGTCGAGGATTAACTTTCCCAACATGACCGGGACTGCCATCACGTTAAGTGTTTAGGGAGAGTGGAATTTGTTAAGTATTCAGGAAAGTTTCCTCAAGCAATTATATAGAAGGGACGTCAAGGGAGAGGGCAAAGGTTGACCTACTCTTGGTAAATAGGGCAGGACATGTGAGGTGTCATCAGGGAAGTCTGAGACCAGTGGCCATAGTTCCATTAGTTTTAAAACAGTTATGGAAAAGGACAGGACTGGCCCACAAGTTCTAAATTGAGGCAAGACCAGCATGGATGGTATTAGATAAGAGCTTGCAAAAGTTAATTAGAGTAGCTTGTTTCACTGGAATATAGAAGGATGAGAGGAGATCTTATAGAAAGATATAAAATTCTTAAGGGATTGGACAGGCTAGATACAGGACAGTCCAGAACCAGGGGTCATAGTTTAAGAATAAGGGGTAGGCCATTTAGGACTGAGATGAGGAAAAATGTTTTCAGTCAGAGAGTTGTGAATCTGTGGAATTCTCTGCCACAGAAGGCAGTGGAGGCCAATTCACTGGATGTTTTCAAGGAGTTAGATATAGCTCTTAGGGTTAATGGAATCAAGGGATATGGGGAGAAAGCAAGAAAGGGGTACTGATTTTGGATGATCAGCCATGATCGTATTGAAAGGTGATGCTGGCTCGAAGGGCCGAATGGCCTACCCCTGCGCCTATTTTCTATGTATCTATGTCTGTGGGCAAAGGAACATCCTGCATGTGGGAGGCTTTTAAAAGTGAGATAGTAAGAGATGAAGGTCGGCATGTTTGTGTCAGTGAAGGGCAAGGCTGGCAGCAGCTGGGACCGCTGCACAACGATGGATATTGCGGCTCTGGGCAGAAGAAAGGAGGCAGGGGTCAGGTGGAGGCAGCTGGCAGCAAATGAATCCCTGAATGCATGCAGGAGCACACTCAGAAAGAAATAGAAGGGTAAGAAAGGGCAATGAGATAGCTTTGGTAGAGAAGATTCAAATCTCTTTGGAATCTCCTTACACGTAAACAAAGAAATCCTGGGAATAATAGACCAGTAATCCTCACATCTGGGGTAGGTAAGTTATGGAGAGGATTCTGGATGTCTATATTTAGAACGAGCTGACAAAGGAGGTTGTTGAGGCGGGCACATGGTAAGGTTTAAGAGGGAATTGTGTCAAATGTGGGCAAATAGGACTATCTTAGGTGAGCATCTTGAACCGCAGCACAAATTGTACTGAGCGGCCTCGTTTTCGTGTTGTATGACTGACTCTCTACTTGGATGAGCAAGGCACAGAGGAACATGGAATTAATGCAGAGGTGTGATTAGTTTTCAATGGGAATCCTGGTCAGCATTGGTGCAATGAGTGAAGCGGCCTGTTTCCATGCTGTCCCACTCTCAAACTCTGGGACTCGACGCTACCCATTGGAGATTGTTTACTGAAAGTCTGGAGCCTCTCAACTGAATTATTCCCAGGATTTTTGCAACAGGACGAGTCAAGTTGAGAAGGAGTACAACAGCTGGTTCAACCTGTCTGGAGATTCAGTCGAACTCGTCTCACATTGAGAACCAGAGGCCTAAAGGTACCAAGAAACATCGGCTGTTGTGAATGGTTAAAATATTACCTTTGTTAATGTTGTTCTTGTTGACCAGTTTGATGGTAATTAGACCAAAAAAAAGACTCAATGCATTGGTTTAGATTTTGAAATCTTAAATAATGCCATCAATGACGAGAATGAAAATAATATACAACTGCGAATGCAAAAATCTTAAATAAAAATAGAAAATGCTGAAAATACCCAGCAGGTCAGTCTGCATCTGTGGGAAGAGAAACAGAGTTAACATTTCAGGTGAGGGAAGGAAAGAAAACCAGTTGGTATCAAACTAGATAGAGAATGAGGATAGGAAAGAGGGGATGTGTGATAAGGTGAGGCTTGGCTCGGACTGGGGTTAAGATGGAAATGGGCTCAAAGAGACAGTCAAGCAAGAGTATTTTGCTCTGCTAATGATTACACATTACAGGGCTGATTCACAGGGTCAAACTGTTCAAACACTAGAGCGTGCAATTCCTGATGAACTGAAGTCTGATCTCCCAGCGTTCCACACACCCTCTTAAGCTACTCTCAGAGGAAGATGCCATGTGAGATCAAGTCAAGTCAAGTCAAGTCAAATTTATTTGTCACATACACATACTCGATGTGCAGTGAAATGAAAGTGGCAATGCCTGCGGGTTGTGCACAAAAAGAAAGTAGTGCACGCAGGACAGCTGTGATTGAGGAAGATGCCGTGTGGGATCAGTGCAAGAAGTGCACGCAGGACAGCTGTGATCGCTAACTTGCCAGTGGACTAGTGACCACCTACTTTGCAGAAATGTTGAATAAGTCACTCAACATCATGACAAGCACCTGGCAGTCTTCATCCATTAATCCATTCTTCATCCACTTCATCCATTAAAAAACAATGAGTCTGAAGAAGGGTCCCTTCATAACATGTCACCTATCCATGTTCTCCACAGATGCTGCCTGACCCGCTGAGTTACTCCAGCACTCTGTGAAACGTCACCTATCCATGTTTTCCACAGATGCTGCCTGACCCGCTGAGTTACTCCAGCACTCTGTGAAATGTCACCTATCCATGTTCTCCACAGATGCTGCCTGACCCGCTGAGTTACTCCAGCACTCTGTGAAACGTCACCTATCCATGTTCTCCACAGATGCTGCCTGACCTGCTGAGTTACTCCAGCACTGTATTTTTGTAAACCAACATCTGCAGGTCCTTGTGTTTGAACATCCACTGATATTAAACATCGATAAAACATTTTGTTAAGGAAAAAAGACAGTATGAATCCAAGCAAATTTTAAAGAGATTTTAGTAATGCTTTTGCCACCTGATTCAGCCAGGTTCCACCAACTGCCTGAATTGTCCCAACATCTGATTGTTTAGGCACAAGGAACTGCAGATGTTGGTTTATAAAAATACACAATGGTGGAGTAACTCAGTGGCTCAGGCAGCATCTGTGGAGAACATGGATAGGTGACGTTTCACAGAGTGCTGGAGTAACTCAGCGGGTCAGGCAGCATCTGTGGAGAACATGGATAGGTGACGTTTCACAGAGTGCTGGAGTAACTCAGTGGCTCAGGCAGCATCTGTGAAGAACATGGATAGGTGACGTTTCACAGAGTGCTGGAGTAACTCAGTGGCTCAGGCAGCATCTGTGAAGAACATGGATAGGTGACGTTTCACAGAGTGCTGGAGTAACTCAGCGGGTCAGGCAGCATCTGTGGAGAACATGGATAGGTGACGTTTCACAGAGTGCTGGAGTAACTCAGCGGGTCAGGCAGCATCTGTGGAGAACATGGATAGGTGACGTTTCACAGAGTGCTGGAGTAACTCAGCAGGTCAGGCAGCATCTGTGGAGGACGTAGATCGGTGATGTGTCCTTGTTCAGGCTCATTGTATTTCTGTACTTTAGGATATCACACAGAGAGCCTTTACCAACGCATCAGGATGATTCTGGGAGAGTCGCCAGGAATCAAAGTAGAGTTCACCACCACATTATTAGCTTGTTCTTCTTTGACATTAAAGCACCGTTCTTTAACATTCTTCAAACTGATGAATCTCACGAGGGGCTGGGGCATTGTGCTGTATCCTAGACAACTGGTCACAGAACCACCAGAGCATGCACTAAAATAAGACAAGCTGTGTGCAGAGTTGAACTCACTCTGACCTTTTTGTGGGTGATAAATTTGAAGCCAGAAAATGAAGAATTTTGAAATAGATCACTGTCCTCCAGAATCAATAGTTTACAAACAACTTGCCCAGGAGACTTTAAAGAATGCTGTAATGGAGCCAAAAATATGTTGTCTGAATGTTTTAAGGAGTCTCTCGGGATTGAGGACATCTTGCTTCTACATTGGTGCTGCGGTAATTTATGAAGCCAATGTGGGATCTGTAGACTATCAACAATAGCCGGGAGGACCACAATGGGAAGCGCGTGAGGTGCTGAACTTCTGCCACTTGCCCAGGGCCACCTTGCCCAGGGCTACCTTGCCAGGGCCACCTTGCCCAGGGCCACCTTGCCCAGGGCCACCTTGCCCAGGGCCACCTTGCCCAGGGCTACCTTGCCCAGGGCCACCTTGCCCAGGGCCACCTTGCCCAGGGCCACCTTGCCTGGGCCACCTTGCCCAGGGCCACCTTGCCCAGGGCCACCTTGCCCAGGGCTACCTTGCCAGGGCCACCTTGCCAGGGCTACCTTGCCAGGGCCACCTTGCCCAGGACCACCTTGCCCAGGGCCACCTTGCCCAGGGCCACCTTGCCCAGGGCCACCTTGCCCAGGGCCACCTTGCCCAGGGCCACCTTGTGCTCTCTCCTCATGGGCTCACGGCTCCCGCTGCCATCACGCTGGTTGTTTTCTTCCTCTGGCTCGTTTGAAGCACAGTGCCCAACCATCGCATAAGCGGGTGACGCACTCCCACCCTCCGACCTCCTGTCGCCGGCTGCTGGGATGTGGGGGTGGGGGGTGGTCCTTGATCTACAGGAGGGGTAGCCTATGGGATGTGGGAGGTGTTGTCCATAGGATGTGGGATAGGATGCCCATGGGATGTTGGGGAGGTGGTGCATGGGATGTGGGCAGGGATTGTCCATGGATGTGGGCAGGGCTTGTCTGGCCTTACCTGCGCTCTGTTTGACCCATTGATGAAGGCCGTTCTTGATCTTCCTGAATGGAAGGCTCCAGATGGAGACTGATGGACATAAGCCCAAATCCTCTAATTTCTTGGAGGTTCGGCCCTGTAATAGCTGCCGCCGAGCTGCGTTGCTGTTGGTTGTTGATGGTTCACAACCTCATTAACAATGAGGAGTCACTGTGTTGCTGTCAAGTGCACTTTCACCATAGAAACATAGAAACATAGAAAATAGGTGCAGGAGGAGGCCATTCGGCCCTTCGAGCCTGCACCGCCATTTAATATGATCATGGCTGATCATCCAACTCAGTATCCCGTACCTGCCTTCTCTCCATACCCCCTGATTCCTTTAGCCACAAGGGCCACATCTAACTCCCTCTTAAATATAGCCAATGAACTGGCCTCAACTACCTTCTGTGGCAGAGAATTCCACAGATTCACCACTCTCTGTGTGAAAAAAAACTTTCTCATCTCGGTCCTAAAAGACTTCCCCCTTATCCTTAAACTGTGACCCCTTGTTCTGGACTTCCCCAACATCGGGAACAAACTTCCTGCATCTAGCCTCTCCAACCCCTTAAGAATTTTGTAAGTTTCTATAACATCCCCCCTCAATCTTCTAAATTCCAGCGAGTACAAGCCGAGTCTATCCAGTCTTTCTTCATATGAAAGACCTGCCATCCTAGGAATCAATCTGGTGAACCTTCTCTATACTCCCACTATGGCAAGAATGTCTTTCCTCAGATTAGGAGACCAAAACTGTACGCAATACTCCAGGTGCGGTCTCACCAATGCCCTGTACAACTGCAGCAGAACCTCCCTGCTCCTATACTCAAATCCCCTCGCTATGAATGCCAACATACCATTCGCTTTCTTCACTGCCTGCTGCACCTGCATGCCTACTTTCAATGACTGGTGTACCACGACACCCAGGTCTCGTTGCATCTCCCCTTCTCCTAATCGGCCACCATTCAGGTCTGCTGAAAGTCTGCTTTCCTGTTCTTGCCACCAAAGTGGTTAACCTCACATTTATCCACATTATACTGCATCTGCCATGCATTTGCCCACTCACCTAACCTATCCAAGTCACGTTGCAGCCTCCTAGCATCCTCCTCACAGCTAACACTGCCCCCCAGCTTCGTGTCATCCGCAAACTTGGAGATGTTGCATTCAATTCCCTCGTCCAAATCATTAATATATATTGTAAATAGCTAGGGGTCTCAGCACTGAGCCTTGCGGTACCCCACTAGTCACTGCCTGCCATTCTGAAAAGGACCCGTTTATTCCTACTCTTTGCTTCCTGTCTGCCAGCCAGTTCTCTATCCACATCAATACTGAACCCACAATACCGTGTGCTTTAAGTTTGCATACTAATCTCTTATGTGGGACCTTGTCGAAAGCCTGCTGGAAGTCCAGATATAACACATCCACTGGTTCTCCCTTATCCACTCTACTAGTTACATCCTCGAAAAATTCTATAAGATTCGTCAGACATGATTTACCTTTCATAAATCCATGCTGACTTTGTCCGATGATTTCACCACTTTCCAAATGTGCTGCTATCCCATCTTTAATAACTGACTCTAGCATTTTCCCCACTACCGATGTTAGACTAACTGGTCTGTAATTCCCCGTTTTCTCTCTCCCTCCCTTTTTGAAAAGTGGGGTTACATTAGCTACCCTCCAATCCTCAGGAACTACTCCAGAATCCAAAGAGTTTTGAAAAATTATCACTAATGCATCCACTATTTCTGGGGCTACCTCCTTAAGCACTCTGGGATGCAGCCTATCTGGCCCTGGGGATTTATCGGCCTTTAATCCATTCAATTTACCTAACACCACTTCCCGACTAACCTGGATTTCACTCAGTTCCTCCCTCTCATTTGACCCCCGGTCCCCTGCTATTTCCGGCAGATTATTTATAACTTCCTTAGTGAAGACAGAACCAAAGTAGTTATTCAATTGGTCTGCCATGATCTTGTTCCCCATGATCAATTCACCTGTTTCTGACTGCAAGGGACCTACATTTGTTTTAACGAATCTTTTTCTCTTCACATATCTATAAAAGTTTTTGCAGTCAGTTTTTATGTTCCCTTCCAGTTTTCTCTCATAATCTATTTTCCCTTTCCTAATTAAGCCCTTTGTCCTCCTCTGCTGGACTCTGAATTTCTCCCAGTCCTCTGGTAGGCTGCTTTTTCTTGCTAATTTGTACGCTTCATCTTTTGTTTTGATACTGTCCCTAATCTCCCTTGTTAGCCACGGATGCACTACCTTCCCTGATTTATTCTTTTGCCAAACTGGGATGAACACCACATATTCCTTTGTCTCTCTTCTGCTCATTTAATCTCTGAGGAAGGTCAACACAAACAGGTCAAGTTTCCAAGGTATAAATCCCTGGGACTATTCTTCCTAATCCATATGAAAACCAAACATGCTTCATATTTTCAAAGCAACATGCTGAATAATATTATTCAGACCTGGTGAATGCTTGAATGGTATTAATGAGGTAATTGATTGTTAAGTGAATGAAAACTCCCATAACCCCAGCAGTTAGCCTCTTTACTGCAGGGATGGGCTAAGTGTGGCACTGCAGAGTGCTGCTTGAGAATTCTGCACACACCGATCAATGTTCTAGGCAGAGATTAGGTTTGAATATATTTGTTCCAGTTTTGCTGAGATACAGACTGTTAGTTTAATAAATGAGGAATCTGGCTACAACAAGCTGACAATTTGTTAGCTTTGCTCAGCTTTTGTGCAGGGAAGTGACATAATTGACATGAGAATATTTGTATAAAACAAGAATGAGGCAACCCATTCTGATGGTAAATCAGTGCGTTAACGGAAATGAAAAAACTTGTCGTTGTCCCCCGCCCCCCCCCCCCCACCCCCCACCACCCACCACCCCACCTCCCACATCCCGCCACCCCCATACCGATCAGGTGATGTGAGATTTGATTCAAGAAGAGAGTCATTGTTCTGAAGGAGAGAGACTTAACACATCACTTGCTAGAGGTGACTGCCTGGTGTAATATCAATCAGGAGACCACTTATATTCTCAATTGACTTTATTGGGACACTTGAGGAATAACTTAATGCCCAAGGATGATGTACTATAAAATACAATCTGATAAAGATAATAATACAACAAAATTCTTAGCACTGTGCAAATTATAAAGAAATAACTTGCACACAGGCTAGGCTATATTCAATCAGTCAGGCAGACTGTTACTCAATGAATATTGCTGTTGACTCGGGCAGCTGGTTCTGAGTTCAGTTTTGAAGCCTGTGTTTTTTAATATAGGAAGGAGGTTGATTCACATTGAAGGGTGCCATTACTTTGGAAAGGGTGTGGAGGAGATTCACTGGATGTTACCTGGGCTTGTGGGCTGGAGTTACGGGGGGGGGTTGGAGAAGGACTCTTTAATATGGAGCGCAGGAGGCTGAGGGGTGACTTTATTGAGGTATACAAGATCACGAGGGGCATCGATAAAGTGAACGCTCACTGTTTTTTTCCGGTAGAGGATTCTAAAAGCAGAGAGCACAGGCTTAAGGTGAGAGCGAGAGATTCATTCAGGGGGTCGTCTGTATCTGCAACGAGCTGCCAGAGGAAGCTATTGAAGCGGATACCATTACAACTTTTAAACAACATTTGGACATATATGGATGGGAAAGGCTTAGAGGTCAATGGACCAATTGCAGGCAAATAGTACTAGCCCAGAATGCCAACTTGGTGGGCATGGACAAGGTGGGCCGAAGGGCCTGATGCAGTGCCCTTGTGGGACTGAGTGAGGACCTCACAGTTGAAGGTGCAGTGGTTGTAACCTTACACTACAGCCACTATTATGAAGGTGAGTACAATCCTCCCCAGTAGGCTGAGGCCCATATTTGTTCCTCAAATAACACCATTTATAGAAAGATCATCTGAGCATATGGCTACACTGAGGGGCTGTTCCCAGAGCCAACTCTGCCATTCAATAAAAACTCCACTCCCCAAACCCTTTATTTCCTCTAATCCAAAAACCAATCAATCTTGCTCTTCAAACTGCACAGGGGAGAGAATGGCAAACTTTAGCAACTCTCTGTCAAGCAAATTCTCTTCATTTCTGTCAGAAACAAAGATAACAGCGTCTAAGACTGTGACTCCTGTTTCTCAATTCTTCACCCAGATCAGTGTCTCAGCATCGACCCTGTAATCCCCTCCTGAGACAACTTCGCATTCTTCCAAATTTCATGCAGTGTACCTCAACATTAATGTGTACCTCAACATTACTCAATGTGGGAGCAGCCCTTAAACCAGCAATGAATCTCATGGATCTGCTGCACCTTCCCAATGCTGCCATAGTCTTCCATGGTATGGATAACTTTCTTTGCACACGCTGTGATCTCACCTAAACAGTTGCGGAATCAGTTTTGCTCTTGCCCTCAGATTTCCGGTGGAAAGAGAAAATATAGTCTGCCTTCCTGACCACTCACATTAACATTAACATAACTTAACATTATAACTTATTGTGAAAATGAGGGAAAAATGCAGCTGTTCGTGATTGAATTTTTGAAATAGCGTGACCCAAATATTGGTGGGTCAGCAAGTGGAGAGATTGGTGGGGAAGTGGAGGTCATGTCGAGCAAATCGGCAAGGCAGAGCCAGATTAATGAGCACATTGGGGCTAATAGGCTGAAGTGTGTTCATTTTAATGCAAGGAGTGTCATGGGTAAGGCAGATGAACTGGCAGTTCAATTAGTCCCATGTACTAATCCACCAGTCCCATGCATTAGTGCAGGGAACTCTGATACTGTGGCCATTACGGAGTATTGCTTGTGAGAGGGACATCTGGCAGCTCTGAGTGGTTTAGCTTTTTCACACACAATCGAGAGGGTTGTTAAAGAGTTTACAGTTTAGTTTATTATCACATGCACCGAGGTACAGTGAAAAGCTTTGAGTTGCCTGCTATCTGGTCAGCAGAAAGACAATACATGATTACAATCGAGCCATTTCCATGATAAGGAAATAACGTTTAGTGCAAGGTAAAGCCAGTAAAGTGCGATCAAGGATAATCTGAGGGTCACGTATGAGGTAGATAGTAGTTCAGGACTGCTCTCTGGTTGTGCTAGGATGGTTCAGTTGCCTGATAACAGCCGGGAAGAAACTGTCCCTGAATCTGGAGGTGTGCGTTTTCACACTTCTGTACCTCTTGCCCGATGGGGGAGGGGAGAAGAGGGAGTGGCCGGGGTGAGACTGGTCCTTGATTATGCTGCTGGCCTTGCCGAGGCAGCGTGAGGTGTATTCACAAAATGCTGGAGTAACTCAGCAGGTCAGGCAGCATCTCGGGAGAGAAGGAATGGGTGACGTTTCGGGTCGAGACTCTTCTTCAGACAATGGTGTAGATGGAGACAATGGGAGGGAGGTTGGTTTGTGTGATAGTCTGGGCTGCTGGCCTTGCCGAAGCAGCGTGAGGTGTAGATGGAGTCGATGGAAAGGAGGTTGGTTTGTGTGATGGTCTGGGCTGCGTCCACAATTCGCTGCAATTTCTTGCGGTCTTGGATGGAGCTGTTACCAAGCCAACCTGTGATACATCCTGATAAAATGTTTTCTATGGTGCATCTGTAGAAGTTGGTGAGAGTTGTAGGGGACGTACTACAATTCCTAAGCTTTCTAAGGAAGTAGAGGCGTTGGTGAGCTTTCTTAGTCGTTGCCTCAATACGGGTGGTCCAGGAGAAGTTGTCAGTGATATTGACTCTGAGGAAGTTGAAGCTTTCAACTCTATTCTTGCCATAGAGGGAGCACAGAGAAGATTCACCAGATTGTACAGGGCATTGGTGAGACCGCACCTGGAGTATTGCGTACAGTTTTGGTCTCCTAATCTGAGGAAAGACATTCTTGCCATAGTGGGAGTACAGAGAAGGTTCACCAGATTGATTCCTAGGATGGCAGGACTTTCATATGAAGAAAGACTGGATAGACTCGGCTTGTACTCGCTGGAATTTAGAAGATTGAGGGGGGATCTTATAGAAACTTACAAAATTCTTAAGGGGTTGGACAGGCTAGATGCAGGAAGATTGTTCCCGATGTTGGGGATGTCCAGAACAAGGGGTCACAGTTTAAGGATAAGGGGGAAGTCTTTTAGGACCGAGATGAGAAGGTTTTTTTTCACACAGAGAGTGGTGAATCTGTGGAATTCTCTGCCACAGAAGGTAGTTGAGGCCAGTTCATTGGCTATATTTAAGAGGGAGTTAGATGTGGCCCTTGTGGCTAAAGGGATCAGGGGGTATGGAGAGAAGGCAGGTACGGGATACTGAGTTGGATGATCAGCCATGATCATATTGAATGGCGGTGCAGGCTCGAAGGGCCGAATGGCCTCCTCCTGCACCTATTTTCTATGTTTCTATGTTTCTATCTTTACTTTGGCACCATCCATGCAAACTGCGGTATGGGGACGGCTTCACCTCCTGACGTTGATCACGATCTCCTCTGTCTAGCTGACATTGACAGAAAGGTGGTTGTCTCTACACCAGGTTCTCCATCTCCTCCCTGTGCTTCGTCTCATCATTATTTGATATCCGGCCACAAAAGTGGTGGTGTCTGTGGATTTGAAAATGGAATTAGATTTGTCCATGCTCCTAAAGAGGATGGGAGGCTGCACTGCCGGTCAGAGAGAAGGTCATAGTGACACACATGGAGGACATATAGTGAGCCAGTGTGGAGTTCAGGAATAAGGAAGCACATGGAGGGTTTTGGAAGCTGAAACCAGACAGGGCCTTTGAGAAATATAAAGGGAGCAGGAAGGAACTTTGATCAGGAATGCTAACAGGGACCATGAAATGTCATTGGCCGGTCAGATTAAGGAGGATCTAAGGCATGTATATGCATTAAATGTAAATATACACAAAACACAGGTGGACTGATTGCCAAGTGTGCAGTCCACACAAGAATGGTGGAGTTGTGGGTCATGAGGAGGGTTGGCAGGGTGTAGAACAGTTGGAAATATGGCAGGGTGGATATGGCAGGGTGGATATGGCAGGGTGGATATGGCAGGGTGGATATGGCAGGGTGGATATGGCAGGGTGGATATGGCAGGGTGTAGAACAGTTGGAAATATGGGGAGAGAATGGCAGATCCACTTACAAAGTCCAATGTAAGAAGATATGCAGTAAATTACAGGGTCACGAGGAACATTGCTGTACAGAGTAATCTTGGGGTGCTTATCCAAAGCTCCCTGAAAGTGACAACACACGTATTTAAGTGGTACAGAACCCAAGCAACATGCTGGTCTTTATTGTCTGGGACATGGAGTATAAAAGTTCAGAGGTCTTGTTGCAGCTTTTTAAAACTTTGATTTGGCCACATTTGAGCCGTCTCATTACAGGAAGGATGTGGAGGCTTTGGAAGAAGAGTTTAACCAGGACGTCGGCTGGATTAGAGGGTATTTGCTGAGGTTAGACAGCTAACCTCATGATCGGATAACTATCCAGGTGGATAGTTGTATCTGGAGTATCAGAAGCTGAGCTGACTTCATACACTTCACCTCCAATTTCCATCCTGCCCTTAAATATACCTGGACTATCTCTGACATCTCCCTCCCGTTTCTGGACCTCACCATCTCCATCACAGGAGACAGACTAGTGACGGACATTTACTACAAACCCACCGACTCCCACAGCTATCTGGACTACACTTCTTCCCACCCGGTCCCCTGCAAAAAGTCTATCCCCTACTCCCAATTCCTCCGTCTACGCCGCAGCTGCGCCCGGGATGAGGTGTTTCAGACTAGGGCTTCTGAGATGTCCTCGTTCTTCAGAAAACGGGGCTTCCCCTCCTCCATTATAGATGAGGCTCTCACTAGGGTCTCTTCTACATCCCGCAGCTCTGCTCTTGCTCCCCCTCCCCCCACTCGCAACAAGGACAGAATCCCCCTCGTTCCCACCTTCCACCCCACCAGCCAGCGGATCCAACATATCATCCACCAACATTTCCGTCACCTACAACGGGACCCCACCACTGGCCATATCTTCCCATCCCCTCCCCTCTCTGCGTTCCGCAGAGACCGTTCCCTCCGTAACTCCCTGGTCCACTCGTCCCTTCCTACCCAAACCACCCCAACCCAGGGCACTTTCCCCTGCAACCGCACGAGATGCAACACCTGTCCCTTTACCTCCCCCCTCAACTCCATCCAAGGACCCAAACAGTCTTTCCAGGTGAGACAAAGGTTCACCTGCACCTCCTCCAACCTCATCTATTGTTTCCGCTGCTCTAGATGTCAACTTATTTATATCGGCGAAACCAAGCGCAGGCTCGGCGATCGCTTCGCTGAACACCTGCGCTCGGTCCGCATTAACAAAACTGATCTCCCGGTGGCCGAGCACTTTAACTCCCCCTCCCATTCCCAGTCTGACCTTTCTGTCATGGGCCTCCTCCAGTGCCATAGTGAGGCCCGCCGGCAATTGGAGGAGCAGCACCTCATATTTCGCCTGGGCAGTTTACAGCCCAGTGGTATGAACGTCGACTTCTCCAACTTCAGATAGCTCCTCTGTCCCTCCCTTCCCCTCCCCTTCCCAGATCTCCCTCTATCTTCCTGTCTCCACCTATATCCTTCCTTTGTCCCGCCCCCCTGACATCAGTCTGAAGAAGGGTCTCGACCCGAAACGTCACCCATTCCTTCTCTCCCGAGATGCTGCCTGACCTGCTGAGTTACTCCAGCATTTTGTGAATAAATCGATTTGTACCAGCATCTGCAGTTATTTTCTTATACTGAGAGGAGACCTGATGGATGTATTAAAATTATGAATGATGTAACTAGGATAGGCACAGAACCTTTTTCCCCCATGGTGGAAATGTCAAATGCGAGAGGGCAAAGCTTTGAAGTGAGTGAGAGAAAGGTTTTTGAAGATTTATGAGGGAAATATTTTGCAAGGAGAGCTGTAGGTACCTGGAACTGGTACCGACCAAACTGACAGTATCCTGGTACAAACTGAGAATGATCAGCCATGATCACATTGAATGGTGGTGCTGGCTCGAAGGGCCGAATGGCCTACTCTTGCACCTATTGTCTATCGTCTATTGTCTATTGGAACGTGCTGTCTGGGAAGATGGTGGAAGCAGATACAATATCAGGCATTTACACAGAATACAAACAGGCAAGGAATGGAGGAATATAGACTAGCTGTAAGCATGATCTGGACATTAAATGTTGCCCTGACCAGTACCATTGGGCTTGTTGTGTCCTCCTTACCTCCTTCCTCCTACCTCCCTCTAAACATACCTCATTGAGTGGAATGTTTGAGGCAGCACCAAGCTGACAGTATACTGGGAGCACTGTACTAAACTACAGCAACTAGTCCACGTTGGTGACAGGAGCCTCCTGGACTACTTCCCTCCTGTGTTCTCCTCTTTAATGCACATTGGCCTCAAACACTCCCTGCATTAGCAATCTTCACATTCTCACCACTCTTTCTGAGAAATATTTTGTCCAATGATGTGTGTTTTCCTCTAACTGTACACATTGACCACAATGTAACTGTGGCCAGTTGTAAACATTTGCTTATGAAAAATCCTTGAATGAGAATTCTGCAGAAAATCACTGATATCCTCTTCCACTATATTCAGTAAAGTGAGCAATGAAGGCATTAATTAACGAACATTTTATGCTTGCTTGCAAATGTATTAATCTCCAGAAAGTTGTTCATTGTAATGTCGTACTTAAAATCTACAATAATTGTATTTCCTATTTGTCATCTGTTGTAGCATATTGTTATTAGAATGATTGAGAGCCACAGTTTCCTGTAACACTGCTTTCTCCCAGGCAGTGTGGGGGGTGGAGATCTATGCCTGACTATGCAATGGCCGCATTCTCTCTGCCTGTTGAAAGTCACGTATATAATTAGTTTGACCATTCACGACACAATTCCCAAGGACACATATCTATAGGATAAAATTAGCATTAATTCAGCACAGCAAGGATAATTTTGAATAGAATAGACTTTCAGAATAGACTGATTTATGTGCAGTAAGTGATGCTAATGTTCACTCGATCAGCTGGCAAAACACCTCTCATTCCCAAGGTTCTAGGTTGAAATCCCATTGCAGCGAGCTGAGCAAAGTCTGGCTGATTCTCCAGTGGAGGTGCATTACATTTGAGGGAAATTGGTGGAATATGGGGAGAACCAAATAATGAGATTCATATCGGATGAGTGTAAGTTGTACTAGATGGGCTGGCATGGACTCAGTGGGTTGAAAGGTCTGTTTCCATTACAGAGGTGGCCACACTTTGAAAAGTACTTCATTGGTTGAGAAAGGCTATGGCATACTCTGAGCGGCGCTACATCAATGCACCTCTCCCCCTACTGTGGGGAAGGAGCTACATGTATGGTGTGTGACTTGGCTTTCCAGTGTACCCCGCCACACTGCATCCATGGACCTTCTTCCTTGGAGCAGGGCAAATGTTCTTGCAGTTACTCATTGTCCACCAATCAAGGGTTATCCAGCCTCTGTGGTTCATGTAACTGTTGACATGTCAAGGCGAATGCCTGGGCTATGGTTATGGTGGTCTCATTATGGTTATGGTGGTCTCATTATGGTTATGGTGGTCTCATTATGGTTATGGTGGTCTCATTATGGTTATGGTGGTCTCATTATGGTTATGGTGGTCTCATTATGGTTATGGTGGTCTCATTATGGTTATGGTGGTCTCATTATGGTTATGGTGGTCTCATTATGGTTATGGTGGTCTCATTATCCAGGAGTTGATCAACCACCCGCTAGCTTTATTTTATATCGGGCTGTAGCAAGTTATAAAATTATTCCCTGTTGTGTGCCAAGTTTTATCCATCACCGCTGATTTCACTGCCTTCCAGTCAGATCTGCAATACCTCAGATCTAAAATCCTCATTCTCTATTTAATTCTCTCAAGGTCTCAGATACAAATTACCAAGAATTCTTGTGAATTCCAACCCAGCCCCAACGAGGCCTGAAATCCCTTTCCTCATTATCAGCAAGTGTATGCGCACTGAGCTCTGACATCCCTCATAAACTACTCCATATTCCTCACCTCCTTTCAAAGATTGCACAAAATGTATCTTTCCTCAAGATCCTTGTCACTCACTGTGTGCTTTCAGCCTGGGGTATCATTTCACCTCTACAGATGTATAAGCAGATTAAAGATACTAAATAAAAGGAAGTTGCAAACGTGGAATATAAAATAAAATGCTGGTGTCATCGCAAATCCTATCCATGGACCACACCTACTGGGTGACCACTGTCTTGGTTGACCAACCTATCCATGGACCACACCTCTGGATGAGGTGTCTTGGTTGACCAACCTATCCATGGACCACACCGCCTGGGTGATCACTGTCTTGGTTGACCAACCTATCCATGGACCACACCTCTGGATGAGGTGTCTTGGTTGACCAACCTATCCATGGACCACACCTACTGGGTGATCACTGTCTTGGTTGACCAACCTATCCATGGACCACACCTCTGGATGAGGTGTCTTGGTTGACCAACCTATCCATGGACCACACCTACTGGGTGATCACTGTCATGGTTGACCAACCTATCCATGGACCACACCTACTGGGTGATCACTGTCTTGGTTGACCAACCTATCCATGGACCACACCTACCAGGTGATCACTGTCATGGTTGACCAACCTATCCATGGACCACACCTACTGGGTGATCACTGTCTTGGTTGATCAACCTATCCATGGACCATCACAACTCAAGCCCCAATGTCATTTAGAAGGGAAACTCGCTGTCCTTCACCAGACTGGCTAACCAGTTGTGTCATTGACTCAATGCTTACTTAGTGACGTGACTCTTTGAACGAGCTCTCTAATTAATGCCATTTCCCTACTATTTCCCTGTAATTCCTGTCCCTGTTTCATTCATATATTCAATTATCCTGTGAGATTCACTCTTGCTGTCTGCAACGTTTCTTCAGCCTCACAGTCTTGATCTTACAATTCACTGCATTCTTTTTTCTTTTCAAGATGTCCAGATAATGATCTGAAATCTTGTAGTCATTGACCCTTTTGCCAGTGAAAGCACTTTCTTCAAATCGATCTTGGCAATTTTTCATAAATCTTTACGCCACAATTACATTTTCCTTCAACCTTTTGTTGAAGAGCAACCTCAATGTTTCTAAAGAGTCCCTGGTCCTTGATCCTCTGAATCCTCTTGCAAGAACCTGATACCGTTCTGAAGTGGAGTGATTAAAAGTGGGCGCAATAATCAATCTAGTTTCCATAACCGCAAAACCCACATTCCTGTGTTTCAAATATGCCACCAGAGCTCGGTTCTTCAAAGAAACAAACTTTTATCTTCCTTTTCCTTCAAACTCCCATGCCGTTTTATCCTCTCTGTCCCACAACAGGAAGATAAAAACATAGAAACATAGAAAATAGGTGCAGGAGTAGGCCATTCGGCCCTTCGAGCCTGCACCGCCATTCAATATTATCATGGCTGATCATCCAACTCAGTATCCCGTACCTGCCTTCTCTCCATACCCCCTGATCCCTTTAGCCACAAGGGCCACATCTAACTCCCTCTTAAATATAGCCAATGAACTGGCCTCAACTACCTGCTGTGGCAGAGAATTCCACAGATTCACCACTCTCTGTGTGAAAAAAAAACGTTCTCATCACGGTCCTAAAAGACTTCCCCCTTATCCTTAAACTGTGACCCCTTGTTCTGGACTTCCCCAACATCGGGAACAATCTTCCTGCATCTAGCCTGTCCAACCCCTTAAGAATTTTGTAAGTTTCTATAAGATCCCCCCTCAATCTTCTAAATTCCAGCGAGTACAAACCGAGTTTATCCAGTCTTTCTTCATATGAAAGTCCTGCCATCCCAGGAATCAATCTGGTGAACCTTCTCTGTACTCCCTCTATGGCAAGAATGTCTTTCCTCAGATTAGGAGACGAAAACTGTACGCAATACTCCAGGTGTGGTCTCACCAATGCCCTGTACAACTGCAGCAGAACCTCCCTGCTCCTATATTCAAATCCCCTCGCTATGAATGCCAACATACCATTCGCTTTCTTCACTGCCTGCTGCACCTGCATGCCTACTTTCAATGACTGGTGTACCACGACACCCAGGTCTCGTTGCATCTCCCCTTCTCCTAATCGGCCACCATTCAGATAATAGTCTGCTTTCCTGTTCTTGCCACCAAAGTGGATAACCTCACATTTATCCACATTATACTGCATCTGCCATGCCTTTGCCCACTCACCTAACCTATCCAAGTCACGTTGCAGCCTCCTAGCATCCTCCTCACAGCTAACACTGCCCCCCAGCTTCGTGTGATCCACAAAATTGGAGATGTTGCATTCAATTCCCTCGTCCAAATCATTAATATATATTGTAAATAGCTGGGGTCCCAGCACCGAGCCTTGCGCTACCCCACTAGTCACTGCCTGCCATTCTGAAAATGACCCGTTTATTCCTACTTTTTGCTTCCTGTCTGCCAGCCAGTTCTCTATCCACATCAATACTGAACCCACAATACCGTGTGCCGGTTAGAAACATAGAAACATAGAAAATAGGTGTAGGAGGAGGCCATTCGGCCCTTCGAGCCTGCACCGCCATTCAATATGATCATGGCTGATCATCCAGCTCAGTAACCTGTACCTGCCTTCTCTCCATACCCCCTGATCCTTTTAGCCACAAGGGCCACATCTAACTCCCTCTTAAATATAGCCAATGAACTGGCCTCAACTACCTTCTGTGGCAGAGAATTCCACAGACTCACCACTCTCTGTGTGTAGAAATGTTTTCTCATCTCGTCCTAAAAGACTTCCCCCTTATCCTTAAGCTGTGACCCCTTGTTCTGGACTTCCCCAACATCAGGAACAATCTTCCTGCATCTAGCCTCTCCAACCCCTTAAGAATTTTATATGTTTCAATAAGATCCCCCCTCAGTCCAGCAAGTATAAGCCCAGTCTATCCAGTCTTTCTTCATATGAAAGTCCTGCCATCCCAGGGATCAATCTGGTGAACCTTCTCTGTACTCCCTCTAAGGCTAGAATGTCTTTCCTCAGATTAGGAGACCAAAACTGTACACAGTACTCCAGGTGCGGTCTCACCAAAGCCCTGTACAACTGCAGCAGAACCTCCCTGCTCCTATACTCAAATCCTCTTGCTATGAATGCTAACATACCATTCGCTTTCTTCTCAGAAGCAGAGTTCTCTGCTTCTTTTCTCAACAAAGATCCATCTGGTTCCCCTCCAGCAACACCCTCCTCTACTGCTAAACCTGTTCTTTGTCTAAATATCTCCTGTACTTTTCTCACTTTCTACAACTCCAGGGGTCACCTGCACACGCCCCAGCTCTGCCTGCCTATTTGTCAGCTGCATGGACCAGTCTCTGCTTTAAACCTTCTCCGGCACCACTCTTCCTCTGTTACCTTGCTGGCTGCACTGGTGCTGCTCCCTGCACCCATGCAGAACCCATCAAGTGCATCACATTAACCTCTTCCATGCCACCCTCAGGTTCACTTGACCTATTCTGACAGGTCATTCACACCTCTAAATCTGCCTGTTATCATCTCAGCAGAGGGGGGCCGGGGGGAGGGGGGCCGGGGGGAGGGGGGGGCCGGGGGGAGGGGGGGCCGGGGGGCCGGGGGGAGGGGTCATAAACTAGACTTCTCATGTTAAAATTTATAAAAGGATCCGAGGGGCAACTTTATCACACTGAAGATGGTGCATGCATGGACTGAGCTGCCACCGGAGGTAGTGGGGCTGGGTACCACTACAGAATTTAAAGGACACTTGTACATGGATAGGAAAGGTTTGGAGAGGCACAAGCAAGTGGGGCTTGCTGAGTTAAGTAGCTTGGCTAGCATGGATGAGATGGGCCGAGTGGCCTTTTCCCATGCTGTGTAGGTCCATGACTCTGTGACTCACACAATGAGCTGTGATTTGCTTAACAGCCGCTGGCATCAGCATGTACACTTCATTCCAGCTGGCAATATCCTCCCACCACCTCATTCTGCCCCTCACCAAATCCAGTAATTGATACTGTCCCTGTCTATGTTTAACTTGATGGGCTCCGGTAAGATAATAAGAATATTATGAACCTATTTATCAAATGCCTTTCATCAGTCCACTTGTTATTAAATTGCTAAACTCCATCACGTTTGTCAAATGCAGTTTGCATGAACAAATCCATCCAAAGTGTTGTCCACTTTGCCTATTTCCCCTGATTCCAGTCTGGTAGCTAAGGTAGTGAGTCTTTTCCACCGTTTTGAAGCAGCACAGTAGATTTCAAACCCTCTTGACCTCTGGCACTAAAATTCAAGAAAGAATAAATATTTTGTGGCAGCATGTCCATAATTTCTGCCCTAAAGTTCGTCGGCAGGCTTACTTTAATCTCCTGACTGTGTGAATGGCCGACTTTGAACACTGCCAATATTTCAACCACCATCTCATTATTCTATCTTACTCCATGACCATGTCCTTTATTGTGACATTAACACCAGTTTCTTCTGTAATGAAGATGGGTTCAAAGTAATCATTTAATAACAGCAAATAGTTCTGTTACTCCAGCATTTTGTGTCTTAATCTGCCCTGTTCTTCCTTGAGTATAAGAAAATAACTGCAGATGCTGGTACAAATCGAAGGTATTTATTCACAAAATGCTGGAGTAACTCAGCAGGTCAGGCAGCATCTCGGGAGAGAAGGAATGGGTGACGTTTCGGGTCGAGACCCTTCTTCAGACTGATGTCAGGGGGGCGGGACAAAGGAAGGATATAGGTGGAGACAGGAAGATGGAGGGAGATCTGGGAAGGAGGGGAAGGGAGGGACAGAGGAATTATCTAAAGTTGGAGAAGTCGATGTTCATACCACTGGGCTGCAAACTGCCCAGGCGAAATATGAGGTGCTGTTCCTCCAATTTCCGGTGGGCCTCAATTGTTCTTCCTTGACTTCCCTTCGACATCTTATATCTTATATCTTATATCTTATATCACTGCACAGGGACATTTATCTTCCCTCGTCTTACTCACTCTTCTATTATCATACCTTCTTTTCTCATATTTCTTTAGACAATTCTAACTCGCACTTTTGAAATTCCCCTATACTATTATGAAACTGACATCATAAATCAT
Source organism: Rhinoraja longicauda (assembly GCF_053455715.1). Taxonomy (NCBI): domain Eukaryota; kingdom Metazoa; phylum Chordata; class Chondrichthyes; order Rajiformes; family Arhynchobatidae; genus Rhinoraja; species Rhinoraja longicauda. The sequence continues at coordinate 54,096,095 of NC_135964.1, read as the reverse complement.
CTTTTCATTTTCATTTTAAACCAAATTTCCTTTGTCATTCATGGAGTTCTGGCCTTGCATAGTGTCGCTAACCGCCCTAGCATTCCCCACCATCAAAAGCACATGCATGTTGTGATACTTCAAGAAGATGGCATCTGCCACCAAGGATGCCCACCATCCCGGCCGTCCCTCGTCTCACCGCTACCCTCGGGACCACTCAGCCTGGTCCATCACGGGCAACGCCCTCCCACCCATCGAGGGGCATCGGCACTGGGCACTGCCTCAAGATGGCGGCATCTGCCACCAAGGATGCCCACCATCCGGGCGTCCCTCGTCTCACCGCTACCCCTCGGGACCACTCAGCCTGGTCCATCACGGGCACCGCCCTCCCCACCGTCCCGGCCGTCCCTCGTCTCACCGCTACCCCTCGGGACCACTCAGCCTGGTCCATCACGGGCACCGCCCTCCCCACCGTCCCGGGCGTCCCTCGTCTCACTGCGACCGTCGGGCAGGAGGTGCAGAGGCCTCTAGTCCCACACCACCAGGTTCAGGAACACCTACCTTCCTGCAACCATCAGGCTCTGACCCGACCCCCACAACCCGAATCCCACCTCAGCCACGCAATGCCAAGACTACCTCTTGCACTACGAAACGTGTAGGAAGAACTGCAGATGCTGGTTTAAACTGAAGATAGACACAAAATGCTGGAATAACTCAGTGGGACAGGCTGAAGACTGAAGAAGGGTCTTGACCCAAAACGTCACCCATTCCTTCTCTCCAGAGATGCTGCCTGACCCGCTGAGTTACTCCAGCATTTTGTCTCTACCTCTTGCATTATCATGGACGTTTTCTAACTAACTTTTTGCACTAATGTCTTGTTTCTCAGAATACTTTTCGTTTCACTATCTTGTACAATGTATTAATAATTTATGTGTTTGTGTGTTGACTGAGTCCACATATATGTGATACTGCTGCAAACAAGATTTTCATTGTACCTCACAGTACTTGTAGATGTGACATTAAATACCTGACCTATCTGTGCATTTCAACCATTCCTAATCTCTGCAACTGACTTATGCAATTTTCAAATTGTGTGACTATTGAAAACGAGAATGAGATGCAAGCAGATGAGGGGTGAGATGGGGCTGCAATCAGACGACTCTTGGCATTGCTGGTCCCAGTGCTGGCATTATTCAATGTCATTGTCTCTGAAATACTGAAGTCACTTTTAAACAGCCAGGTTCCAAGTGATTTTCCGTTTCATCATCGATATTCTTCTTTAAGGACCTGACTCATGTTTTCATCCAACTTTCCAATGCTCTGTTCTTCAGCCACTGGGGTAGTGATGAGCAAGCAAACTCCAGCACTTGCTCTGCCTGCACCTCCTCAGGGAATTGTAATGGCCCCTATTAGATCCTGATGTGTCTTTTGACATTGAAAAAGACAACCAGATTGTAATTTCATTTCTACAGTGAGTTCTATGAAGATTGATGGGTCCATTTTTGTAGAGACAAGAATGGACACAGCGAACAGTGGAACTTGGCGACTGCAGGCAAAACTGCCTCAGCTAGCATCTACATTTACACACTGCTTCAGCTGCAGAGGCTTTGTGGGTTTTGCTGTGCTTTCTTATCTTGATCAAGTTTGCCAAATAATTGCTTAATTAGCCTTGTTTCAGCAGCCCTTTCATTTATTTTCCCGCCTACTTGATATTGTTTTCCAGCTGTCAACGCAATAGAGAAGATCTTTGGGATTTGTTCACCAGGCCCTTCAACCTGCCTTGGTGCAGGAGCTCTGCCTTGGTGCAGGAGCTCTGCCTTGGTGGAGGAGCCCTGCCTTGGTGCACCACATGTGGGTGACATGCCCTGCCTTGGTGGAGGAGCCCTGCCTTGGTGCAGGAGCCCTGCCTTGGTGCAGGAGCCCTGCCGTGGTGGAGGAGCCCTGCCATGGTGGAGGAGCCCTGCCTTGGTGCAGGAGCCCTGCCTTGGTGGAGGAGCCCTGCCTTGGTGCAGGAGCCCCTGCCTTGGTGCAGGAGCCCTGCCGTGGTGGAGGAGCCCTGCCATGGTGGAGGAGCCCTGCCTTGGTGCAGGAGCCCTGCCTTGGTGGAGGAGCCCTGCCTTGGTGCAGGAGGCCCTGCCTTGGTGCAGGAGCCCTGCCGTGGTGCAGGAGCCTGCCTTGGTGCAGGAGCCCTACCTTGGTGCAGGAGCCCTGCCTTGGTGCACCACATGTGGGTGACATGACCTGCCTGGGTGCAGGTGCTATGGCCATGGTGCAGGAGCCCTGCCGTGTGGTGCAGGAGCCCTGCCGTGGTGGAGGAGCCCTGCCGTGGTGGAGGAGCCCTGCCTGGTGCAGGAGCCCTGCCTTGGTGGAGGAGCCCTGCCTGGTGCAGGAGCCCTGCCGTGGTGGAGGAGCCCTGCCTGGTGCAGGAGCCCCTGCCGTGGTGGAGGAGCCCTGCTGGTGCAGGAGCCCTGCCTTGGTGGAGGAGCCCTGCCTGGTGCAGGAGCCCTGCCTTGGTGCAGGAGCCCTGCCGTGGTGCAGGAGCCCTGCCGTGGTGCAGGAGCCCCTGCCGTGGTGCAGGAGCCCTACCTTGGTGCAGGAGCCCTACCTTGGTGCACCACATGTGGGTGACAAGTTTATTTTTATAGGGACGTAGAGTCATGCAGCACGGAAACAGGTCCTTCAGCCCAACTCATCCATGCTGAGTAAGATGCCCATCCACTTCAGGCCACTTTGGCCACACACCATCCATATCATTGTCATGTCATTGTTGAAGTATCTTCACAATGTTCTTCAATCACCTGCCTCAACTACCTCCTCTGGCAGCTCGTTCCACACACCCACCACCCTCTGTGTGAAAAAGTTACCCCTCGCGTTCCTATTAAATCTTTCCCCTCATCACCTTAAACCTATTTCCTCTGGTTCTTGATCCTCTATCCTGGTAAAAGGCTCTGTGCATTCACCCTATTGTTCCCCTTATGATGTTATCCACCTCTATAAGATTACCCTTCAGCCCCCTGTGCTCCAGTCTGTCCAACCACTCCCCATAGCTCAAGCCTTAAGTCCTGGCCGATATTTTCATAGATCTTCTTCCCACTCCTTTCAGTTTCAGGCCATCTTTCCTGTAGCTTTTGTAAAAGCTTTGGAGTTTGGGATTTTGTTCAGGTCTCGTCGACGCCTCAGGCAATTTCTAAACGTGGCTGCAATGTACCTTCCATGTTTGACAACCATGCTGCTGAATCTACAGCTCAAGTAGTGAGCTGGTGCCTCTTTTATTACAGAAATGCCCATCCAGTTTATCAGAATCAAAGCTGGCTTTTGATAGTCTTGCGATTCTCTGAATGTTGCCGCCCTGAAGCAGAAGCTGATCTTTGCTGTCCCAGATAGGATCTGGTCCCATTACATGTGGATCAACATGAGCAATGACGGAGGGAATTAAAATGGAGGATGCTGCACCTACTCAGCAGATCAGGCACCATCAGTGAGGGGCTTTTTAACAAAGTCATTGACTCGAAGCTCTCTCTCTCTCTCTCTCTCTCTCTCCATTACATGTGATCAGCAATGACGGAGGGAATTAAAATGGAGGATGCTGCACCTACTCAGCAGATCAGGCACCATCAGTGAGGGGCTTTTTAACAAAGTCATTGACTCGAAGCTCTCTCTCTCTCTCTCTCTCTCTCTCTCTCTCTCTCTCTCTCTCTCTCTCTC